>NC_039361.1:70273314-70587483 GCF_003573695.1 Papaver somniferum | reverse complement strand
GTAATGAATTTGATCTTGAGAAATATATAAACAAGTCCTACCTAAAACTTAAAGGCATTAAGATACAGTTCATATATTTACAACTTGTTCATTGATGTGGGATTTGTTGCAGGAGCAAGAACAACATTTAAAGTGCAAAATAATCGTGAATAACAAAATGAATACTAAAGCTATGCTGATACTATGGTTTCTTTACAGCATATAATATAAAGAACATGAGAAAATCCAACAACTGCTCTCAGTCACCAGACTCGCCACATTACTTGCCATAAATGATGGCAGAGTAGGATTAACAACAGAAGGAAAGGAACCAGGGGTAGAGTTTTATAGGCTGAGAACGTGCACCCACAGCATGTATGCTTCAGTCAGTTTGTAGGAGAACAACACGGTTTTACTATAGTGAAACTCTACCTTCACAAGGATTTTTATGAGAATGGCACAGGTTTACCACAGTGATCCTACATTCACAGGCCATTTCTCTACAGAAGGATCAACACGGTTTTACTATAGTGAAACTCTACCTTCACAAGGATTTTTATGAGAATGGCACAGGTTTACCACAGTGATCCTACATTCACAGGCCATTTCTCTACAGAAGGATCAACACGGCCTTATCATAGTCATGCCCCATCACAAACAGTACTTTCATTAGAATAACTTCTTTTTCTATCATTTTCTAAGTGAAGGCAGTTGGAGTTCTGGGAGATCATTATAGTGATGGAGAAACCACCACATTTCTATGCTTGGACTTAGATGAAAAATCTCTCCTGTTCTAGGATTCAGGTAAGCTAAAAAAAAAAGAGAGCAAGCACCCAAGAGAACATTTAGGTGTGAAATTATTGTGGTTGAAATGTGGATAAAATAAAAATCTATCAACACACAACCAAATTTATGCAAGACAAGGTGTAGCTGGTTATTTTATAGGTCAACCATTCTGACATGCTATATTCTCCAAAACCACTTATACACTCTTACGACAGGAAAAGCAGGGAGACTAGAAGCCTTTGAAGAATTTGGGACCCTTCTCCCCATGACAATAACCTTATACTAAATCTGAATAGACACATTTCCACTTCAGTATGTAATTAAGCACGAGAATGAATAAGAAAAAAACCATTGTTATATGAAATTTGCACAAACAACAATTGGTCATTGAGTGGTACACAGGAGAAAACGAAGAAAACCATCTCCTTGAACGGACACACTCCAAAACTGGCTCAATCCATAACATCATAATGGACAAAAATGGAAGAACTACCACAAGAATCACTCATAAAGGAAGTCCACATAAAACACGGTCCATTTACTAATCAAGTACATACCCTAAACATAAAATCTTCAATTCTAAAAACTACTCCTATTATATAACTAGATTCACATATTTTGCACCCAAATTAGCACATTTTAGCTAAATACAACTTTCTATGCAAAAAAAAAAGAGCTCAAATTTCCAAAAATAAAAATGAATAGAAAAAATTCTACCGCAGTCGTAGTCAGGGAAACAGCAGCAGCATCTGGTTTGTGATGAAAATGAGCTGCTTGCCACTCCTGGATTTGTTGTTGATAAGCTGCAGCAGCAGCAGCTTGAGCAGCTTCATAACAAGAACGTGAAGGAGGTGGAAGTTGATATGTATTTATAAAATTAGATGATTCAACTCCAGGTGGTTGTATAGAAGATGCATATACTGGTAATTGCGATGATGATGAAGAGGGGTTTGTATAATTAGGATTAGGGATTTGAGTAAGTGGGTCTTGATGAGGAGGAGGAGGGTAATAATGGGGATAAATAGTTGGCATTTGAAATTGATTTTGAGGAGGAGGATTCATTGTAGAGTGAATTAGGGTTTTGTGATTGAATTTCTTGCAATGTAATCAGTAGAATAGGAGGAAGGGGAAAGACATCAGAGAGAACCTGCAGTTAGACCGACCAGCTTCTTCTTTTCTCTCACGGAGAGACGATACATATGGAGAAATGATGAGGTTGTTTTAGCAACATTTGTTGACTGCTGCGAACGATGTTATATTAAGATCTTAGTTGTTTATTTTCTGACACGCGATTAATGTACCGTTGGATACTATCGTACTACCATATTACAAGCTCACACTTGATTGATGCTTTTAGATTTAGAGTATCCGCAAAAATGAACTTTATTGTTATTTTGCTATAGCAACTCCAATGGGCACAACATCCAGGTTTGCCCATTATACATCTATAGTGAGGCTGACAAATCATTAAAACGGACGAGCAAATTCCAGATACAAGGGTTTGTTCATCGCATCTCTGATTGAGTCGATCGACTCAATTTGGGACGAGCGGTTCCATCAAGTTCGATCGGTGGATATTGAGCTGAGGCTCGGTTCTTACAGATCCGAGAGTCATGTCACACAGAGCCATCCGGTTCATACTGACAACGGCTAGTCCATCCAACGACTATGAATCCCCTCCCTATAAATTGAGTTGATTCAACTCCAAAATCACTTTTCCACAATCTACACCTACAAATTCTTCATAATTTTACTTCAATCTTCATCATTCAATCTCAAAAAATGGCTGTCAGAGTTCATGGTCCTAGGTTTTCTCTGGAAGAAGATTTAGCAATTTGCACAACTTATGTTTCTCAAACAAGAAATGGTATCCACGTTGTTGCGAATTTTACGCAAACGACTTTCTGGCAACAAGTTTTTGTAATGTTCGCTGCAGAAATGGGATACCTGAGGGATCGTGACGTTAATGGACTCAAACAATTTCTCATGCCGTCCACCAATTTATTGATATGGTGATGCAAGTTAATCGAAATAAGATTAACGGTGAAACTGAAGATGAAGTGATCCAAAGAGCTGGAGCGATGTGGCAGTAAATAACGGGAGTCCTTTTCAGTTGTTAGCTTGTACTAACATCCTTAGAGCTCTTCACAGGTTCAACCTCTTCTGCACTCTAGATGCTCCACAAGTTGCTCCTCCAGCCGCACCACAAGTCGCTCCTCCATCCGCTCCATGAATGAGGATATTTTGTTGCTTCCTTTCTAGGATTTAATAGTAATTAAGTCTAATATAATATTTAATGAAAGCTAATGTGAGGCTAATGTAACGATTAATGAAATCTAATGTTGTTTGATATAAACATAAGAGTTGTGCAAATGCATAGACATTTTCATTATTTAAGCTATTATCGATATTATAATGGTGGAATCAATTCATATATTTAACCAATCCACTCCAACTTAAAACAAGAAAAACATTCCCAGAATTTTTTTCCATATGTGTCTTCTTCCGTAGAAGTGTGCAAATGCATAAAAAAAATTGCAACCAGGGCTTGAGCAATCCCTAATCATCTATTTTGTAAACTTTACTTCTCCGCAATAATCGGGCTGTGGCTTCTTCAACCTGACTTTAAGCTTCAAGTTTCTCCAAGATGCTGCTAGCTTGTTTTCTTCTTGTTCCTTAATAACATCAGTTAACATTCGTGGTTTTGCACGGCAGTTACGATCTTGACATTGCAAATACCTGATATTTTCTGGTTGTGATTCAACGATCATTCTGTTAGCTGAAAATCCAACTTGTGGACACTTGGAATACATCCAAGGACATTGCATGAGACTATGCATGAAACATAATGGACAAACCTATTTTGCTTCCACACATAGTATTTTTCTTCCTTTGCTTTTGGAAAACATTGTGTTGGATGAAGAATGTTTGGAAAATATTGGAAAACGATTCAGATGAGAATGTTTTTGGTTGTGTTTGGAAAATATTGGAGAAAGTGTATGATATATATAAGGATAGATTGACCGTTACAATATAAAGCTGTTTTTTCGTCTCACAATAGGTCGATCCGCGTTGGTTGAGCCGACAACATCTAGTATCAACTAACGACTTTCATTCCACTTCCTACAAAATTCTTACGATTTCAACTCCAAAACCACACCTTCACTACACAAAAATTTGAAAAATGTCTGTTAGAATTCGTGGTCCTAAATTTATTAAAGAAGAGGATTTAGCTATACGTGAAACATACGTTTTTCACAGGGTAGAAAATATTATGCAAGATCCAAACATGTCGGACGCGTCTTTTTGGCAGAACATTTTCATAATGTTCGTCTTAGAAATGGGGAACCCCGAAAATCGAGATGCTCATGGTTTGTATCTTCATTATCATTCAATTAATCGTTTTGTCACTCCATTCTTTGATTAGGTAAGGGAAATTGATCGAGAAAAATTCATTGGTGTAACTGAAGCTGAAGTGATCCAAACAACTCTGGGTAATTGGGAGGAAACTCACGACAAGTGTTTTCTTTACGAAGCTTGTTTCAACATTCTAAAAAATGGTCCATCTCAATCACATCTTCACTACATCATAAGGGCACTCCCTGTTTTTACCATGTGTTGATGGTGGTTTTTAGTTCAGGGCTAAAATTGTGAAACCCTGTATTTGATGCGCCATCATTCTGCAAAGAAGATTGAGCCCTTTAAAAGTGATAAGTGCCCAAGCCTCTTTACTTACATATGTATTGAGCAAGTCAGTATATTTAAGTGAAATTTATCTAGAATGGTGCGTGTAGCAACAACCCCAAATATTCTGTAAATTTCTGGTATTTTCCTATGCTATGTTCCCCAGTTGAACCCTTAGTACTGGTATGACATGACAATTAATGTTCACTCGCAGCTGAGAAGGACGAATTTCCCGAAGTATCAAAGTTAAGGTCTGCATGAATATGCTCAATTAGAAGAAACGCTAACTGCTCTTTGAGAATAAAAGAATTTTGTGTCAACACACAAAATTTGTTAAATTTGTTCAATTTTGTGATAACTCACGAGATTCAAGTTTTCGGCCTAATTAATTTGCAAACATTAGGTCTTTTGCGCCATGTGCAAATATCTCGAACCCTATTGGTCGAGGCCAAACCTAGGTAAGCTTAGAAACCGATCCGCCATGGATCTAGTAGGAGCAAAGTCCTACCATAAAACAAGAAATAAAAAAGTAATTGTGGCAAATAAGAGCAATGACAAAAGAGGCGCGGCCACGCCACATAGCCGGCCAATCCGCTCCAATAGGCGTCGCCTGTGACCGTTGTACACGCTCCATGTTTCTCTTGTCGGCCCCCTCTCCCATCGAACAATCAGGTTATTTTAAATGCGCGACACACATTTGGAATTGGGCCGGCCCCATGCTGCTTGCTGGCCCCCTTTTCATCGACCAATCATGTCGCTCTAAATGTGCGACACGCATTTAGAAAGAGACCGGCCCCATGCTGCTTGTCGGCCCCCTTTCCACCGATCAGGTCTCTCTAAATGTGCCACACACATTTAGAATGAGACCGAACCCATGCTGCTTGCTGGCCCTCTTTCCATCGACCAATCAGGTCGCTTTAAATGCGCCACATGCACTTAGAGTGTGGCTAGGCCTTGTCGGGCCCCTTATTTTCCACTGGCCAATCACATCGCTCTAACCCCGCCACAGTATTAAAAGGAGCAAATTACACCGCATGGCCACAATGCCAAATATGCCATTCCGAGCCCACATGCCACAACAAGCGCGGCTACGTGATAACCCACTTTTTGATCGTTTCCAATGCCATAACAAACTCCAATTATGGTTTTATGATCAAAACACGACTTTTGCTTCAGTGCCATTAGTCGAAACCCTAATTTCTGGCCGTAGCCCAAATTGCGCCACTTTGGCTCCACAACATGCCACGAGCCATGATGTGCCCAGGAAACCCTAAAAATGGCGCCATGCCGTGGCCACCCATGGCTATCCTTGCGCATGTGGTCATTCCCACATTATGGCCCTGTCATAATTCCTTTGGCGCATCCATGCACAAAGAATGTCACCGTGCCGCAGCCACATGCCACACGCGCTAATTAGGGTTTTGGCATGCCAAACCCTAATTTAGGTAATGTTGCTACGCCAACCATGCCAAATAATGCTACCTAGGGAATTAAGTTTAATACGGCAACTAGAGCCAATGTTGCCGACTCATATTTGGATTCAACACAAATATGCCAAAGATATAACGATCGCGGGTACGCCAGGCGCTATTCGCACGCACTATGCCACTAGCACATGCCAAACGCTCCACTGTGTCACTGGCATGTACCAAACGCGCCACTACGCCATCACCAGGTGCCAACGAGATGTGGCCATAATCAACGGCCGCCTTTTCTCATAAACTGCGATCGCAGCCGTCCAATCTCGCTACGGATTTAACCGGCCCATAATAAGTCTTAGGTTCACACGTCATTATCTTGCGGCAAGTACCATGTCTTGAATTGCCACAACATGATCATCCGCCACCTAGCTGGCGCATAATTGATCAGAATAATTAGGTCTTGAACACAAGACCCACTCAGCAATCCTCTGCACTTTTCCACGAAAATACTCGAGATATCAAACATGTCACAAACTGGGGGATGATCATCAAGGTATTGGTCTGGCAGTTTACAGTGTGTGGCGTGCAACACGCCAGTGGCGGCAAGAAATAGTGGGTGTAAACTAACCCGTTTCCTTAATAGTGGGGACGTGGTTCCTAGCATTTACACATTACCCCACTTCTCCATCACTAAACCACTCCCACTTTCTACGAGATCAGGGTGCGTTCAATTATGACTTGTATAAATAGGTTTCTACCTATTTCGACCAAAAGACAAGAGTTTTTGGTTAGCAACAACACAAGTATCCAGAATGATAGCTTACATTCTGCAAGCCAGTTCCACATTCTGATACAAGTCATAAAATAAACACACCATCAGAATTAACCATTCTGGTCTCAACACATTCTTTGCTTCCCTCCCTAAGACCAACCCTTCTCCTTCACTTTGTGACCGAAGCAAGACTGGAACGTACATTTCTTGGTTTAGGGCAGGATTGTACAGATTGATCTCTCGAATCTAAAGTACTCCCGTCATTTGTTTAGGTCTAAATTCGTTTCTCATCAACACACCCAAATTTACTAAAACTAGCAGAAACAATTTTTAACCCAAAACAATTGGCGACCATAGTGGGAGATTAATCTCACGGTTGCAATATCAATTTTTAATTTCATTGACAATCTTCCCAAATTCAAGATGGTGTATCTTAGATATAAATTCAATCATTAACCAGGATTCACTTCAATCACCAATCCCAACTTTCCGCTTCATGATGTACCCGGTCATCCAAACTCTTCCAAATCCAATGCTCGAAACCCAATCACTATAGAAGGTATGGCAAAAAAATGCTAGAAGATGTTGTCGCAAATCAAGCTGGTGTTGTCAAGCAGCAAAATGAGACATTTCTTCTCCTAAAAGAGTATGGAAAACCGGCTGTGGCAAGAGACAACAAACATTTGCTCGGAGAATGCTAGCAATTTCAGAGATGACACAAAATATTGAATCCTTGTCTGAGGTCTGTGCCTCCGCCAACGACGCAGACAGAGTATGTGGCCGTATCGAACAAGAGAAAAAAAGGAATATCCAACACCAATGTACCTTCTACAAGCACAATCAACACATCCCATGGCGTGACATACTCTAGCACCAATACCAGCAACACCGGAAGCGTCCCCTCTGGCGTGTCGCCTCCTATTACAGAGCCAGAGACGCCGCTTCACCTAATATTTCTTCGAGCATGATGCCTACAATCATCACCAGGGCTGCCACCACTTCTTCTTCAGGATGAGAGACTGGAGGAGCCAGAGGAAACCAACCTCCCATTACCATTATCGATTTAATGGGGAGACAAGAAGTTCTTGCCAAAACGCAGACGGACATGGCCAATGTGAGTGAACATCAATTGATGGAGTTGCGTATTAATTCTTTCTGGGGAATCTGTTTGCAAAACCGTGTAATCTATGATGAAGTATGTTTGTGAGATTCTCTATTTCTCCAAGGCGCATCGCCCGACCAACACTATTTGTATGTCGTATTTCCATCTGCCATATCGTATAACTCATTTTTCGAAGTCAATGGTTAATGTCACCCTCACTGTAGTTCTCTCCAGAAGACGCTCCGCTACAACGTTCGCTCCAGAAGCCGCTTCTCTTCAATGTTCTTTATCTTCAAAGTTCCTCAAGAAGCCGCTTCGATATCCTCTCCAAAATCCGAAGCCGCTTCAATGCCTTAGCAAGTCACACAGACAAACCGCATCAGGTGCTACCACATCAAAATATTACTCACAAAGAGAGACACCTCATCAACAACGTCACCCAAGGACATGGCATGTGGTTTAGAAAGGTTACGGGTCGTTTTGCAAGAACTCCATCAGAAACGTTTTTACACTACTCTCCGGAAGAATTGAAACTGGTGCTAATTGGTGAAGAATCTGGGAGTGATACATATACTAGACGATTCGTATGGAAGTCTTCCACAACATACTAAAAGGGTACATCAATCCTATGAATGAGCTATAAATAAAAGCTGAAACTCTCGACTACGTGACAGCTGAAAACCTACAGAATTCTTCCTGGAAAGTTCTGAATTCTCGGTGTCAGGTACTTTTTACCCACCAAACGGACTCCGAATGAATAAATTCTTTTTTCAAAAGTTAGATTTTCCTCTTAGCAAAAAAATGAGAGTTCAATCACCTCATTTCGATATCGGACGAAGATTTTGCGGCATTTTGGAAAGAAGACACGAATCTGAAATTTTCATCAAGTCAATACACCAAGGTCACAGGAAAGCAACAATAGGAAAGATGTCGCACGCAGAGAATCATGGAAAAGATACTTCTTCGAAATAAGAAAATAGAATAACAAGAAGAAATAACCTCACGGACATGAGTTATATTAAAAAGAAAGAATCCTTCTTTTGGGACATAATGTCCGAACAAATCATTGCGTGTTACCAGAGTCCGTGGACGTGGCCGCCACGCCAATACTTCATGCCAAGGATCGTGTCGTAGCCACCATTCCTTCCTTCCAAGGATCGTGCCATATCCACCACGCCTCCTTCCTGACAAGGTTCGTGCCCGTAGCCTCCACTCCTTCCTTCCAAGGTTCGTGCCCGTAGCCGCCACTCCTTCCTGCCAAGGATCGTGTCGTAGCCGCCACACTCCTCCATGTCAATAATCGTGATCGCAACCGTCCAAGGTTCGTATTTGTGGCCACTTTGTCCCATCCCGCCAAAACTCGTGGTCGTGGAAAGTTTTACTCGCTTACACATCCAACCAATCCCTTTGCTTCCATGGACTCCCATGCAATTCCATCCAACCTATTTTGTTCCCACGACAATGTAGTCTCTTCTGATCACATCTGCTGCCAAGAACCGTCGCTGCTCGTTTGTCGATACCATCCAGAGCTTCACCATAGAAACCACAACTACAAAGGTAATCTGTATTTCTCCATATTTTAGTTTCACATGGAAGAAGTAATAGAGTCACCAGTACGGATGCAAGATGGTGATATCTTTATCATGGTAAACCCACCGACCATACAAGATAGAAACATGTAAACCACACTTGGGGACTGAGGCTCTACACGGAATCCCTTCATTGTCGAAGCTAAAAAGACACGGTCAACCAAAAAGTCATAGCCATGACAAGGTCATCTACTCTTCAAAGGCGTAGCGTAAAAATATCATCACCTCTCTGTCTAGAAGGCGCCTGCAATACTTTACGAGGCCGCGACGGATCCCAAGCCTACTTAGAGAAAACAACTTCAGTAACTAAATAGAAGTGCGACCGGGGACTGCTCATCGCATTCATCCCCGAAAACAATCAAAGATTCATGAGATAACTTCAGAAACGCGGCTGAAACATTTTTATTGAAGAAACAGGGGGAGGCACGATTAACAACATAACTCTCTCACTTCTACCTCTTTGTTATCCAGAATATTTAGTCCATGTGATGCTCCAAGCATGCCAGCATCGCATCCAGGAGAGTACAATAAGCTTGTATCAAATCCCAGAGGCGTGGATTCAAGGTGATACAATCAAAGTAGGCTACACTTGGGGACCGAAGCCTCCTTCAGGTTTAGAAGTTTAAACGCAGTCACCACCTTACCAACAAATGCAATAGAAGTACGTCTTTCAAGAGAAAATAGGATCTGGATAATTACACCTGGGGACTGCCAGCACTGGATGTCTTCACGTCCCTCAACCAGGTTATTTCTGATATCCGCATCGTCACTGTCAAAGCTTTACGAGCCGCAGGAATTTCTCAACACACGGCTGTATACTGCATCAAAGACTCCAAAAGTATGTCGCACAGATATTTTCATATAAAAGTACGCCGCACAGATATATTCACATATCCGGCCATGCCGTCGGATCTACTCTGGTGACCAGCCAAAAGTGTAACTGGGGACTGCTCATCGTATCCCATTTCATACAATAGTTCAAGATTCAGAAGATGGTTCAAAGGATGTCACCTGGAAAGAAGTCCTTGAGGACTTGATAGCATCATGTCGGCAACGGAACGCGTCTCATCTTATCTACTTCACCCAACGGCTCCGGAAGATTTCGACCATACAAGCATCCACAGTATGTCATCATCGCAATCAGAAAGTCAAGAATAAGCCTTCCAGACACTGGCTCAGCAGTCCAGACACCAAATAACTTAAAGTCAAGGACGGATCAACAATGCAGCTACACTCTCCAAGATTATCCCTGACATGATCATTGTCGAGCATATATTTCATCCATCCATCCCAGGAGTGCAATGGAGTTTGGTAAATTTTAAAATCCACTGGAGAGTTTAGATGCTCATGCTTCTGGACTCAGAACCTTATTACACATTCGGGAGAAGATCGATGGTACTGTTGGGTGACTACATGAGCAAAATAGAAAAGAGCACCTACCTTGAGTTCTCTTGGCTCGTCTTGCTGCTGATTATAACTATTGGAGATTGCTTTGTTGCCGTTGACGCTGCTAACAAAGAAAGTCATTCACACCGAGCTAAATGTCCAAGTTTGATCAACTACTCATGAATATTACACTCACATCTAAAATACGAAGACAACATGAACTTACCTTGCCGCTGAAGATTGCCACACCTATGATCGAGCTGCTGCAAACGAACACAAAAAGCAGACGAGCGAATAATAAAAGGGGAGGAAGTTAGCATGCCCTTTTATATACATAGCATTTTTGGGATTCGAGTAGGGAAGAGTTTGGACCATGCACGGAAGAAGGCAACTGGGCCCGCGGCGCCAACGCTCCATGGAACCAACCTCCATGACCTAACCAGCAGCGCGCCATCACGAACACCAGCCGCTCAATCTGCAATATTTCGTGACCAGGCCAGTCGCTCAACCTGCAACGCTCTGTGGCCAAGCCAGCCGCTCAATCTGCAACGCTCCGTGGCCAAGCTAACATCGCACCAGTACAAAGTTCACCAGCCGCTCGTACTTGCTGCCAAAGGTCAGTCGAACTTTTCCTGGTAACCTCTACATGTCTTGCCTTTTTGATTTTTAGCTTTGTCTGTCACTATCTAGTGCTTACCCCGCAAAAATGTAACTGTTACATACTAAGCAGAGGACTTAATGTTGATGGTGGTTTTCAGTTCAGGGATAAAATTATGAAACCATGTAATTGATGCGCCATCATTCTGCAAAGAATATTTAGCCATTTAAAAGTGATGAGTGCCTAAGCCTCTTACATATTTATTGATCAATTCAGTATATTTATGTAAAATTTATCCAGAATGGTGCGTGTAGCAACAACCCCACATATTCTGTAAATTTCTGAGTATTTTCCTATGCTATGTTCCCTAGCTGAACCCTTAGTATTGGTATGACATGATAATTATTGTTCATTCGCAGCTGAGTAACACGAATTTCCCGAAGTATCAAAGTTAAGGTCTGCATGAAAATGCTCAATTAGAAGACATGATAACTGCTCTCTGAGAATAAAAGAATTTTGTCTCAACACATAGAATTTGTTAAATTTGTTCAATTTTGTGATAACTCACAAGATTCAAGTTTTCGGCTTAATTAATTTTCAAACATTAGGTCTTTTGCGCCTTGTGCAAATATCTCGAACCCTATTGGTCGAGGCCAAACCTAGGTAAGCTAGGAAACTGATCCGCCATGGAGCTAGTAAGAGCAAAGTCCTACCAGAAAACAAGAAACAAAAGAGGAATTATGGCAAATAAGAGCAATGACAAAAGAGGCGCGGCCACGCCACATAGCCGGCCAATCCGCTCCAATAGGCGCCGCCTGTGGCCGTTGGTCACGCTCCATGTTTCTCTTCCCTCCCCCTCTCCCATCGACCAATAAGTTGCTTTAAATGTGCGACACACATTTAGAATGAGGCCGGCCCCATGATGCTTGCTGGCCCTCTTTCCATCGACCAATCAGGTTGCTCTAAATGTGCCACACGTATTTAGAATGAGGACGTCCCCATGCTGCTTGCTGGACCTCTTTTCATCGACCAATCAGGTCGCTTTAAATGCGCCACACGCACTTAGACTGTGGATAGGCCTTGCCGGACCCCTTCTTTTCCACCGTCCAATCACATCGCTCTAAAAACGCCACAGTATTAAAAGAGGAAAATTACACTAAATGGCCACAATGCCAAACATTCCATTTCGCGCCAACATGCCACAATAAGCGCGGCTACGTGATAACCCACTTTTTAATTGTAGACAACGCCATAACAAATTCCAATTAGGGTTTTATGATCAAAACACGACTTTTGCTTCAGTGTCATTAGTCGAAACCCTAATTTCTGTCCGTGACCCAAATTACGCCACTTTGGCTCCACAACATGCCACGAGCCATGAAGTGCCCAGGAAACCCTAAAAATGGTGCCATGCCATGGCCACCCACGGTTATCCTTGCGCCTGTGTTCATTACCACATTATGGCCCTGTCATAATTCCTTTGGCGCAACCATGCACAAAGAATGTCACCGTGCCGCAGCCACATGCCACACGCGCTAATTAGGATTTTGGCATACCAAACCGTAATTTAGGTAATGTTGCTACGCCAACCATGCCAAATAATGCTACCCAGGGCATTAAATTTAATACGGAAACTAGATCCAATGTTGTCGACGCATATTTGGATTCAACACCAAATGCCAAAGATATAACGACCGCGGGTACGTCAGGAGCTATTCACGCGCACTATGCCACTAGCACATTCCAAACGCGCCACTGTGCCACTGGCATGTTCCAAATGCGCCACTACGCCATCACCAGGTGCCAACGAGATGTGGCCATAATCAACAACCGCCTTTTTTCATAAACTGCGATCACGGTCATCCAATCTCGCCACGGAGTTAACCGTCCCATAATAAGTCTTAGGTTCACACGCCATTATCCTGCTGCAAGTCTCATGGATTGACTTTCCACAACATGATCATCCGCCACCTAGCTGGCGCACAATTGATCAGAATAATTAGGTCTTGCACACAAGACACACTCAGCAATCCTCTACACTTTTCCACGAAAATACTCGAGATATCAAACATGTCACAAACTGGGGGATGCTCATCAGGGTATTGGTCTGGAGGTTTACAGCATGCGGCGTGCAACACGCCCATTATAAGAAAGTGTCAGGAAAGAAGTCAGTTAGTGGCGGCATGAAGTAGTGGGTGTAAACTAACCCGTTTCCTTCATAATGGGGAAGTGATTCCTAGCATTTACACATTACCGTACTTCTCCACCACTCAACCACTCCCACTTCTACGAGATCAGGGTGCTTTCAATTATGACTTGTATAAATAGGTTTCTACCTGTTTCCACCAAATAACAAGAGTTTTTCGTTAGCAACAACACAAGTATCCAGAAAAACACAAAAGAACTGATAGCTTACATTCCGCAAGCCAGTTCCACATTCTGATACAAGTCATAAAATAACCACACCTTCAGAATTAACCATTCAGTTCTCAACACCTTCTTTGCTTCCCTTCCTAAGACCAACCCTCTCCTTCACTTTGTGACAGAAGCAAAAATGGAATGCCATTTCTTGGTTTAGGGAAGGATTATACAGATTGGTCTCTCGAATCTAAAATTCTCTCTTGCAGTGCATTTGTTTAGGTCTAAATTCGTTTCTCATCAACACACCCAAATTTACCAAAACCAGCAAAAACATTTTTTACCCCAAAACACCATGGAAGAAGATGTTACTCTTGTTCAATGTTGGATACATCGTATAACGAGAAAAGTAAGCAGTGATCTTTTCTGAGAAAGAGTGTTGCAAAGGTTTGTGGCATTCCGAAATGAATATATAAGAAACAACAGTAGCCTAGAACTAAGATTTGAATTCATCACTAATGATATCAAATATTATACATAAGTTTTATGAATGGTACACCGTAGTAATTATGGATTGTCCAACGAAGAACTGGTGAGTATATATCTTAATACCCTTGTTCTCATTGAGAAACTTCATCATAAAATATCTTAACTAACTTATTGTTTTTGTTTTTCAGAAACCCATCGCTCAAGTCAAGTTTACTGAAGAAACGGAAGAGAGTTTAAACATTGTGAATGCTATGAACTCTATAGAGATGATATCGCTGGATTTGATGTAGTTTGATGTTGTTGTTGTCAAAACATAATCTTTGTAATATAATATACCAATATAAAACATACAAGTATTACTCTGAAGACCTGAAGATTTCAGTAATATTGAAAGCATCGTAATTGCGAACTACATATTGTTTGTAAAAATGGTTTAAAAATTAATCGATATGTTCGTTTGAATGGCAGGGCACGAAATGAAGAAACTCGTGCAACTTTTTGGAATGACCCCGATAAGAGGTTTGCAGGGAACGAACCGAGGAAACTCTTGAAACTTATCAGAATGACCCCGATATACGGATTGTCAGGGAACAAACTGAGGAAACTCGTGCAACCTATTAATATTGTGAATTGATGTTTTGAATCATAAATGTACGATTTGTTGGAAACTTATTAATATTGTGAACTCATAAGTTTAAAGTTGAATTGGTATCATGAGCTTGTTTATCAAATATATAACTGAATCCTTGAAGTTGTGCCCGAATCTCTTGTTGTATGTTATTTCTGATTGTTTGATATTTCGTTGCATCTTAATTTTAAGAACGGGAGTATATTCTGTTGAGGTGTCATCTAACCCCAATTTAAATTTTGCAGGTATTACCGAATATGGAAGTGGAAACTAAGAAGTTAGCTTATTAATTGTATTTGTTGAAGTTTAATTTGAATTAATATATTTGTAGATATGTTGTTAAAAATGATTAGCGAATTCTTGTGCTTAAATTCATGTATATGTAAATTTCAATTATGTTTGATATATTGTCAAAATATACGCATAAGTCTTGTATTTCGTCCCATAACGCTCCGAAATCGGATATCCATACGGGTATGACCCTGGTCCGAAACTCGGGGTGTTACATTACTAATCTCAAGTGAAAAGATGGTGCCAACACGTCTTCGGATTTTTCAGGTCTTCAGAGTAATACTTGTATGTCTCAAAATTTCTAGACTTCCTAGTCTAACCTAACGAGGTTGACTCTAGTAATATAATCAAGCGACTTATGAGTTTTGATACTAAAATATGACAACCAACCTTAACATACCAGCGTTTGGCGGGTTCAACTGATCAGTGCTCTAACAAATAGTCTTCTTCAGTACCTGAATAAAAAATTTGATTCCAACTTATAATCGATCACACACAAAACTGAGTGTGTTAACAATTGATGATCACAGGTCAACCTTAGATCTAAAAATCAGATCTGAATTACCGCTAATCTCTTGATCTAGTTTGAGTGACCTTATGTCAGAAGAGGACTCTCAAGAATAATAAAACTAGCTACAATCAAGAGTTAACAAACGTTGGTCAATCAAATCAATAATCAAAAACTAAAATTAATAAAAATGAAGATGCTAGTTCCCACCAACAGTACTAGTAGACGCTTGTTGATCCCAAAGAAGTCTTTAAACTAGCAAACATAAGAGATCTCGCCTGATTAGGTTACTCTCCTCTCCAAGATAGTATTACAAATAATATTATTAGTCGGCTACAACATTGATTAAAAAATGGAGTGCCTGCCTCATGATAAGTTTGTAAGAATAACAAACTTCATTATTTATAGACCAATGTAGTTTGGACACCGAGGAATTTTCATAACCGAAAATTCTAAAGATATGCAATAAGCACGTAGATTCGGTTCAGTGTATTTTCTCCTAATGTATCAAAATGTTCACTTTGGTGTAATTTTTATTGCTTAATTGAAGAGTAAAGCTGACTACCCACAACTTGATATCACTCCTTACACCAATACCTACTCGCACTTTACAATTGGCCTTTCCGATACAATATTTCATGTTTAAAACTTCTACACTTGTGACCAAAGAGAGGTTTTTCTCATAGGTGGTAACCATGTCTGCCAACTTCATTTGGAGATGCCATGTTCAGTCCCAAAAAAAAAAAAGTTGGTTAGATAAATATAGACAAATATAAGTTTTAAAATGATAAGAAATTGAAGGACTATATCCAAATGGAAGACCTCCACCTTAATCTTTGAGTATTCTGTTAAATTCTGCTTGGCATCAACAAAGCATGTTACTAGAATCTGCAGCATAAGAAAGTAATGATTATCATACTCTATATGTATAGCAATGTTTATACATATAAAATCAGATGACATATGCATAAACATTAACGAAGAAAGTAATTATTATTATATATGTAAAGCAAGGTTCATATTGTTTATATAAAGCAATCTATAATACAAAATAAAAGGGGTTTTTGAGATTTGAACGGTCGGATAACATTCTGAGAGACAAACGTTGCATCCGACCACAGTCTCATCCCAGCCAAAGACATCCGATGGACGTAAGAGTTGTAACCTCTTTTCATTATGGCTTTGCATTGATTGGGTTCCCTCATAATTAGATCATAAATAAAACTGAATATGAAAAAAATAAATACAAATAAAAATCATTAGCTTTGTAGATATTCGGTAGTGGTTGGACGGATGGAATATAAGTAATGGTTTGTCCTTTCATAATACCGAGGCCTTTTCAGCACAATTGGCTCAAGATTTGGCAGAAAAATCTGCAGTTAAGCGTGCTCGGACGGGACTAATCCAGATATAGGTGACCTCCCGGGAAGTTGATGCTGGATTACCGCAGCGATTCCCATTGAAACCCCCACACTGTAGGATAACCGCAGTGGCTAAGTGGGTACAGTATCGGTGGAGAGACGGGTCATTACAAATGGTATCAGAGGCGAGGACGGTTCACCTTCCGAGGGTGAGAGAGTACACTGGAAGGGATATGTCAGCTACCTCTCTCATGAGGGGAAGGGAACGCCGGAGATCTGGGCTTGAGAATATATTCAGAAGCCGAGGAAGGCTCCAATTTAAGGTGGTGGTATTGTAATACCCCGATATTCGGCGGTGGTTGGCCGGATAGAATATAAGTAATGGTTTGTCCTTTCCTAATACCGAGGCCTTTTCAACACAATTGGCTCAAGAGTTGGCAGAAAACTCTGCAATTAAGCGTGCTCGGGCGGGAGTAATCCAGGGGTGGGTGACCTCCCGGGAAGTTGATGCTAGATTACCGCAGGGATTCCCGTTGAAAACCATACACTGTCGGATAACCGCAGTGTCTAAGTGGGGACAGTATCGGTGGAGGGACGGGTCATTACAAGCTTTAATTATCTAATTATTTGATACAAATAACCATGTTGGAATCACCATGTTGGATACAAATAACCTCTTTTACTATGAATTTAAATTGATTGGGTTCCCTCGGAATTAGGGTCATAAAATTCATTATTGATTGAATTTTTTCATTCAAATCAAATAAATTCAATGCAAATTTATTTTAAAAGTATTATTATTTTCGGTCAAGCTTCGTCAATCAAGTAGAATTGAAAAAAAATAAATAAAATACTTTTTGTATGTTGGTAAGAATTCCTTTACTGATCATGTTATGCTCTCCCTTATTTTGTAGGTTAGTAGGAAGAAACAAGAGATCGATCAAAAAGATATTTTTCAAGATAAATTTAATAATACGTACGAATTCATTATCAAGTAAACTAGATAACAACTATATGTGTTTTTTTATTTATTTACTAAAATGAATTAGTAAAATGCTTCGGGTTGTTAAATGGATTGATGAAACAATCTTAAAGATATTGTATATTAATCCAAGCTTGATCAAGCTTATGTTGTTTTTGTTTGCTTTATAAAAAATAAATAAATTTAACACGATAAAAAAATTTGACTAGCAAGATTTAATTTCAGTAATTACTCTTTAATCCACTGTACTTTGAACCAAATTTAAGGATTATTTATATGAGATTTCCTGATCCACAAGTTCATATGTGTAAAATTCAACCCAACAACATCTCGAAATATAATTAAATATAATCATTAATTAGATAAATGTGGAATTAGTCTTTTTTTATTAGAGATTTTCCAAAACTTTAAGTCAGCATCATGGTGTGTCGTTAGAACACTGCTCGGTCGAACTCGCAAGCATTGCTATCTCAAGCTTGTTTGTCAAGTTTAGTTGCCAAAACTAAAAGTCTTGATTTCTAGTCTACTTATAGCTAAGTCTCGGATTAGGATAGTAAGTGTAGTTGAGCTTTAGACTCCACGGCTTTCATCGAATGAAGACGGAAAACTACTCAAGGGAACTTGTGGAACTTCATCAACAAAAGGTATGTAGAGACTTGAACTTATTTATCACTCAAAAGTCTATCTACTCTATCACCTATTTGAGACATAAGTCGTATTGCTATATATACTTCAATTATACATATTTGATATTTCGAGGGAGTTTATCTCGCTTATCTATTTCTCGAAATATGTGTTGGTAAGCTTTCGCTTTAACCAAGTTCATATTTTATTCTTGACGAAAGTCAAAAGATGATCATGTGAAAATTGCCTGGTAACATCTTACATGATTTGTGTGAGACAGTCATTTGATGTAGACCTGGAATATTTCGTATTGATTATTTCAATAACTTGAAAATTGCTTTGATGCTAATAGCTAGTGAAAACAACTATTGTCATCCTCTAATAATTTGTGTAAAGTCCGAAACCGGGAACCATGGTATGCGTACCTGTACGCATACTGGTTGGTTGCTGGAAGTCCGGGAACTAAGTATGCGTACCCGTGTGCATACTGGCAGAAGTTCAAGTCCGTGAATATCTGCTGGAGATTCAAAGTATAATGGTACGCGCACTCGTACACGTACTGGCAACTCAGTCCGGCTACTTAGGTATGCGTACCCGTTTGCATACTTAAGTAGGTTATGTTCTAAAATCGGTTGTTCATGAACTAATACATTTATATAATAAAGAATGCAATATTTTGCAAACCGTGGCTATAATGTTCATGAAATGATCCGAGTGAATCAAAATCGATTTTGCTTCAATTTTTTCTTGTATACTTCTATGAGATCTAAGCAATTGAACAACTCTCTAACTAGTTTCATTTGAGTCATTTGAACTAGTTGTGATAAAGATGAATAAGGCTGATATGAAAGTGCTCATATGGATAACCATTGGTTAACTATTGTTGAACCAACTAAGTGTACACGTTTAAGTACGGTTACCTTTATCTAAATGATGGTACATTTCATTTGTGTATAACAAGCTAAGTTCGATCTAGCGGTTGAAATATATTAGCTTGAATCTAATCAGGTTTTCATCTAACGCTGAATATTGAATGCTCTGTTACCAAGGTAACATTGCTTGCAAACCCTGATTGAGAGACTATATAAAGGAGAACTCTATCAACTGGGAAACTGTAGCGCCCCCAAAGCTAGCAACTTACTAATCCAAGAGATTTACTAAATAAAGAGGCACTAAGAATCTAAATCATATACTTAAGCATTCAATTAAGAAATCTGCTACAAAAATTAACCCAAAAACTAGCCTCTCTCTGAAATATACATACAAGAACTCCTCTCATACGATAGTATAAAATAGTCATTTGGTTTAAAAATAGAATAAACAACATAATAAACATAGCCGAAGTTAACCAACTAACATACTCAACCTTTGAAGCTTTCGCTGCGCAACTTGATCTGTCTTTGAAACTGAAAGTGGAATGGGTGAGACATCATCCCTAAAAGGGGTGCCCAGTGGAAATAACATTTAACTTTCAAGTATATGGAACTAACTCCTTCGTCAAACAATGTATTATATTTGTGCTAACCACACTCAATAATAATATTGCGGTGTATCTCCCTAGTGATTGCATAAAATCTGAAAGTAAGTAGATATAAAAGAAGGAGCAGTATCCTATATACCACAGATGGAAAATCTTATTTTCCAAGCATTCAAATGGAAATTCTTATCTCCCAAACAATTCATAGAGAGAAACAAAGCATTACAACTCCTTTCCAAACCATGGAAAGATTAAAGGAATCAATAGTACTTTCGGAATTTTAAATAAAACAATGCATGAAATACACAATCAGACAAAAGAGATAAATGAAACAATGCATTGTAAAAGAAAACAACAATAATCACAAAAGAGATAAATGTAAATTCCCACATTAACTGATTCTCTCAAACCGAATCTCAAAATCATCTCTCAAAACAGCAACAGGAGAACAAAGGAACTAATGAGAAGAAGATAAGAAGAAATGATTTTCTTCGATCGAGTTTTGGTGATAAGACCAACGAAAAATGATAAAGGCACCCATTACTTAGATATGGGCAACCAGGTCGGTCCACTGCAAAAAGACTTTTTTGCCCTTCAAACAAATTAGATGATATCTTCTTCATCCAATATCCGATTGACACGTTCGAGTAGTCTATTTCGCATAACTTTTCGAGATCTATCTAGTGGTACTAGTTCCGTATCTAGATCGATGTTATATTAGTTCCTATTAATTAATGTTCGTGTTAAACTAATCGAGTTATTATCGGCTGCGTCTCTTGACTGGTCCAATAGCGTTGACGAGCTTGCGTGTCTTTACATTCTAAGAAAGAGAAGCCAGACCCAACTATTAAGAAGAAATGATTTTCTTTGATCAAGAAGAAAGAAAGAGAAGAAAGAAAGAAAGAGAAGAAGATAAGAAGAAATGATTTTCTTTGACCGAGTTTTGGTGATAAGACCACCGAAAAATGATAAAGGAACCCATCACTTAGATATGGGAAGCCAGGTCGGTCCACTGCGAAAATACTTTTTTGCCATTCAAATAAATTAGATGATATCTTCTTCATCCAATATCCGATCGACACGTTCGAGTAGTCTATTTCGCATAACTTTTCGAGATCTATCTAGTGGTACTAGTTCTGTATATAGATTGATGTTATATTAGTTCTTATTAATTAATGTTCGTGTTAAACTAATTGAGTTATTATCGTCTAAAACGTCTCTTGACTGGTCTAATATCGTTGACGAGCTTGCGGGTATTTACAGAAACCTAATCCCCACACCTCCTGTGTGATACTAGTTGCGACTAGAGTCGATTCTCCTTTAACCTTAGGTTTTTCTAAAACCCAATAGGTTGACGACTTAAAGACTTCATTGGGATTGTGAAGCCAGACCCAACTATTATTTATATATAGTTGCATGTTCTGATCTTGCTGTTTTCTATCGTGATTGAGTACTATTTTCTTTAAGATTTGCTCCAGATTTATTCTCCGATAGGTAAGATAGAAAATTAGTCACAAACATCTTCGTCTCATTGTTTGTGATTCCACAATATCCTGTTTTGTTAATCGATTAAGATTATTGTGAGATAATTGATAATACTAGGATGTTCTTCGGGAATATAAGTCCAGTTTATCAGTTGGTTCATGTTCACCTTGATTTATCAAAATACGGAACAAAACTCATAGGTATATATGTGGGAGACAAATTTATCTATTCAATAGACTTTTATGGGTGATGCAGATTTGTTTATCAAGTCTTCGACTTTGGGTCGTAGAAACTTTTAGTTGTGGGTGAGATCAGCTAAGAGAATCAAGTGCACAGAATCCGATGTGGTTCTAGAGGCGTAAGGAACGCATTTGTACCTTGATCAGTGTGAGATTTATTAGGGCTCAACTACATTCATGTCCGAAGTTAACTTGGAGTAGTCTAGTGTCTGTAGCGGCTTAATATAGTGTGGTGTTCAAATCTGGACTAGGTCCCGGGGTTTTTCTGCATTTGCGGTTTCCTCCTTAACAAAACTTCTGTTGTTTATGTTATTT
This sequence comes from Papaver somniferum, assembly GCF_003573695.1. Classification (NCBI taxonomy): domain Eukaryota; kingdom Viridiplantae; phylum Streptophyta; class Magnoliopsida; order Ranunculales; family Papaveraceae; genus Papaver; species Papaver somniferum. The sequence continues at coordinate 70,565,409 of NC_039361.1, read as the reverse complement.
CTTTTCCGCATTATATTTTGTTATATAATTTAAATATCACAGGTTGTGCGTCAAATCGATCAATTGGTAAATCCAATCTTTGGTTGTTGATTGAAATTGATTGATCCTTGAACATTGGTCTTTGGTACCGTTCAAGTTATTTCTCTTATATTCAATCGGGATCGCAAATTCCTATTTGTTTGATTGCTGATTGAATTGATAAATTGAGATGTAACTCTTTGATATACTTTTCTTAAGATTGAGTCTGACTGTCTATTTGATTCTCTTGAAAGTATGTTGGAGTTAGTCCACACAGATTGATAATCGAAATATTGGGTGAGGTTGTTAGACCCCCGCATTTTCATTTGGTATCAGAGCGGGCAAACACGTTTAAGATCTCATATGTCTGTGTTTGTAGTGATCTGACTCTATGGACGATAGTGTTATCTCTGACAACGCAACACCAGTTCAGAAAAACTCTGATTTGGTTCAAAGTCTTGAGTCCTCTGAGAAATTTCTCATACCTACTCCCTTGACTGAAACTGTGTTCGACTAGGAAAAATGTCTAGATGAACAGGAAGAGGGACAAAGTGTTGATGAGGAAGTCTCTCAATATATCAAGCTATTTGATCATAACTTAAAAAAGAAATAGTCAACAACTTGTTTGGCTGAATATCTGACACCTCTCTGTCAAGAAAACAGGAAATTGAGACAACTCTTTAAGGGTTATGATTGTGACTACAAACTCCTACAATCTACTGTTAAAGATCGTGACGAAGATGTGCATTCAAAAAGGTCTAAATGTGATAATCTTCGTCGAAATATCTTTTTGTTGAAAGAAAGACTTGCAGAATCGAAGCAAGATATGACTCTCAACAAAAATGTTTTAACGACAGAGAAATCAGTCTTCTTTCCAGATAAAAATAATTGGAGGCTGATCTAGCTGCTGCTCTTGATAAGGTCAATTCACTGGAAGAGAATATGAAAATATTCAATACTATCTCTACAAAATTATCCTCTATGCTGGGAGCATGTAAAGAACACCGTGATACACGTGGTCTGGGCTATAAAGGAATGGACGCTCCAAGTACTAGTAAGGTTAATTTTGTTTGTGCTAATGACAAGCTTCTAAGAGAAAATCCCACTGACATCAAAAGTGAAAAACCTCCTTCAACAGCTGATGTTCCTAGGAACAAGGATTGTTCACCTTCAAAAACATTGCATATGAGAACAGTTAAAAACATTCCTCTCAACTGTTATTATTGCGGAAACAAAGGTCATCTTGAAAGAAGATGTCGTTTTCGACTGCGGAATGAAAAATTTCATAATATTCTTGTATGGATGTCTAAAGAAGTAATCAAACCGGTGTCTCGTCAATGTCGTCATACTGTTATTACAGGTTCATTCTGCAATCAACAAAAGTGCTGTGATGAGTCAATTCTTGATTGTAAATATGACACAAAATCCGTTTACAAGGGTAAAGGAAAAAATGTCATATGGACCACTGACTCTTCAAAGTACTCTGCGAAGAGAAAAAGTCATCGAAGGAAGAAGGAATGCTCAAACTCCATGTTTCTTGTTAAAAAAAGTCTTAAATCTAAAGTGTCCGTTCCTGAATACATTCACATCAATAATCGTGTCTCGGAGCTCAAGACCAGTATCAACAGACTCAGACGGAGCATTAAGAAGGCAAGGAAAACAGTTTTTTCAGGTATCTCTTGTCCTCCTCTTGTTAATTCTATTTTGACTAACCCCTATATTTCTTTTAAAAGTCTTCATGAAAGAAAAAGGGAAGATGTCAATATCCATGATGAGCGAAGTACTCATCAAAAGACAAATTGACTGCTCAAAATAGCATCCTCCTTAAAACTGTGTGAGGATTCTCATCTCAAAAAGTTCTTTTGTCTTGAGAAAGTAGTCAATGTTGTATTTATTGTTTTGATCATACTACTGTTGAGCCCTGCTCCAGTATATTATTAAATATTGTAATAAATTTGATTAATAACTCTTGAGAATATCTTCTTTGTTGCATACCTTAAAAACTCCTGTTTTCTTCTTCTTGACGGGGGAGTTGTTTATCAACCATTATCTTATGTTCTTTTGAGATAACACTATCTGTCAATTAGGCTCCATTTCTCTCTTGGTTTTGAACCTGGTTCGTAACCATAAGTGCACGTGCACCTAACCCTTACCGAACGTATACAAGTAACCCTAGGGTTTCCCTATAAAGCACTCATATATATATATATATATATATATATCATATTCCTCTCCTGATACATACACGTTCCGTAACTTCAAAAGTTCTCCTGAATTTTTGTGGTGTGCACAATGGATGGATGCAACAAGGAAAACAAAGTTGAGAAGAACAAGGTTATTGAGTTTCACGAGAATCCTGTTTTCATAACTTTCTACCATATTGTTGATCATGAAAACAAACTTCCAGTTCTGATGTCATCTAACCTGGTAGGAAATCTTCTTCGAGATTTTGATGTCGTACGTGAACAACTTGGAATTGCAACAACGGATCTTGAATTTCTGAAAAACGAACTGAAGAAAGCAATCGATGAACTTGTCTATGTTCGATCTGTGGTTGCTGGTCGTGTCTGATAATTTTCGGTTGCGTTTTTCCTAAGAGTTATATTTCTTATTGTCTAGGAAACTTCTTATGAGAATTTATTCTTGTGTTTTAAGAAGGATAACTAGGGTTTGGAATAGTCAATATTGTGAGTACACATAGCTATTTACAATGATTTTCATCTTGCAATGTTTTTAGATTTATTTATTTAAATTCTAAAGTTGATTTGGAAGATGATTTTGCAGTATTAATCTTTATGGTTTCATATATTGCAACTTGTTATGGGATATGTGAGTTTGCGTCCGTGAACTATGATTGTCCCGTACATGGTCAAAAGTTAAGTCTTTCATATGATATTATGCAAGTATTGATAAAGGATTGAATGAACTTTTGACAAACAAAAGTTAAGCCTATTATGTCATTATGCAAATATTGATGGAAGATAGGATGAACTTTTGTCTAAAAAGATTAAGTCTGTTATATGTCTCTATGAAAATAGTGATGAAAGATAGAATGAATCTTTGATTATTCCGTAGTATTGGTCTTCCCTGATCCACATCTTTGTGTATATACTGTGCGGCTCCGTAAGTTCTCTTATGTTGAGCATTTCTGATTAAATTAATCATGGGTTCTCTTGTGGTTAATTTAGTTCAGCATTTTCGATTAAATTAATCATGGGTTCTCTTGTGGTTAATTTAATTGAGTATTTTGGATACAAATTCATGTTTCATGTGATTTGTTAATGTCCAAAGAAATCCTTCTTTTCTTGTAAAAGTAAGGTCACTCTTGTTGTTCTCTCGAGAATGACATTTTATGGGGGAGGTTTTTTTTTTGAACTTGTGCTTAATTGCCAAATATTTGTGGGGAGTGTGGTTGTGGAATATTATAGGGGTTATCTTGTATCTTTATAAACTCCTTGATGAATGCGTTTAGTTTCGGATATATGATTGCATCTAAACAAAGTTGATATGTGTTTCTATTTTAGTCATGAAGTATCTCTATGGAAATTTCATTAGGATCCCACTAGTTTTCATACCTTTGTCAATTTATATTGACAAAAAGGGGGAGAATTAATGTGTAGTTCACACTACAAATACATATGGTTTACGGATCATTATGTAAGGGGGAGTGGTTTTCATGTGAGATGAGGTATTGACTAAGTGGGATGATACATATCACCATAATATTGTTGTCAACGTTGTGATACATTTAAACTTTGATGTTGTGTAATAATACTATGAAAAGGTATAAAAATGATTGTGAGCTATTGGTTTCTCATTGTTATAGCTACGCATCTTCAACAACGATGATGCTGAGTTGAACACCTTTAGAATCATTGGAGTACTTGGAAGTGACGAAGATTTCGAGTAATGTTGAAGAACCAAGGAGATCAAGCATTTGGATGAGAAAATACAAAGTTTATTTATTTTGTAATCCATATGTATTGATAGTTTTCTCAGTAAAATTGACAAAGGGGGAGATTGTTAGAGCACTGCTCGGTCGAACTCGCAAGCGTTGCTATCTCAAGCTTGTTTTTCAAGTTTAGTTGCCAAAACTATAAGTCTTGAATTCTAGTCTGCTTATAGCCAAGTCTCGGGTTAGGATAATAAGTGTAGTTGAGCTTTAGACTCCACAACGTTCATCGACTGAAGACGAAGAACTACTCAAGGGAACTTGTTCATCAACAAAAGGTATCCAGAGACTTGAACTCATCTATCACTCAAAAGTGTATCTATTTTATCTCATATTTGAGATAAAAGTCGTATTTCTATATAGACTTCAATTATACACATTTGATATTTCGAGCCGAGTTTATCTCGCTTATCTATTTCTCTAAATATGTGTTGGTAAGCTTTCGCTTTAACCAAGTTCATCTTTTATTCTTGACGAAAGTCAAAAGATGATCATGTGAAAAATTGTCTGGTAACATCTAACATATTTGTTGAGACAGTCATTCGATGTAGACCTGGAATGTTTTGTATTGATTATTTCAATAACTTGAAAATTTCTTTGATGCTAATAGTTAGTGAAAACAACTATTGTCATCCTCTAAGAATGTTTCAATGATTGAAATGAGAGTTTAGAACATGTGATCATGTTTGGATATAAACATAGTGTGTATTCACATTTGTGTAAAGTCCAAAACCGGGAACCATGGTATGCGTACCCGTACGCGTACTGGTTGGTTGTTGGAAGTCCGGGTACGCATACTGGCAGAAGTTCAAGTCCGTGAATATCTGCTGGAGTTTGGAAGTATAATGGTATCCGCACCTGTATGTATACTGGCGAAACCAAACTCAGTCTGTCTACTTACGTATGCGTACCTGTTTGCATACTTACGTAGGTTATGTTCTAAAATCGGTTGTTCATGAACTAATATATTTATATAATAAGGAATGCAATCTTTTGCAAACCGTGGCTATAATGTTCATGAAATGATTCGAGTGAATCAAAATTGATTTTGCTTCAATTGTGTCTTTTATACTTCTATGATATCTAAGCAATTGAACAACTCTCTAAGTAGTTTCATTTGAGTCATTTGAACTAGTTGTGGTAAAGATGAATAAGGTTGATACGAAAGTGCTCATATGGCCAACCATTGGTTAACTATTGTTGAACCAACTAAGTGTACACGTTTATCTACGGTTAACTTTATATAAATAATGGTACATTTCATTTGTGTATAACAAGCTAAGTTCGATATAACAGTTGAAAGATATTAGCTTGAAACTAATCAGGTTTTCATCTAACGGTGAATATTGAATGCTTTGTTACCAAGGTAACATTGATTGTAAACCATGATTTGGAGACTATATAAAGGAGAACTCTAGCAACTGGGAAACCTAATCCCCACACCTCTTGTGTGATACTAGTTGCGACTAGAGTCGATTCTCCTTTAACCTTAGGTTTTTCTAAAACCAAATAGGTTAACGACTTAAAGACTTCATTGGGATTGTGAAGCAAGACCCAACTATTAGTTATCTGTAGTTGCATGTCCTGATCTTGTTGTTTTCTATTGTGATTGAGTACTATCTTCTTTAAGATTTGCTCGAGATTTATTCTCCGATAGGCAAGATAGAAAAGTAGCCACAAACATCTTCGTCTCATAATTTATGATTCCACAATATCTTGTTTCATTAATCGATTAAGATTATTGTGAGGTGATTGATAATATTAGGTTGTTCTTCGGGAATATAAGTCTAGTTTATCAATTGGTTAATGTTCACCTTGATTTATCAATAGACTGAACAAAACTCATAGGTATGTCTGTGGAAGACATATTTATCTATTCAATAGACTTTTCTGTGTGATACAAATTTGTTTATCAAGTCTTCTACTTTGGGTCGTAGAAACTCTTAGTTGTGGGTGCGATCAGCTAAGGGAATCAAGTGCGCAGAATTTGGCGTGGTTCTAGAGGCGTAAGGAATGCAACTGTACGTTGATCAGTGTGAGATTGATTAGGGCTCAACTACATTCCAGTTTGAAGTTAACTTGGAGTAGGCTAGTGTCTGTAGCGGCTTAATACAGTGTGGAATTCAAATATGTACTAGGTCCCGGAGTTTTTCTGCATTTGCGGTTTCCTCGTTAACAAAACTTCTTGTGTCTGTGTTATTTCTTTTTCGCATTATATTTTGTTATATAATTGAAATATCACAGGTTGTGCGTCAAATCGATCAATTGGTAAATCCAATCTTTGGTTGTTGATTGAAATTGATTGATCCTTGAACATTGGTATTTGGTACCGTTCAAGTTATTTCTCTTATATTCAATCGGGATTGCAAATTCCTATTTGTTTGATTGCTGATTGAATTGATAAATTGAGATGTAACTCTTTGATATACTTTTCTTAAGATTGAGTCTGACTGTCTATTTGATTCTCTTGAAAGTATGTTGGAGTTAGTCCATACAGATTGCTAAACGAAATATTGGGTGAGGTTGTTAGACCCCCGCATTTTTCTTTGGTATCAGAGCGGGCAAACACGTTTAAGATCTCATACGTATGTGTTTGTAGTGATCTGACTCTATGGACGATAGTGTTATCTCTGACAACGCAACACCAGTTCAGAAACACTCTGATTTGGTTCAAATTCTTGAGTCCTCTGAGAAATTTCTCATACCTACTCCCTTGACTGAAACTGTGTTCGACTGGGAATAATGTCTATATGAACAATTGGATTATCTTTCAGATGAAAGTGATTCAGAATATGTACAAAGTGTTGATGAGGAAGTCTCTCAATATATCAAGCTATTTGATCATATCTTAGAAAAGAAAAAGTCAACAACTTGTTTGGCTGAATATCTGACACCTCTCTGTTAAGAAAACAGGAAATTGAGACAACTTTTTAAGGGTTATGATTGTGATTACAAACTCCTACAATCTACTGTTAAAGATCTTGATGAAGATGTGCGTTCAAAAAGGTCTGTATGTGATAATCTTCGTCGAAATCTCTTTGTGTTGAAAGAAAGACTTGTAGAATCTGAAGCAAGATATGACTCTCAACAAAAATGTTTTAACGACAGAGAAATCAGTCTTCTCGCCAGAGAAAAAAAATTGGAGGATGATCTAGCTGCTGCTCTTGATAAGGTCAATTCACTGGAAGAGAATATGAAAAGATTCAATACTAGCTCTACAAATTATCCTCTATGTTGTGAGCATGTAAAGAACACCGTGATATACGTGGTCTGGGCTATAAAGGAATAGACGCTCTAAGTACTAGTATGATCAATTTTTTTTGTGCTAATGACAAGCTTCTAAATGAAAATTTCACTGACATCAAAAGTGAAAAACCTCCTTCCGCAGCTGATGTTCCTAGGAACAAGGATTGTTCACCTTCAAAAACAGTGCATATGAGAACAATTAAAAACATTCCTCTCAATTATTATTATTGCGGAAACAAAGGTCATCTTGAAAGAAGATATCGTTTTCGAATGCGGAATGAAAAACTTCATAATATTCTTGTATGAATGTCCAAAAACGTAATCAAACCTGTGTCTCGTCATATTGTTATTAAAGGTTCAGTCTGCAATCAAGAAAAGTGCTGTGATGAGTTAATTCTTGATTGTAAAAATGACACAAAATCCGTTTACAAGGGTAAAGGGAAAAATGTCATATGGACTACTGACTCTTCAAAGTACTATGCGAAGAGAAAAGTCATCGGAGGAAGAAGGAATGCTCAAACTCCATGTCTCTTGCTAAAAAAATATTAAATCTCAAGTGTCTGTTCCTGAATACATTCACATAAATAATCGTGTCTCGGAGCTCAAGACCAGTATCAAGAGACTCAGATGGAGCATTAAGAAGGCAAGGAAAACAGATTTTTCAGGTATCTCTTGTCCTCTTGTTAATTCTATTATGACTAACCCCTTTGTTTCTTCTAAAAATTTTCATGAAATAAAAAGGGAAGATGTCAATATCCTTGATGAGCGAAGTACTTATCAAAAGACAACTTGACTGCTCAAAATAACATCCTCCTTAAAACTGTGTGAGGATGCTCATAATTCTCAAGAAGTTCGTTTGTCTTGAGAAAGTAGTCTATGTTGTATTTTATTGTTTTGATCATACTACTGTTGAGCCATGCTCCGGTATATTATCAAATATTGTAATAAATTTGATCAATAACTCTTGAGAATATCTTGTTTGTTGCATACCTTAAAAACTCTTGTTTTCTTCTTGTTGACGGGGGAGTTGTTGTTTATCAACAATTATCTTATGTTCTTTTGAGATAAGATGTCAATTTTTTTAGAACGTGTCTTTGATTTTTTCTCTCTCAAAAACTACTTCAAAATTAGGCTCCATTACTCTCTTGGTTTTGAACTTGGTTCGTAACCATAATTGGACGTGCACCTGACCCTTACTGAAGGTATACGAGTAACCCTAGGGTTTCCCTATGAAGCACTCATATATATATGTATCATATTCCTCTCCTGATACATACACATTCCGTGACTTCAAAAGTTCTCCTGAATTTTTGTGGTGTGCACAATGGATGGATGCAACCAGGAAAAAAAAGTTGAGAAAAGCAAGGTTATTGAGTAATACGAGAATCCTATTTTCATATCTTTCTACCATGTTGTTGATCATGAAAACAAACTTCCAGTTCAGATGTCATCTAACCTGGTGGGAAATCTTCTTCGATATTTTGATGTCGTACGTGAACAACTTGAAATTGCAACAAAGAATCTTGAATTTCTGAAAAACGAACTGAAGAAAGCAACCGATGAACTTGTCTTTGTTCGATCTCTGGTTGATGGTCGTGTATGATAATCTTAGGTTGCAATTTCCTAAGATTTATATTTCTTATTGTCTTGGAAACTTCTTATGAGAATTTATTCTTGTGTTTTAAGAAGGATAACTAGGGTTTGGAATAGTCATTATTGTGAGTACACATAGCTATTTCCAACGATTTTCATCTTGAAATGTTTTTAGATTTATTTATTTAAATTCTAAAGTTTATTTGGAAGATGATTCTGAAGTATTAATCTTTATGGTTTCATATATTGTAACTCTTATGGGATATGTGTGTTTGCGTCCGTGACCTATGATTGCCCCATACGTGGTCAAAAGTTAAGTCTTTTTCATATGTCATTATGCAAGTATTGATAAAGGATTGAATGAACTTTTGACAAACAAAATTTAAGCCTATTATGTCATTATGCAAATATTGATGGAAGATAAGATGAACTTTTATCTACAAAGATTAACTTTGTTATATGTCTCTATGCAAATAGTGATGACCGATATAATGAATCCTTGATTATTCCGCAGTATTGGTCTTCCCTGATCCACATCTTTGTGTATATATTGAGTGGCTCCGTAAGTTCTCTTATGTTGAGCATTTCTTATTAAATTAATCATGGGTTCTCTTGTGGTTAATTTAGTTCAGCATTTACGATTAAATTAATCATGGTTTCTCTTGTGGTTAATTTGATTGAGTATTTTGGATACAAATTCATGTTTCATGTGATTTGTTATGTCCAAAGAAATCCTTATTTTCTTGTAAAAGTAAGGTCGCTCTTTTTGTTCTCTCGAGAATGACATTTTATGGGGGAGAGTTTTTTTTGAACTTGTGCTTAATTGCCAAATCTTTGTGGGGAGTGCGGCTGTGGAATATTATAGGGGTTATCTTGTATCTTTATAAACTCCTTGATGAATGCATTTAGTTTCGGCTATATTTTTGCATGTACACAAAGTTGATATGTGTTTCTATTTTAGTCATGAAGTATCTCTATGGAAATTTCATTAGAATCCCACTAGTTTCCGTACCTTTGCCAATTTATATTGACAAAAATGGGGAGAATTAATGTGTAGTTCACACTACAAATACATATGGTTTATGGATCATCATGTAAGGGGGAGTGGTGTTCATGTGAGATGAGGTATTGACTAAGTGGGATGATACATATCGCCATAGTATTGTTTTCAAAATTGTGATACAATTAAACTTTGATGATGTGCAATAATACTATGACACAGTATAACAATGATTGTAAGCTATTGTTTTCTCATTGTTATAGCTAGGGATCTTCAACAACGATGATGCTGAGTTCAACACCTTTAGATCATTGGAGTACTTGGAAGTGACGAACATTTCGAGTAATGTTGAATAACCAAGGAGATCAAGCATTTGGATTATAAGCTACAAAGTTTATTTATTTTGTAACCCATATGTATTGATAGTTTTCTCAGTAAAATTGACAAAGGGGGAGATTGTTAGAGCATTGCTCGGTCGAACTCGCAAGCGTTGCTATCTCAAGCTTGTTTGTCAAGTTTAGTTGCCAAAACTATAAGTCTTGATTTATAGTGTACTTATAGCTAAGTCTCGGATTAGGATAATAAGTGTAGTTGAGGTTTAGACTCCACGACGTTCATCGTATGAAGACGAAGAACTACTCAAGGTGTTGATGGTGGATTTTCAACAAAGGACAGAAACGTAAAATCATGATACTGCATGTTTCTGAGTTGACTTCAGGCATGTGACAATTCATATTTTACGAAGCCATGATGAATATGTTTCCTGAAAGTCCTCCACTAGATGAGCATTCGGCGCCACGCATTTCATCATGTCCTCTATGTAGAATAACGTAATTGGGCGGTTCTCCGTAGATTGAGAGCATTAACGCCTTCAGGACGTCGGTGACACTCACTGTTCCCTGAATACATGAGAGAGACCCGCCTCTACATAGAAGAACGATTAGGCGGTTCTCCGTAGATTGAGAGCAATAACTCCTTCAGGACGTCGGTGACACTCACTATTCCCTAACTATGTAGAGAGACCGTTCTTCATAGATTGAGAGCAATAACGTATTCAGGACTTCGGCAACACTCTTTTTTTCCTGACTATGCACCTTCATAACGGATATGATGCTTTAACTGGCTAATTCCTTTTGTAATAGATTAATTCTACCGTGACATTCACCGCCGAATTCCTAGAAGCTAATCTATTTTATCTCATTACTCCGATTTCATGATCGAATCCACGTCCGATCTCATGGAATGGTAATAGATAATCTCATTACTCCGATTTCATGATCGAATCCACGGCTGATCTCATGGAATGGTAATATTTAATTACTCCGATTTTATGGTCGAATCCACGATCCCATAGAATGGTAATATTCAGCTTTAATATTCTGAATCTATGGTCGAATCCACGACTGATCCTATGGATTGATAATAAATAACTATTCACTTTTATTACTCAGTTTCATGAATCATTATCCGCTGAATTTCATAAATTAGTAATAAATACTCAACAATCGGGCATCTGGACTATCACTGAGTAAGACCCATAAAATGGTGCAAGTGTACTCGACAATGATGCAGGAACGGGCACCCAAATGCACGAACGAGCATTCGAAAATATGGACAAACGAGGAATCCTACACAAAACAGGAGAGAGAAAACAATAATATTAAAATAATGAGGAGGCCCCCACAGGTCGGGCCCACCGGCCGGTCTGTCGTTCCCTATCCATGGCCGGTCCCATGCCTCCTCCATTATTTTCCCTATTTTTGTTTCTTTCATGAACTCATGAAAACTCTTTTATTTTAGCAATTTTCCTTGTTTGAGCAAAACTTATGGTTTTTCCAGATTTTCAAGGATTCATGAAAAATAATAAAATAGAGAAAGGTGTCGTGGGACCAGGCTACCTAGCCATGGCCGGTCCCACAACTTGCAATCTCTAGTCTTTCATAATTATTGTTTCTCTCAATTCATGAAACTCCTCTGTTTGAGAAAAACTTCATGGTTTCTTCACATTTTTCTCAAATATTGCTCAAACCATGAAAAATCCAAGAACTCAAATGGTCACGTGACCGACTTGGCTACTCACATCATATATTAAATTATCATTATTTTAATATTTCCTAAATTTTGATCAAACGAGCATACTTGCTCATTCGAGCAAAAAATCAAGAATTTCAGTCAAAGATCAAACTCTTCTGAAAATCCACAACATTGCTCAAACGCATATCAGAAAATACCGAAACTCTCAGGACTGAGACATTGACATCATGGTAACACGGGCATGCTCCCTTGACCGACCAAGGGCGTCCCTGAGGCTTGCTATGATCCGGTCCCACACATATTCATAATTTTGACCTAATTTGCTCAATTGCTCATATTAGGTCCAAACTCTTTCCAACCAACTTGGAATTTGCTCAATCAACCGTCAGCCGGTCCCACACCCCTAAGGGCCAGTTTCATACCTTCTTGGCCGGTCCCTCTCTTCTCCATAAATTAGGTTTTATCACCTAATGCTCAATTGAGCAACTATTTTTAATAAATGATGAAACGGGCATTTAATCATCATTCTGTCAACTCAAGAATCTGGTGCACGCTCACTCGAGCATTTGGGAACCACATGGTAGTCCATCATCCCATGTGGTCGGTCCCTCCTTCACTCATGACCAATTTTCAACAGTTCACCAATTGACGAACAATTGATCGGAAATTAGGGTTTCGAATAAAATGCTCCACAAATCATCATTCTGAGCAAGTTCAAACACTAATAAAATTTATGTTGATCCAGAAATCAGCATCTGGATTAATTATATAATATTTGGTAATCTACCAGTATTTTAATTAATATTTTATTGGGTCACGTCACCAATAAATAATTGTCGAATTGAGAAATACTTACTCGGTTGCTCGAATATTGATCCGACTGTCAATATCCTGTGATTTATCAGTAATTCGTCGAATTGAGCAATACTTGCTTAGTTGCTTGAATATTGATCCAACTATCAATATTCAATAATTTATCAGTAATTCTTCGAATCGAGCAATACTTGATCAGTTGCTCGAATAATCCACATATATTCAGTAACTTATCAATATTCAATAACTCGCCGAATTGAGCAATTCTTGAAACTCAATATTTAACAACTCATCGAATTTACAATATTTTCTCAGACGAGTAATATAATATTCATGAATCGCTGAGCATTCGTCAATCATGCTCAATTCAACGAAACCTAGACTCATTGTCTAATCAGTCAACCACTGACTAATTAAATACACGTCTGCCTTGCAGACTCCACGATTTGTGATACATCAATCACGTCACAAATGAGGGGATATCACTTAGAGTTTTGGTCTGGCGGCCTACGACATGTGTGTTCATCCACGACGTGAAATATGCGTAAGTCGTGCAAACGATTGAAGGAGTTAGCAAAGTAGTGGGTGCACGATCAGTCAAGTCTCCACACGACATGGAAGTGACTTTACCACGATCTCCACTTCCCCACTCTTCCACTCATGAAACCGTCACACTTACAGGGATTAATATAAGTCTCTGAATTCATGATGGAGGACAACATTCGAACACTCGAACATTCGTCTAACAAGAATTCTACGAGTAATCACTCTCAAGAATTCATCAATCCATCAGAGTTTATTCAAAACTTCATAATTTACCATTTATTGCAGAAACATTCAACACATACACAATCCTTGATCATCATTAATCCCACACAATTCGCAGCCTCCCTACTACAGATCAACCCATCTCCCTCTTTGCGACCGAATTGACTCTGGAACGACCATTGACTTGGTTTAGGCCGGAGTCCTACATATTGATCTCTCGAATCTAAGCACTCCCTTTGCAGTGCATCTGTGTGTGGTTGAGCAGTTTGCTCAGTTGAGGAGTCTCGACAACACGTCTGTCTCTTCACTTCCCTAAAAACCAGCAAATCGTTTTTCCCCATCTACAGATTGGCGACCACAGTGGGAGATTAATTTCTCGGTTGCAATCTCAAAGTTCTCACAAGAAGGTTGATTTATGGTCAGGTTCAGTTACAAACCCTAACACCAACAAAGCCAACACTAGCAACAACGATGGTACTTCAGAAACTATCCCTGCTTCCAACAACGGTGCTGGTGATACCACTCCTCCTCAGGGAAATCAAGCTAATCATCCTCTATTTGGCCGGTTTCCCGAGGAAATCATAGAAAATCCTCCTACCATAACCGATCTCATGAAGATTCAAGAAATTCTCGCTAAGAATCAAGTAGAAATGGCAACAACACAGAAGGAACTATGCGCTCATCTCAAGGATCTCACAGACAAATTGTCACCTGAGCAAACTCAGCCCCGACGCAAATCAGAAAAGGAAAAAGAGAAGGCCAAAGAAACGGATCCTGAAGTCTCATCAATCCATGTAGCAGCTGATGATGAAGTCTGCAAATCTGCAGAAAATCCACCAGAAAAGGAGTCCGCGGGTTTCATCACTTGTGAAGAGCTTGAGTGTTTCATGGAAACTCGTGGGAAAGGAAATGCACCATCCGTCCATCGTCATCAACCTCCATACCCTTATACTACGCAAATAATTACCCTCCCAAAAGGCTACACTCCTCTGACATTCACGCTCTATAACGGAACAGGGAATGCTCGAGAACACGTCTCTCGATTCTTAGAAGCATTAGGAGAGCACGAGCATAACCATGTTGTTCGTCTGAAGGAGTTCTCGAAATATCTGACAGGCCGAGCATATACTTGGTACAACAACATCGCACTAGGGAGCATAGCTAGTTGGGGAGAGATGGTTAATGCTTTCTACAGAAAATATTTCCTTGTTTCTGAGCAGATTACTCTTTCCGACTTAGGAAGGATGAATCAGAAGACTGCTGAAAATCCGAACGAATATGTGAAGAGGTTCAGAATCCATGCTTTGGATTGTCATGATCCTAGTGTTACTGAACAACAACTGGTGGATTTATGCATTAACGGGATGATACCAATATATAGAGCCCTGCTGGAGAATCTCCGTTTTCAGACTTTCTCGGAACTTCATGAAGCGGCCAAGCGATCAGTAACTACAGCTTCAGCCTTGTTGGAAAGAACGAAAACTGTCAAAGTCGAGGAGCCATAAGAGACACTCGAAGCACCACCCTCATGCGTTTAGTCAACAAACAATACAATGTTGAGGCTTCCGCGAATGTTGCCGAATGGGGCAAAAGAAAAGCCGATGTGCAACAACATAAGAATACTCCTCCAACGTCTACGAAGGCACCGAGGAATGACAACCAGGATCTAAGCGCACAAGCGCTGGCTCAGCGTCAATAGAATGATCAGGAAGTTCCAGACTTTCTTTTTCCAATTGAAGAAGTGATCGAGTTGTTGGAAGTCTGGATTCAAGATGGCGCGATCAACCTACCTCCTGTCAGAAGAGAGCCGACAGATGAGGAAGTGGAGAATCCGCGTTACTGCTGCTTCCATAGGTATGTCAGTCATCCGACCAGTGACTGCCGAACCTTGAAACGTGTACTCAAAGAAAAGGCCGATTCAGGAGAGCTGTGGACTGAAGGAGTGCACAAGAATCCTCTCCTAATCAGAACATTTGCAATTTCTGAACAACCAGTCAAAGAAGCAGTCCAATCATTAATTGAGCATGCCTGCGAATTGCTTTATCTGTCAAAGGCTCAAAGGGAAGATTTGTTCACGACTCTGAACCATGTAGTGTCTGGGAAACGTTTATCAATCCCAGAAGTACTCCCTGAACCTCCCGCCACAGACAAAGAGATGTATGACTGAGGACTTCTCACCACAATTCACCTCAAAGAAAATGAATTCAAGCAAGTGTTGGTCGATGTTGGAACTATTGTCAACATCATCCCCTTGAAGACCCTCAGAGCCGCTGGCATCACCTGACAAGAAGCAAACCACGCTCCTGTCTCAGTCAGAGACCATGAAAGAATCTCTAGGGATGCTTACGGTTACATCATTCTCAAAATGAAAACCGACTCAACTTGGACTGAAACTAAGTTTTACATAATTATAGAGGATCCATGATACAACATGGTTCTTGGACATATATGGATTCATGCAGAGAAGGTAACTGCAACACCTTCAATTGCACATTTCTCTGTTGAAGAAAGCTCTGATTCGGAAGAAGCGGAAGATGATCCACCGTTCGAACATCTGGGGAAAGTTGAGGCTTTGATGGAACTCACATAAAAACCCTAAGAGAGCGCACATGAATTCATCAAAAGGTTCCGCACTCAGGAAAGTCTCATTCCCCCTCATGCATCTATATTACCAACTTTCAAATATGCTACTCTGGTCAGGGGACTTGATCTTACTCATAACTCATCTATCACCAAATTCTATGAGTCTCACCTCAGCAATACTTCACCAAATGCTTAGACGCGGAACCTCTCTGAATTCATCGTCTCGCCAACACAGTCATTGCTAGAATCATGACCGAATTTCACAATCAATATCCTAAATATTCTCCTTTGCACGAGTGTCCACATGTGCCGCAGAATTGGAAAACTCCACCAACATGGAATCCCACTGTACGAGGAATTCCGAATCAACAGAATATATTCAGGGCATGGGCAACCAAACCTAGCAAATTTCATGAAGGGGACTTAGTTCTCAAAGCAACTAAGCGTAATCTCCATTCCACAAGGGGTTCTGACTGGGAAGGACCGTTTATGATTTCTAAGTCGGTGATTGGAGGGTACTACAAATTGGCTGACATCAAGGGAAAGACAAGTGTGCTAGTGATTCAAGAGAGTTGGCTTAAGGCTTTTGACGCCTGAAACATTGAGCGTCCCGAAGTGTTTTACGCTCAAAGAATGAGATCTTGAAGCACTTAACGTTTTCATCTTAGGATTTTCTTTCACCTGTATTTTCAATTCATCCAAAACGTTTGCAATACTTGCATCCAGTATTTGAATTCATCAATTTATCAAAGTTCTTTATTTTAAGAAGAATCTCTATCAATTCCAAAAAGAAAATCCTCAATCACTCATTAACTCAAAACCAATCAAGATTCAAAACCAAAATAAAACCTCACATCTCTCAGAAGTTAAAAGTTCAGGAGACTATGAAAAGGAAAACTAAAGGAAATCATCAATGTAAGACTTTTGCTTCTCTTCATTCTCTAAGACTTGCAAGGCCGCTTTCTCCAACTCCAGCTTTTCGGTCAATTCAGCGATCTCAGCCATTTTCTTTACCACAACATGACTAGTAAAAGGTATATTGTTTTCCACTGCATCCTTGATGGTGTTGATCCTCTGACGAAGCCACTTCAAGTTAAATCCAAGTTCTTCAGCTTTTTTCAAGTTATACTTCCAATCAAAGAGTATGTCTTGAGTAACAGTGCTTCTAGCCTTTGTTCGCATGTCATCTATGACGCGCAAGATATTTCCCACTTGGATTGTCAATAAGTAACTGAGTTTGGAGTCTCTTTCAACGGCAATATGACCATACACCTTCCATAGCTTCTCATACATATTAGCATATCCGATGGGAACGCTAAATCCACCAACTGGTGTGTAATATGGAAGTGACTCGCCGAATGGATCACAAACAATCCCTGCATTGGGGTATTCATGCAATATTATGCGTTTCTCAATCACTGGAGCAACCTCAACAATCATAGGCACGGTTTCTTTCGGAACAATATTTTCCACTCTCGGCACGGTTTCCTCCATTTCGGAAGCGGTCACCATTGGTGTTTCACTCGCTCCAACAATATCAACAGCAACCGTCTCATGGCCTTGAATTTCAGATATGGTTGTCTCGTTATCAACAGCTCCGGGATTGCTCGAATCATCATTAACTGTCTCGTTATTCCCAACTTCGACATTTGGCACCTAATAAGAAGATTACATGGGATTAGAGCGATCCAAGCATGGAAACCAAAGACAATCGTAGAATCCAGCATGTAAGTGAACTAACACTATCTAAGTTCTTTACTATACATCCAAGACATGAGCAAATGGTGTAAAAGTCATAAAACACGTTTTTCAATAAGTCCATCAGAAAGATTTCATACTGCCCTGAGTGAGACGACGAAATGGGAGCAATTGGTAAGGAATCTAAGGTTTCGTAATATACCATTCTCTTCGTATAGATGTTATATACAACATATTAAAATTTTATAGAAATTGGATGAATGAGCAAAGAGTTGTGGCCAAAACATTGGACCACATGCCAGCTGAAAACTTTATGAATGTCTCCTGGAAGTTTACTGTTTCGCTGATTTCAGCCCCTAAACCTGCTCAAAACTCTAAAATATTTCTTGATAAAGCTTGGAAATTTCTTGGGCATAAGGATACATGGGTAGATCGCGAAAATATGACGTCGGACAAAGATTTTATGGCGTTTTTGCCAAAATGCTGAGTTCTGAATTTTCTGGTGACGAGTTTCGGTAAGACTTTTCACTTATTGATGTAATTTTCATTCAATCATCAACAAATCAAAAATATTATACTTCTATGAAGAGAATATGGGAAGAATACTTATTTGAGAGGTTCCCAAGCCATTCGAGGGATTAATATGGTCGGCCTCAACATTGGAAGCACCATTATCATCATTCGGTATCGATTCGTGAAGGTTCTCCTTCTCACCATTATTTGAAGACGAATGAGTAACCTGACCATGCTGGATTTCCACGAAGATATCCTCCTGGATATATCAACAACAATCATTATTACTTCATTCAAGGAAACGCCATAACCACTTGCACAAAAGATACTCACATCAACCTCTCCATCGATGTTGGATTCCTGGATTGTTCGTGTGGAGGAAAGATGAAGTCCGTCAATAACCGATGGAGAAAAATTCTGAAACGAATTAACAATATTCTTTTGGTATCCTAATTACGTGGACAAGAAAATCGCAACGATGAGGGAAGTTTTAACAACTCACCAAAGAAGCGGCTGGGGACTGCACATTATTTGGTATCATCCTATGAGATGTCTTGCTCCTTCCTTCTCCTCCCTGGGGACTGTCTTGAAGGTCTGGAGAGTTCACATCAGTTCTAGGTCTCACAACACGGCCATCCTACCACTAAGTCAACAACATAATTAAGGTGTGATTATCATTCTTTCGCTAAAATCATAAGGAAAATGCTTACATGTGTCGCATTTGGAGATGCTTTCCTTTTGTCACCCCTGGAAAGGTATCTCAACCTTGGTCGATCAGAAATCATACCAGAGGAAGGGAACTCTTGAACTGGGGAATTAACATCCATCGCGAACTCATACAAACGTTCAAGTTGCTGACGCCATAAGTCTATGTAACCCGGAGTTACAAAAGTAGCTCGATCAAAGCATAGAGATAGATAATCACTCCCTTCCACGTGCGTGCAGTCTAAGTGAGCCTTCAAGTACTCAATTGATGGCTTGTTCATTCGATGACCCGGAATACACTGATCGACACCCATCTGTCGAGCTGCTCTATCGATGTTGTATTCTTCTACCTGGAATTCTCCATTTATCACTGATACTAAGAAACCAGGAGTACAACTCAATATAAAAGATCTCTCCATGTCGCTCAGATCAGCACCGTACTCAATATGATGTTCTCTTCAGCAGTGTTGAAAGTGATCAATTGCGATAAAAGAGGAGGAACCGATACCCAGGGGAGAAAGTTGAACTCGGATTCAACGTATAAAATGTCAGTGATGCATATATTATATTGTGGCTGCTTTGTAGACCAACGCATAATCCTGTCGTTATTTATCTCAAGAAAAGCATGACGAGTATCAACCTTGGGTCCTTGCAAGACGCTACGATCAATTGGGGCGTAACTCTCAAGATGCTCCCACATCAAAGCTTGGAGGAACATAGTATTGGCATATGTTTCAATTTTCATGAAGCCGTTGGAGACACTGGAGTCTATAACTAAAGAATCTAAGTTGGCGAACAACTAACCCAAAAATAGCCTACCAATGGGAAGTTTCTCACCTTTAGCCATCTTTATGGCGAACCGAATCACAAATGACTTCAGCAAATGTTCACAATCTTCAAGAATATCCCTGGAGATCCACAAGCATAATAAAGCAGCAATTTGTTAAGGTACCATCAACAGGTTCTTCAGGAACTCCATCTCTCGGCCACCAATGTGACAACCATTGAGCATAGCAAAATTTGGGCGATTCGTTGAATTCGTGCAACTTAGCTTCCAATACGTTAGATATCTCATTTTCCTCTTGTTAGAGCATTGCTCGGTTGAACACACCAAGCGTTGGTATATCAAGTTTGGTTGTCATATTTTAGTGAATCAAAACTCATGTGAAGAGCCGCTTGATTATGTACTAGAGTTAAACTTCGTATAGGTTAGCTTGAAAGTATTAGGATATGAGACATTACAAGTATTGCGAAGTCTTGAAGATGTGAAGAAGCCATGAGCTACAATGACAATAATCATCCTTCCACTTGAGGTTAATGATATTTGACTTGAACTGTTTCATTCCCTAACGTATCTTTCAAGTCGTGCATATTGAAAACATAACTGCGAAGAATATTTGAACTCTAGATAGACATAGTATTAAGGAATACAATACGAGGTTTATTTCTTAACCATTAAACTTTGTAGATAAGACATCGCCATAATCATTTGAATGTTATTGTGATTATGTATGGGTATAAGGTGAGGATTTCATCCTTGGGAACAATGTTTACATGTATTCTAAGGAAGTAAGTTCATAAACTTGTTTGTGGACCGAAAAGGAAATTGCCGGGAGTTATTGGATTTGTTATTCATTGCATATCTTATGAACAACCAATATGTGTGATAGATTATAACTGCTCACAACTTGTTGTGTTCTTGGTAGAACTATTCACAAAGTCCTGAATTTTGTATTGGTATAACTTTTATTAGTAAAACCAATCTTAAGTAATCACCTGGTATGATCGGATTGTATGTGCCTTTGGGAAAGGGAATCGATCCTTGTTGGGGAAAGGGAACCGATCCTTGTTGGGGGTAGGGAACCGATCCTAATGATGGAAAGAGAACCGAACCTAAGGGGTGCAGTGCAATAAGGAACCGATCCTTGTATGGGGTGCAGCAAGGTTTATAGCAGAAAGGGGAACCGATCCTATGGACATGTGCAACACATATGAGTTTAATACCATATATATGTGGGGAACCGATCCTAGTACCTAGTCAACCGAATCTTTGGGAAGCTAGTGTGACTATGTGTAGTACTCACATGGAGGTAGAACCGAAACTTGTTTTGGTGGAACCGTAAACCCATGATTGTGATTGAACGTTGGTTTGATCAATCACATAGTTCTTGAAATTCAGATGAACCAATTCTAAACTTGTTTGGAAGTGTGGAAAATCGGTTTCAAGGTTGTAAGTGTGAAAGAAAACTTACAGAGTAAAGATGTCGACAAACTTTGAACACGTGTTGTGAATGTTTATTTCTATAATTGTTCAAAGATATTCCTTAAGGGCTAATGGAAGAGAATCCCATGATCGAAACATAAGTAAGTTAAGAATCTTTTAATTAAGGTTATTAATTTAACTTTGTAGGGAAATTATGGAATTAGTAATGTGCATTTACTAATTAGATTTTCCGAGAGATTTCGATTGTATTTTTGGATAGAGCATTTCCAGGAATTATGAAAACCGAATCTATGCATTTATGAATATCTTGAAAATATTTTCGGTTTTGGAAATTCCTTGGTGTCCAAACTTCCTTGTCTATAAATACACGAAGTTTCCTTTCTAGCAAACTAAACCTTCGTAACAACAGACTTCCTCTTTTGTATTTTTTACTGGTGTAGCCGCCTATCGGAGAGGAGAGTAATCTAATTAGCTGAAATCTCTTATGGCCGCTCGTTTTAAAGTTTTCTTTGGGATTGAGAAGCTCTGGCGCGACCCGTTGGTGGGAAACTAGATAATTGCGATTTATTTTTGTTTTCGATTGATTTGATTGACTAACGGTGGTTGAAATCTGATTGCACCTAGTTTGTTTATTCTTGAGAATCTTCGCTTCTGATATAACATTCACTTAAACTAGTTCAGAGTTTCGACAGGGATCTTTAGACTGTTGTTAGTTCTAAAAACGATCTTGTGATAATCCATTGTTAACAGACCCCGTTTTGTGCGTGATTGATCTCAAGAGATTCAAGTGATTGTGTGAAGGTGTTTATTGAAGATTTAAGAAGATTTGATGACAAAGAAGATATTGAAGATCTTACTTGGGTTTTATAATCTTTGGTGTGCACAATACTTGTTTGGGAAAATAGGATCCAATTAATAATCGGTTTATCCTTGAGGTAGATTGTATTGATTAATTGAGTAGATCGGCATCAACACGATTCTTCGGATTAAAGGTGTTGCTGGCTTAATCTTAACCGATTACCTTTGGGTGATTGAACATAAGATAGATCTAGACCCGACGAAGGAGTTTATGTTGAGATAAACGGAAGAGCCTTTGTCTGATTCATATCACTTGGTTTAATAGAGTTGATACCAAACAGATTTCTTGTTCCTTTACTGTTTGGAATACGAAACAAAGGGATTGTTCCAAGTACGTGACTTATTCACAAGTCGGAGGCGTGGGAATACAGACGGAACTAGGTATACTATAAAGTTAGGTACTTGGTCTCAACTATACAAAGTTAGGTGTAATTTTGTGTAGATGCTTAATCCTGAGAGTATTCAATTCTGGACTAGGTCCCTGGGTTTTTCTGCATTTGTGGTTTCCTCGTTAACAAAATCTTGATGTGTCATTTACTTTTATTTTCCGCATTATAATTGTTTTATTATAATTAAAGTAAATTACACAAACGTTAATTCCTATTTAATTGATAAGCAATCCTATTGTGTTTGGTTAAGTCCGAACCTTTATATCAAGTAAACATACTTTGTTGTTGTATTGTCTCGATCTCATATCCATAGACGATCACATGAAGTGTGAACCGATTAGTTGTATCGTCTCGACTTAGTCCATAGACAATCACTTTCGGAGAAATGACTTATAGGTAGGAAAAGTTTTAGCTTGAGGTATATTTGGGTACCCTCGCCTTTTCAATTGGTATCAGAGCAGGCAAACACGAAAAGATCTAACAATCAGTATTTGGTGCGATCCAACCTATAAGAATTGAATTTATGTCCGATTCAGTTAACGTTATGCAAGAGTTTGAATGCTCAAATGTTGAAGATGTTAATACTTCATTGACTCATGATCCAGGAGTAATGAAAACATCTATGTATTTTTCTGAAGAAAAATAAGATGCTGATAAAGAGTTGGTAAAACTCTTAAAGCCAATACAATCTCTATCTTCTAAAGTGTTTATTTTAAAGATAGAGTCGAATCTTCTTAAGCAGGAGATCAAAGAAAAAGACATTCAACTGAACTGTCTAGCCAAAGAGAAAATGGATCTCGCTGTCAAACTAGAAGCTCTTGGTAAATCTCTTCAGATAAACAGACACGTCCTATGATTCTGCTGTGATTTCTTCTGATAAGGAAACAAAAAGTCCTTGCTCGAATTTTACAGTTTGTGATAAAACCGGGATAATCACATCTGAAGCAGATCAAGATGATGGTAGTTTTCCAAAATACATCAAGTCAGAAGAGGATGAGAAACCAGCTTCTAGATCTACTGATGATCAAACGAAATCTTGTCCAGAGGAAACTTTGAACCGATTCTGTGTTGACTCTAAGGAATACAATTTTCAGTCACTTGACATGAAACTTATACTTTTTCAACATACTGTGGTAAATTTTTTGAAAGAAGTTTCCTGTCTTAAAAAACTGAAAGATTATTCCTCAGTAGAAAGACAGATTATACTACATCCCAATAAGATCAAATCAAAGGAGTCAGAGGAAAGAGTTGATAATCGCTTCTGGAAAAAGGTTCCTCCACACCCATATCGAAACAGTTGTGGTTTTGATGAGGAACAAGTTCATAAGGAAGGGAAAGAGCGAATCTCTGCCAAAAGAAGTAATCAGGAATTTCCGATAGTTGTTTCAGATGATCACACTAATGTGAATAATAAGGAAGTCCTTAGAATGAGAAAATCTTATGAAAATCTCATTGAAAGAATTAAGAGAGATTTAGATATCTCCGAGAATTCTCACATTAGTACTTTTTCTCCACATGATCATATCTCTAGAGTTAGAAAAGATCATCGTTTTGGGAGAAAATATTTTGGACAGAAATTCCCTAAAAGAAACATGAACTATGTTTCTGATATTCACTGTAAGCTGGAAAAAGCTTACTCCGATAAAACTTAGTTGTATTAAATATTGTGCTTTCTCATCTGTTCGTGCTCATAGTTTTTGATGAGAAAAGCACAATAAAACAGGAGCACAATTGGTTGTGTAGTTGATTATCAGAAAATTTTCAGTGAAAGTATATGGGTTGCTGAGAATCCATGGAAGTCAAAAATGTTCATGTTTAACATGATTTTCGAAAATAGGTGAATTTTTTGAATTTTTGGATGTGTTTAATAAACCTTCCATATTAGTATTCTCGGACTAAGGAAACGTAATATATTGTGTTATATTTTTCGGATTTTCCAGAGGTCTTTTGGTTCGAAAGTTGTCTCTTTCAAAAGGAGAAACTTTTTCTTGTCTGTATTTGAAACCCTGAGGAATCCTTTATGTTCTATTATAACCGATCATGCCTTCAGTGACTCGCAGTGTCTCAAAGACTAATAAGGAGGAAGCTCAAAAGGTTAAGGATTGTCAAGGAATCAATACAGAGAGAAAGAAGAAAGGCATTATGTATGATTATGACTCTGATAGCTCAGTTGGATCACAAGATGAGTCATGTCTGTTGGCTTACAACCTTCAAGATCCAGCCAGAACCAAGTGGATTCATTCTGATAGTATGTCTCAATATATTCAAGGTTTTGACAAACTGGAAACCAATCTTGCTATGACTATTCGACATCAAGATTGGGTTAAATAGAGGTACAAATGTACAAGAGGCCTTCTCGCTGAGCTCAATGCTCTAATTGAAGATCTTGAAAAACAAGAAGTGGTTGCGGACAAGTTTCTCGAGACATGCTTTAAGAGTTTGAACACTGAAGAGACCTCGATGAACAACAAGAGCACCACTAAAGATTAAGTTGTTTGCTGTAATACTTAATCTAGTATAATAGACATCAATTTTTGATTTCTTTCATTGATTGTATTGGTCTATTATGAATAAAACTATTATGAATAAAATTATTTGATTTGAGTAATTTTTCTTGTGATAGTTTTCGGGTTACGTAGTCTGTGTTTAATTTCTTTTATATTATTGTTGTGTATGATTATGAGATGTATGTTTTCGGTTTTATTACCTTAATGTTCGATCTCATATATTGTGAACCCTCATGGTTTGGGTGACTTTTTGATTTGGCGAGATTAAGTTCTAGCCCTAGTAGGTAGGCTTTATCAAATGATTATGAGGGGTTCTAATGGAAACAGTATGTGAAAAAGTCATAATATGTTGAATCGATTTTGGTTTAGCATAAAAGCATATGTGTTTCAACGGTTTTCAACTTTTGCTTGCAATAGTTAAAAACGGTTTTCAACCTTTCCCTGGTAAAGGTTGTGGTATGTTGTTATTCTTTTGTTTAGCATAAGGATGACAACGTGGTGATATTTCGATATAAATTCTCCCTGGGGGAAGATGTTATCATATTGGAGAAGTGGATGCAAAATTTGAGGTAACAATCTTGTTAGTTAATTGTTTTCCTGTTTAAGAAAAGCCTGAGTTTATATTATATATATTTGTTGCTTTTGCTTAACAAAATTTAGGTTCAATTGATATTTATTCCATGATGTGTGTGTGGATGTGTGTTTCAATTGGTTCCTGTTAAGAAAAACTATTGCTATTTTGCTTTATTGTGTGGTATCAATCTTTTAGGCTTACAAAACTTCGGTACAATTGATATGTGTGTGTGATTTAATTGGTTCCGGTTAAGAAAAACTATTGTCAGCTTGCTTTTGTATAGTTTCAGTGGTTTAGGCTTACAAAATTTCGGTACAATTGATGTGTGTGATTCAATTGGTTCCGGTTAAGAAAAACCTTTGGTATTTTGCTTTGGTATAGTATCAATGGTTTAGGCTTACAAAATTACGGTGCAATTGCAGTGCTTTTAATGTCTATGTTGATTCAATTGCTTCCGGTTGAGGTGAATAATTTTGCAAGTTGGTTTATATTGGTTTGTATGAATTATTTACGGCTTAGTAAAATAATATGTGTACATGATAAGTTATTTAGTCCAATTCGATTCCGGATAAGAAACTAAGTTAATTCTGATCTTAGTTTGTCTTATCAAAGTGAGGTTTCGGTTATTCAAGTCTAATCGAATTCCTAAACAAAGAAATGCTAGTTAACTAACCTATTAGTTGGTGTGTTTGAAATTGAAAGGTTTACGTTTATGGATAATTAGAACCTGATGAGAAAAATGGAGTTTATCTTTATTTTGGTCTTATCGAATTAAGTGGTTGTTCTTGAACAATCGGTTTAGTAAAGGGACTAATGTGATTAGTTGTTTTTGGTTTGCTAAACTAAATTGGAAAAATTGTTTCAGGCAATTGTTTCCTTGGTAACATATCAAAATAAGACTACTTGTAGTTTCGGTTTTGAGATTGGTTATTAGAACGTGATGTGTGGAACCCTCGTGCCTAACTCTATAGGTTTGCAAGTCTATTCTGAGATTTGTTAGATTCTTTTCGTGTTGTCCTTTATTTTTTCGTTTCTTTTTCATTTTTGTGACAAAAAGGGGGAGAAATATATGGAGTAAACAAGTGATACTGGCGTTGATTTTATATTAATTGGTATCGCTAAGGAAAAGAACATTGGTGCTTGAATGTTATATCTAACGAAAGAGTGAAAGCACATACTAAGGGGGAGTAACATGTCATGTTGATTGGTTTAACAAAGACGTGCGGTTTTGAGATTGGTTATTAGAACTTGATGTGTGGAACCCTCGTGCCTAACTCTATAGGTTTGCAAGTCTATTCTGAGATTTGTTAGATTCTTTTCGTGTTTTCCTTTATTTTTTCGTTTCTTTTTCATTTTTGTGACAAAAAGGGGGAGAAATATATGGAGTAAACAAGTGATACTTGCATTGATTTTATATTAATTGGTATCGCTAAGAAAAAGAACATTGGTGCTTGAATGTTATATCTAACGAAAGAGTGAAAGCACAGACTAAGGGGGAGTAACATGTCATGTTGATTGGTTTAACAAAGACGTGCGGATTGAATATATACCTACCTTCCTTAGGGGGAGTATTAGCTTTGTTATTATAATGTCAACAACGGCATTTTCAAGGATTTAATGTAAGCAGTTTTATTGTGCTGTTGAATCGGGAATCAAGCGGAGTGTAATGAATTCTTGTAATTTGTTTATCCATATGATGTAAGAGTTTTGTCACTAAAAGGGGGATATTGTTAGAGCATTGATCGGTTGAACCCAACAAGCGTTGGTATGTCAATTTTAGTTGTCATATTTTAGTGAATCAAAACTCATGTGAAGAGCCGCTTGATTATGTACTAGAGTTAAACGTCGTATAGGTTAGCTTGAAAGTATTAGGATATGAGACATTACAAGTATTGCGAAGTCTTGAAGATGTGAAGAATCCAGGATCTACAACGACAACAATCATCCTTCCACTTGAGGTTAGTGATATTTGACTTGAAATATTTGATTCCCTAATGTATCTTTCAAGTCGTGCATATTGAAAACATAACTGCGAAGCATATTTGAACTCTAGATAGACATAGTATTAAGGAATACAATACGAGGTTTATTGCTTAACCATTAAACTTTGTAGATAAGACATTGCCATAATCATTTGAATGCTATTGTGATTATGTATGGGTATGAGGTGAGGATTTCATCCTAGGGAACAATGTTTACATGTGTTCTTAGGAAGTAAATTCATAAACTTGTTTGTGGACCGAAAAGGAAATTTCCGGGAGTTATTGGTTTTGTTATTCATTGCATATCTTATGAACAACCAATATGTGTGATAGAGTATAACCGCTCACAACTTGTTCTGTTCTTGGTAGAACTATTCACAAAGTCCTGAATTTTGTATTGGTATAACATTTATTAGCAAAACCAATCTTAAGTAATCACCTGGTATAATCGGATTATATGTGCCTTGGGGAAAGGGAACCGATCCTTGTTGGGGATAGGGAACCGATCCTCGTGATGGAAAGGGAACCGAACCTAAGGGGTGCAGTGCAATAGGGAACCGATCCTTGTATGGGGTGCAACAAGGTTTATAGCAGAAAGGGGAACCTATCCTATGGACATGTGCAACACATATGAGTTTAATAACATATATATGTGGGGAACCAATCCTAGTACCTAGTCAACCGAATATTTTGGAAGCTAGTGTGACTATGCGTAGTACTTACATGGAGGTAGAACCGAAACTTGTTTTGGTAGAACCGTAAACCCATTATTGTGATTGAATATTGGTTTGATCAATCACATAGTTCTTGAAAGTAAGATGAACCAATTCTAAACTTGTTTGAAAATGTGGCAAATCGGTTTCAAGGTTGTAAGTGTGAAAGAGAACTTACAAAGTAAAGATGTCGACAAACTTTGAACACATGCTGTGAATGTTTATTTCTATAATTGTTCAAATATATTCCTTAAAGGCTAATGGAAGAGAATCCCAGGATCGAAACATAAGTAAGTTAAGAATCTTTTAATTAAGGTTATTAATTTAACTTTGTAGGGAAATTATGGAATTAGTAATGTGCATTTACTAATTACATTTTCCGAGAGATTTCGATTGTATTTTTTGACAGAGCATTTCCAAGAATTATGAAAACCGAATCTGTTCATTTATGAATATCTTGAGAATATTTTCGGTTTTGGAAATTCCTTGGTGTCCAAACTTCCTTGTCTATAAATACACGAAGTTTGCCTTTCTAGCAAACTAATCCTTCGTAGCCGCCTATCGGAGAGGAGCCGCCTTCCTCTTTTGTCTTTGTTACTGGTGTAGCCGCCTATCGGAGAGGACAGTAATTTAATTAGGTGAAATATTTTACGGACGCTCATTTTAAAGTCTTCTTTGGGATTGAGAAGTTCTAGCGCGACCCGTTGGTGGGAAACTAGATAATTGCGGTTTATCTTTGTTTTCGATTGATTTGATTGACTAAAGGTGGTTGAAATCTGATTGCACCTAGTTTGTTTATTCTTGAGAATCTTCTCTTCTGATATAAGATTCACTCAAACTAGTTCAGAGTTTCGACAGGGATCTTTAGACTGTTGTTAGTTCTAAAGACGATCTTGTGATAATCCATTGTTAACAGACTCCGTTCTGTGTGTGATTGATCACAAGAGATTCAAGTGATTGTGTGCAGGCGTTTATTGAAGATTTAAGAAGATTTGAAGACAAAGAAGATATTGAAGATATTACTTGGGTTTTATAATATTTGGTGTGCACAACACTTGTTTGGGAAAAGAGGATCCAATTAATAATCGGTTTATCCTTGTGGTAGATTGTATTGATTAATTGAATAGATCGGCATCAACACGATTCTTCGGATTAAAGGTGTTGTTGGCTTAATCTTAACCGTTTACCTTTTGGTTATTGAACATAAGATAGATCTAGATCCGACGAAGGAGTTTATGTTGAGATAAACGGAAGAGCCTTTGTATGACTCATATCAGTAGAGTTGATACCAAATAGATTTCTTGTTCCTTTACTATTTGGAATACGAACCAAAGGGATTGTTCCAAGTGCGTGACTTATTCACAAGTCAGAGGCGTGGGAATACATACGAAACTAGGCATACTATAGAGTTAGGTACTTGGTCTCAACTATACGAAGTTAGGTGTAATTTTGTGTAGCGGCTTAATCCTCATAGTATTCAATTCTGGACTAGGTCCCGGGGTTTTTCTGCATTTGCGGTTTCCTCGTTAACAAAATCTTGTTGTGTCATTTACTTTTATTTTCCGCATTATAATTGTTTTATTATAATTAAAGTAAATTACACAAACGTTAATTCCTATTTACTTGATAATCAATTCTATTGTGTTTGGTTAAGTCCGAACCTTTATATCAAGTAAACATACTTCATTGTTTTATTGTCTCGATCTCGTATCCATAGACGATCACACGAAGTGTGAACCGATTAGTTGTATTGCCTCGACTTAGTCCATAGACAATCACTTTCGTAGAAAGGACTTATAGGTAGGAAAAGTTTTAGCTTGAGGTATATTTGGGTACCCTCGCCTTTTCACCTTTGCTGAGAGTTCTTCAGGGAAATTGCCAGTAATTGGAAGATGCAACAAAGCAACTACATCTTCTAAGGTAACGGTGAATTCTCCTCATCTTCATATGAAGGTGTGAGTAGGAACACATCAACGAGCAAGCAAAGCTACCATACCTGGTATATCATGATTGATGACTAAATCTCCAGCAGCTTGAATGGCTCGTGTCACCTGGGAACGATTCAGCATGGTCCTTACACGGCTATGACCCAGCATGTGTCTCGCCCATCTAGAGAAATGTGTCATAGGATTTATAGAAAGCTTGAGCTCCACATGAAAAGCCAAAAAGTGATTCCCTTGCAAACAGAACCGAGTTATTTCTTGAGGAGACACCAACTTATTCTGAGTAGTACTTCTGGGATTTATGAGCAGCCGAAACGAGGAACCTAAATGACGCTTTTCAGGTCTATACAGATACACAAAGAATTTGTCCTCAGCAGTTGGAATATTCTTAGTCTTGGAAGTTTCCTCTTTCTTCTTAGAAGTCTCAGAATAATCATTTATGGAGGAACCATCATCTCTGGAAGATGTGTCTGTAGAAACATCCTCTCTAGAAGAAACATCATCTTCAGAAGTGCTACCACGAGACTGAGTCATCTTTGCGAAGTTGTTATGACATCCATACACGAATTTCATCAATACAATGGAATTAAAGCCACATAACAATTATGATGCTCACATCAACGTATACAAAAATGGTAATCCTTAACTCTTACCTATTTACGATTTCACGAACTTAGCGATAACAACGTAAAATCTCAAAAAACTTGTTCGTTCTTTCAAACCTGCAAAGCCGAGCAAAAAACTTATTATTTAAAGTCGACATTGGATTTTCAAGAAACTATGAATAATTCACATAACCATACATGTGAATATTCGCTGATTTTTTACGTGTACGTACACTATAAAATCGCCAAACTCATGCATATACTACGAACTCATCAACTCATAGAAATATTGTTTGCTTTCAACAATTTTTCATAAATCAAAATTTAATTTTTCTTTGACAAAAAATGTGAATAAGTCACGTATTTTTAAAATTCGTGAGCTAATAACTCACGTAATTTTTTTTATAAAAAAAACTTTTTGCTCAAACGAGCATTCGTCTACGAAACGAGGGTCTTTTCTATTTTTGTAAAGGTCCACATATCCCAAGTAAAATTTTGAAAGTGCACAAATAAGTTTTATCATGAACTACAGGTCTTTTCAAAATTTCCTCTAACCCTAAGGATCATTATTTATCACTTTTACTGCGAACAAACATACGTTCCTAAAAGTATTTGTGAAAGTTCATGCTTCGAAAACAAATATGGATTTTTCATGAAACCTCATAAACAAAATTTTCTCTACTGCAACTAGACCATGTCTACTCAATAATATATGTATCTCTTTCATATTAGGGATTATTGCTAGTTTCTTAAACTATCAAACGAACGTGCATGCGTATTTTCAAAAGCAACAAATTTCATAAAACCTACGAATACATACTTGCATGAAAATTTTGTGTTATGAACAACTCATGAAAAAAAAACACCAACTCATAAAACCTACGCATTTGATCATGTCCTCTATGTAGAATAACTTAATTGGGCGGTTCTCCGTAGATTGAGAGCAGTAACGCCTTCAGGACGTCGGTGACACTCACTGTTCCCTGACTACATGAGAGAGACCCGCCTCTACATAGAAGAACGATTGGGAGGTTCTCCGTAGATTGAGAGCAATAACTCCTTCAGGACGTCGGTGACACTCACTGTTCCCTGACTATATAGAGAGACCGTGTGTAGATCTAGGCGGTTCTCCGTAGATTGAGAGAAATAATGTCTTCAGGACTTCAGTAACACTCGTTGTTTCCTGACTATGCGCCTTCAGAACGGATATGACGCTTTAACTGGATAATATCCCTTCTATAATAGATTAATTCTACCGTGACATTCACCGCCGAATTCCTAGAAGCTAATCTATTTTATCTCATTACTATGATTTCATGATCGAATCCACGAATGATCTCATGAAATGGTAATAGATAATCTCATTACTCCGATTTCATGATCGAATGCACTGCTGATCTCATGGAATATTAATATTTAACTACTTTGATTCTATGGTCGAATCCACGATCCCATAGAATGGTAATATTCAACTTTATTATTCAGAATCCATGGTCGAATCCATGACTGATCCTATGGATTGATAATAAATAACTATTCACTTTTATTACTCAGTTTCATGAATCATTCTCCGCTGAATTTCATAAATTAGTAATAAATACTCAACAATAGGGGATCTGGACTATCACTGAGTAAGCCCCATAAAATGGTGCAAGTGTACTCGACAATGATGCACAAACAGGCACCCAAATGCATGATCGAGCATTCGAAAATATGGACAAACGAGGAATCCTACACAAAACAGGAGAGAGAAAACAATAATATTAAAATAATGAGGAAGCGCCCACGGGTCGGGCCCACCGGCCGTGCCCTAGCCATGGCCGGTCCCATGGCTCCTCTATTATTTTCCTTATTTTTGTTTCTGTCATGAACTCATGAAAACTTCTTTATTTTAGCAATTTTCCTTGTTTGAGTAAAACTCATGGTTTTTCCATGTTTTCAAGGATTCATGAAAAATAATAAAATAGGGAAAGGTGTCGTGGAACCGGGATACCTAGCCGTCCGTCCATGCCCTAGCCATGTCTGGTCCCACACCTTGCAATCCCTAGTCTTTCATAATTATTATTTCTCTCAATTCATGAAACTCCTCTGTTTGAGCAAAACTTCATGGTTACTTCACATTTTCTGAAATATTGCTCAAACCATGAAAAAGCCAAGAACTCAAATGGTCACGTAACCGATTTGGCTACTCACATCAAATATTAAAATATCATTATTTTAATATTTCCCAAATTTTGATCAAACGAGCATACTTGCTCATTCGAGCAAAAAATCAAGAATTTCAGTCAAAGATCAAACTCTTCTGAAAATCCACAATATTTCTCAAACGCACATCAGAAAATACCGAAACTCTCAGGACTGAGACATGGACATCATGGTGACACGGGCACGCTCCCTTGACCGACCAAGGGCGTCCCTGAGGCTTGCAATGAGCCGGTCCCACACATATTCATAATTTTGACCTAATTTGCTCAATTGCTCATATTAGATCCAAAATCTTTCCAACCAACTTGGAATTTGCTCAATCGACAGTCAGCCGGTCCCACACCCCTAAGGTACGGTTTCATGCCTTCTTGTCCAGTCCCTCACTTCTCCATAAATTATGTTTTATCACCTAATGCTCAATCGAGCAACTACTTTTAATAAATAATGAAACCGACATTTAATCACCATTCTGTCAACTCGAGACTCTGGTGCACACTCACTCGAGCATTTAAGAACCACATGGTCGTCCATCATCCCATGTGGTCGGTCCCTCCTTCACTCGTGACCAATTTTCAACTATTCACCAATTGACGAACAATTGATTGGAAATTAGGGTTTCGAACAAAATGCTCCACAAATCATCATTTTGAGCATGTTCAAACACTAATGAAATTTATGTTGATCCGACAATCAGCATCTGGATTAATTATATAATATTCAGTAATCTACCAGTATTTTAATTAATATTTTATTGGGTCACGTCACCAATAAATATTTCGTCGAATTGAGCAATACTTGCTCGGTTGCTCGAATATTGATCTGACTGTCAATATTCGGTGATTTATCAGTAATTCATCGAATTGAGCAATACTTGCTCAGTTGCTTGAATATTGATCCAACTATCAATATTCAGTAATTTATCAGTAATTCGTCGAATCGAGTAATACTTGCTCAGTTGCTCAAATAATCCACATATATTCAGTAACTTATCAATATTCAATAACTCGCCGAATTGAGCATTTCTTGAAACTCAATATTCAACAACTCATCGAATTTACAATATTTTCTCAGACGAGCAATATTAATATTCATGAATCGCTGAGCATTTGTCAATCATGCTCAGTTCAACGAAACCTAGACTCATTGTCTAATCAGTCAACAAATGACTAACTAAATACACGTCTGCTTTGAAGACTCCACGATTTGTGAGACATCAATCACGTCACAAATGGGGGGATATCACTCAGGGTTTTGGTCTAGCGGCCTACGGCACGTGTGTTCATCCACGACGAGAAATGTGCGTAAGTCGTGCAAACGGTTGAAGGAGTTAGCAAAGTAGTGGGTGCACGATCATTCAAGTCTCCACACGACATGGAACTGACTTTACCACGATTTCCACTTCCCCACTCTTCCACTCATTAAACCGTCACACTTACAGGGATCAATGTGTTCACTACTCTGACAATATAAATAAATATCTGAATTAATGATGGAGGACAACATTCGAACACTCGAACATTCGTCTAACAAGAATTCTATGAGTAATCACTCTCAAGAATTCACCAGTCCATCAGAGTTTATTCAAAACTTCACAGTTTACCAGTTATTGCAGAAACCTTCAACACATCCACAATCCTTGATCATAATTGATCCCACACAATTCTCAGCCTCCCTCGTACAGATCAACCCATCTCCCTCTTTGCGACCAAATTGACTCTGCAACGGCCATTGACTTGGTTTAGGCCGGAGTCCTATAGATTGATCTCTCGAATCTAAGCACTGCCTTTGCAGTGCATCTGTGTGAGGTTGAGCAGTTTTCTCGGTTGAGGAGTCTCGACAACACGTCCGTCTCTTCACTTCCCTAAAAACCAGCAAATCGTGTTTCCCCATCTACACAAGGTAACTTGTGAAACTTCATCAACAAAAGGTATGTGGAGACTTGAACTCATCTATCATTCAAAAGTGTATCTATTTTATCTCCTATTTGAGATAAAAGTCGTATTTCTATATAGACTTCAATTACACACATTTGATATTTCGAGCCGAGTTTATCTCGCTTATCTATTTCTCGAAATATGTGCTGGTAAACTTTCTCTTTAACCAAGTTCATCTTTTATTCTTGTCGAAAGTCAAAAGATGATCATGTGAAAATTTTCTGGTAACATCTTACATGATTTGTGTGAGACAGTCATTCGATGTAGACCTGGAATGTTTCGTATTGATTATTTCAATAACTTGAAAATTGCTTTGATGCTAATAGTTAGTGAAAACAAATATTGTCATCCTCTAAGAATGTTTCAATGATTTAAATAAGAGTTTAGAACATGTGACCATGTTTGGATATAAACATCACATTTGTGTAAAATCCAAAACCAGGAACCATGGTATGCGTACCCGTACACGTACTGGTTGGTTGTTGGAAGTACGGGTACGCATACTGGCGGAAGTTCAAGTCCGTGAATATCTGCTGGAGTAAGTATAATGGTATGTGCACCCGTACACATACTAGAGAAACCAAACTCAGTCCGGATACTTAGGTATGCGTGCCTGTTTGCATACTTAAGTAGGTTATGTTCTAAAATCAGTTGTTCATGAAATAATACATTTATATAATAAGGAATGCAATCTTTTGCAAACCATGGATATAATATTCATGAAATGATTTTAGTGAATCAAAATCGATTTTTCTTCAATTGTGTATTATATATTTCTATGAGATCTAAACAATTGAACAACTCTCTAGGAAGTTTCATTTGAACTAGTTATGATAAAGATGAATAAGGTTGATATGAAAGTGCTCATATGGCTAACCATTGGTTAGTTATTGTTGAACCAACTAAGTGTACACGTTTAGGTACGGTTACCTTTATCTAAATAATGGTACATTTCATTTGTGTATAACAAGCTAAGTTCGATCTAACAATTGAAAGATATTAGCTTGAATCTAATCAGGTTTTCATCTAACGGTGAATATTGAATTCTTTGTTACCAAGGTAACATTGATTGCAAATCATAATTTGGAGACTATATAAAGGATAACTCTACCAACTGGTAAACCTAATCCCCACACCTCTTCTGTGATACTAGTTGCGACTAGAGTCAATTCTCCTTTAACCTTAGGTTTTTCTAAAACCCAATAGGTTAACGACTTAAAGACTTCATTGGGATTGTGAAGCCATACCCAACTATTAGTTATTTGTAATTGCGTGTTCTGATCTTGTTGTTTTCTATCGTGATTGAGTACTATTTTCTTTAAGATTTGCTCGAGATTTATTCTCCGATAGGCAAGATAGAAAAGTAGTCACAAACATCTTCGTCTCATCATTTGTGATTCCACAATATCTTGTTTCGTTAATCGATTAATATTATTGTGAGGTGATTGATAATACTAGGTTGTTCTTCGGGAATATAAATCTGGTTTATCAATTGGTTCATGTTCACCTTGATTTATCAAAAGACGAAACAAAACTCATAGGTATATCTGTGGGAGACAGATTTATCTATTCAATAGACTTTTCTGTGTGATACAAATTTGTTTATCAAGTCTTTTACTTTGGGTCGTAGCAACTCTTAGTTGTGGGCGAGATCAGCTAAGGGAATCAAGTTGTTGATGGTGGTTTTTCGACAAGGGTCAAAATCGTAAAATCATGATACTGCATGTTTCTGACCCGGCTTCAGGAACGCATGTGATGATTCATATTTTACGATCCGTGAACCGTTTTCACGATCTCTGATCGAGTACCTCTCAGAGCCACGATGAATATGATTCTCGAAAGGCCTCCCACTTGCCGAGCGTTCGATGCTATGCATTTCATCGCGTCCCTTTATGTAGAAGAAATATTGGGCGGTCCTCCACACATAATTTTTTGTTGAGAGGACAAAACACCTTCAGGACGTCGGTGACACTCGTTGTTCCCTGACTACATAGAGGTACCTGCCTCTACATAAAAGAACGATTGGGAGGTTCTCCGTAAGATTGAGAGCAATAAAGACTTCAGGACATCGGTGATACTCATTGTTCCCTGACTATGTAGAGAGACCGTGTATAGACCCAGACGGTTCTCCGTAAGATTGAGAGCAATAACGTCTTCAGGACATCGGCAACACCCGCTGATTCACTGACTATACACAAGAGATTAAATTCTACCGTGACATTCACCACTGAATTCCTAGAAAATAATCTATTTTATCTCATTACTCCTATTTCATGATCGAAATGGTAATAGATAAATGTATTACTCCGATTTCATGATCGAATTCACGACTGATCTCATGAAATGGTAATAGATATTACTCTGATTTCATGGTCGAACCCACGGCTTGTCTCATGAAATGGTAATATCACCACTTATTTTATTACTCCGATTTCATGGTCGAATCCACGATCCCATGGAATGGTAATATCTATTTTATTATTCCGAATTCATGGACGAATCCACGGCTGATCCTATGAATTGATAATAAAAAACTACTCAATTTTATTACTCAGTTTCATGAATCATTCTCCACTAAATTTCATAAATTAGTTTTAAATACTCAACAATCGGGCATCTGGACTACCACTGAGTAAGCCCCATAAAATAGTGCAAGTGTACTCGACAATGATGCACGAACGAGCACCCAAATGCGCGAACGCGCACCCAAAATAAGGACAAATGAGGAATCCCGCACAAAATAGGAGAGAGAAAATAATAATATTAAAATAATGGAGAAGCGCCTATGAGCCGGGCCCACTGACCGGACGGCCATGCCCTAGCCGTGGCCGGTCCCATGCTTCCTCCATTATTTTTCCTTATTTTTGTTGTTTTCATAGACTCATGAAGACTCCTCCATCTCAGCAACTTTCCTTGTTTGAGCAAAGCTCATGGTTTCTCCATATTTTGTGGTTTCCCCAATTTTGTGTAGTTTCACGAAAAATAACAATAAAATAGGGAAAGGTGTTGCGGGACCGGGCAACTTGGCCGGTCGGCCATGCCCTAGCCGTGGCCGGTCCCACACTTTGCAATCTCTAATTTTTTCATAAATTGTTATTTTTCTCATCTTGTGAAACTTCTCTGTTTCAGCAAAAATCATGGTTTCTCCATATTTTCTCAAATATTGCTCAAACCATGAAAAATCCAGAAGTCAACATGGTCCCATGACCGACTAGGCTATTCACGAAAAGAATATTAAAATATTTATATTTTGATATTTATAAAATATTGATCAATTGAGCATACATGCTCATTCCAACAAAAATCAAGAATTTCAGTCAAGATGAAACTCTTCTGAAAATTCACAATGTTGATCGAACGCACATCAGAAAATGCTGAAACTCTCAGTACGGAAACACGAACACCATGGTAACACGTGCATGCCCTCTTGACCGACCAGGGTCATCCCTAGGGCTTGCACAAAGCCGGTCCCACACGTTTTCCTAATTTTGACCTAATTTGAGCAATTACTCATATTGGGTCCAAGCTCTTTCCAAACAACTTTGGATTTGCTCAATCGACCATCAGCTGGTCCCGCACCCTCAAGTGCCGGTTCCATTCCTTCTTGGCCGGTCCCTCACTTTTCCATAATTAGGTTTTATCACCTAATGCTCAATTGAGCACTATTTCAATAAATGATGAAACCAACATTTAATCGTCATTCCTTCACCAACCGGTCAACTCAGGACCCTGGTGTACGCTCACTCGAACAATTGGGCATCACATGGACGTCCATAGTCCTATGTGGTCGGTCCCACCTTCGCTCATGACCTATTTTCAGCAGTTCGTCAATTAATGAGCAATCAATCAAAAATTAGGGTTTTGAACAAATGCTCAACAAATCATCATTCTGAGCATTTCAAACACTAAATAAATTCATATTGATCCAGCAAACAACATGCAGATTAATTATATAATATTTGATAATATACCAATATTTTAATTAATATTTTATTGGGTCACGACACCAATAAATAATCCGTCGAATTGAGCAATCACTCAATTGCTCGAATATTGATCCAACTATCAATATTCAGTAATTCATCGAATTGAGCAATACTTGCTCAATTGCCCAGCTATAAATATTCAGTAATTCGCAATACTTGCTCAATTGCTTGAATAATTGATCCAACCATCAACACCCAGTAATTCGTCGAGCAATACTTGCTCAGCTACTCGAATGTTCCACTGAGCAATTCGTCATTCATGCTCAATTCAACAAATTTAGACTCATTGTCTAAATCAGTCAACGTGACTAATTAAATGCACGTATGTCATGCAGACTCCACGATTTGTGAGACATCAATCACGTCACAAATGAGGGATATCATTTAGGGTTTTGGTCTGGCGGCCTACAGCACGTGGATTCATCCACAACGAGAAATGTGAGTAAGTCGTGTCAACGGTTGAAGGAGTTAGCAAAGTAGTGGGTGAGTGATCAACCAAGTCTCTGCACGACCTGGAACTGATATCACCACATCTCCCATTTTCCCACTCTTTCACTCAAGAAATCTTCACGCTTACAGGAATCAGGGTGTTCATCATTCTTTCAATATAAATAAGTCCAAAATCGAGGACAACGGACAACATTATTATCATCAATCATCATTCGTCAACAACTCGATTAAAACTTATTCAAAGAACTCAACTTTAGCAGTTCACCATTATTGCAGAAACCTTCAACACATCCATAATCCTTGATCCCGCACAATTCTCAGCTTCCCTCCTACAGATCAATCCATCTCCCTCTTTGCGATCGAATTGACTCTAGAATGGCCATTGACTTGGTTTAGGATGGAGTCCTACATATTAATCTCCCACTGTGGTCACCAATCTGTAGATGAGGATTAACATTTCGCCTGGCTGAGGAGTCTCGACAGCACGCTCGTCTCTTCGCTTCCCAAAAAACCGGCGACTCGTTTTTCCCCATCTACAAATTGGCGACCAAAGTGGGAGATTAATCTCTCGGTTGCAATCTCACATTTTCACAAAATGGTTGATCTTAGGTCAGGTTCAGTTACAAATCCTAACAAAAATAATGCCATCACTAGTAACAATGGTGGTACTCCAGAAAATACTATTGCTTCCAACATCGGTGCTGGTGATACCACTCCTTCTCAAACCAACAAAGGAACCTGCATGATTCATCACTCACGAGGACCTGGAACGCTTCATGGAGGATCGAGGAAAAGGAAAGATACCATCTGTCTACCGTTATCAACCTCCATATCATACTCCTACGCAAAGAATTCCTCTATCGAAGGGCTACACTTCCCCAACGTCCACACTGTACAACGAAACAGGAAACACTCGAGAACACTTCTATCGATTCATGGATACACTAGGAGAGCATGAACACAATGAAATAATCCCAATCTACAGAGCCTTGCTAGAGAATCCGCGATTCCATAATTTCTCAGAACTTCATGAAGCAGCCAAGCGATCAGCAACTACCGCGCATGCTTTACTGGAAAGAGAAAGATCTAGACTGAGAACCACGTGATACTCAGCGCCTCTTCAACAGACAATACGGATTCCAGCCTTCCAATAACGTTGTTGCTGAAGGAAGCAAAAGGAAAGCCAAAGCACCACAACAGAAACATATACTTCTCCAATCTCTCAGGATCCTTCGGAAGCGCAAAGAAAGGATGACCAATCCTGAAATGCACAAAGCTCAACCCTGCATAAACAAACGAGGAAATGGTCAGACAAATCCAAACTTCTCTATTACCATTGAAGAAGTGATCGAATTACTGGAAGTCTGGATTCACGATGATGCAAGCAAATTGACATTCATCGGGAGACAGCCAACTGAAGAAGAAATGGATAATTCCAGGTACTGCCTTCATAAGTTCATCGATCATCCAACAAGTAACTGCAATATTTTAAAGCACATCTTCAAAGATAAGGTTGATCCACAATAGATTCTACTGGGGACTGAAGGAGTACACAAGAATCCTCTCCCAGTCAGAACCTTTACAACCAGTCAAAGAAGCAGTTCAATCGTTGATCGAGCATATCTGTGAAATTGCTTTATCTGTATAAAGCATAAAGGAAAGACATGAAAGACATGTTCACAACAACGAATTACATTGTGTCGGAGTCTGTCCATCCAGGAAATACTCCTCGAACCTTCATTCACAAACAAGGAGATGCACGACTGGGGACTGCTTACCACGGTCCATCTCAGAGGAAATGAATTAGGAAGAATGTTGATCGATGCTGACACCGCTATCAACATTATTCCACTGAAAACCCTCAGAGCCGTAGGAATCACTCGACAAGAATCTACTCATCATCTCATCATCGTAGCACTTGGAGAAATTTCGAATTTTGACGAGGTTGAAGCAAGAACCTTCAAAAGAGGCATAGACATTCATCAAGAGGTTCCGCACTCAGGCAAGTCTCATTCCTTCCATGTTTATGTCATTTATTTCCTCACATGCTATCCTAGTATGGGGACTCAATTCTGCTAGCAACTCTGCAAGACGTTATGAATGGTAGCTTCACCGCATTAGTATTTTACCAAGTGGTTGAATATGACACCGCTTTGAATCGAGCATCTCACCGAGACATTCATTACTGAGAGATGACGGAAGCATGGCAAGAACACTTTAGGAACTTCTCCACTTGTTGGAATGTCCACGAGTATCAGAAATCTCTGATGTCTGCACAAGCGTTGAATCTCACTATCGCAGCGGAATGCTGAATCAACAGAAGATACACGGGCCGAGACGATCAATCCTAAGACATTCGACACTTCAGCGCTCAAGCATATAAGAAGCCTTCGAATTGTACTCCCAATCAAAGAGTACACCTTCGGTAATAGTGCTTATAGCTTCAGCATAATATCTCGACGATGACACACTGGTTCAACATCGACATGATCAAAGTGAAGCTGAATTACAATCGATAAGTCTTCACTATCCAATGATAAGACTTCTGAAGCAGATGCAACATCATTCGTCAATGGATGCTACAAACTCCTTCAACTCTGCTAAGTGAATGAGGGATGCACTGGGGACTTGATTTTATTGAAAATATCAATTCAGTATATTTCAATAAATGTTATCCACATAACAAGTGATTGCAACTTGATGTGATTCCATGAAACGTCATCAAACGGAACCTCTCTACATCACAAGCCCCTCACGGCTGGGGAATTTCCTACCTTCACTAATTATATCAAGAATGGAGACTGCCGCTGTTATCTTCTACAACAACATCGATTCCCTGACGAAGCCACTTCACAGTAAATTCATATTCAGGAGGATTTGGGTTGAAATCCTAGTACACCTTCATCTAAGGAATGCTCAACTCACTAATTGGTTCATGCATGTAAAGGCTCACTGGATGAAAAAACAAAGACTATCACTTTCGGTCTCTGGAGCAACTCCATCCATGGTTTCAGCATCAACAACGGTCCCAGGAGCAACATCTCATAACGACCGACTTTATCAACTATCCATTCTCTGAAGCGTTACTCTATGGATCGTAATTCTTCAAGCCCTAACGATTCATATCAAGATATGTAGACATGAAAACATGCTAACATGAATGTATTCCCAAAGCTTGCACGACAGAGGAGCACAAACCAAACGCTTCTACAAGATGTTCTCATCGCCTCTACAAACAAGATACGACGCGCTCCAGGCCATGGGTTTACAAAAACGTACCAATGGATGAGGAATGGGACAATACTTCCTCAAATAA
The DNA here is from genome assembly GCF_003573695.1 of Papaver somniferum. NCBI lineage: Eukaryota > Viridiplantae > Streptophyta > Magnoliopsida > Ranunculales > Papaveraceae > Papaver > Papaver somniferum. Next base: position 70,522,800 of record NC_039361.1, on the reverse strand, counting down.
AGATGTTCGTATATGTCTCTTCTACAACATACCATAAGGGCGCATCAATCGGGCATACGAGCTGAAAGATATGACCTTTACCGTTAGGTCTACGAAATCTGAAAAATTTGTATGGGATTACAAATTACAAATGTGCACGCTTCGTTGGCTGACCTCTGCAACTCCAAATTAAGTGATTCTTCGCTCATGTGATAATTCATTCTCTTAGCTTCAAAAGTTGGGGTCAAGCATCGAATTTCGACGTCGTATGAGGTTCATACAGCTTCTAGAGCATACAACATGCAAGCAGCATGTAGCGCCCCTAAGCTAGCAGCTGACTAATCCAAGAGATTAACTAAACAAAGAGGCACTAAAAATCTGAATCATTTACTTAAACAATCAATTAAGAAATCTGCTATAAAACTTAACCCAAAACTAACCCCGCTCAGAATATATATACATGAACTTCTCTCAAATGATATATATACAATAGTCATTTGGTGTACAGATACAATAAACAACATAATAAACATTGCAGAAGTTAACTAATTAACGGAGTCAACACTTGTGGCTTCCGCTGCGCAACTCTGATCTGTCTCTGAAAACTGAAAGTGAAAAAGGGTGAGCACAGAGTGCCCAGTAGGAATAACATTTAACTTTCAAGTAATCCTTAGAATGATTTGGAAAACAATGAATATATCGGATGTCGACTAATTCCTTAAACATCCCATATTATACATTGATAATGAAGTCTATTGGATGTCGACCAATTCTTTAAACATCCGATAACAAATCATGTTTTTCCCAAAACACTAAAAGGCATCCAAAATACAGAAACAAACAATCATGGTATATGGAACTAACTCCTTCGACAAAACAATGTATTATTGAATGTCGACCAATTCCTTACACATCCAATATCGTTGACGAGCTTGAGGGTCTTTACATTATCCCCACCTTATATCATTTTCGTCCTCTAAAATCAAACTATTCTTCTGGTCTTCAAAAACTCCCCACCTTATAGAATAACCGCATCTCTTATCTAAGCGCAAACAACATAAACAAAGCACAAACCTATATGGCTCTATAACTAAAATCTGAAATTTGTAGCTCTAAGTTCAACTACACTGATTTAAATTCTATCAAATAGGGAAGTCTAAGTTTCTTAACTAATTTTTATTTTATAAGATATTTGTCTATCACTTTAAGGAAGAATCCTATGAATCTTTCTAAGTGAAATTATATCCATCGGTTTCTTAAAGAGTTATACTAAACTTCTATGATCGGTCATCTCTGAATGCAGTTGTTCTGTCAAGGTTGGCCAATCCCAACAATGCTTTCCTACGAACAGAGAAAACACAACCTTTACAATTCTCCAGTGCTAGATTAATTAATTTCTAGCATAATATGACTAACTAATCTTTAAATTTAAGTGTAACTAATTTATCTTAAAATTTTTACTTCATAAATCATATAACATTTTAAACAATTTAATCATCAAAAATTTTATTTATTTGTTTATTTTACCAATTTAAGTAGTCCAAATTTGATTCACGTCAATTTATAATATTCGATATCGATAATTTTAACTTTAGTGTAATACTAAATATAAGTTTTTCTAAATATTTTTTACTATAGATTTTCTATTAATCTAATTACTCGAACACTGTTATCAATTGTATTATCATTCTCATTACTCTTAAGTTGATAGTCCAGTTGGTATAGTAAGTATTAATCTTCTAAATACAATTTTGCATTCACGTAAGGGCTGATATGATAGATTTTACTTATTCATATTGAGTCCATATACTATATCTCGTTAAATGTTGGCGTTGGTAATTCAATATAATTTAAATTTGAGTCTACACACAATTTATAATATATCCTTATTGAAATTTTAGTTAAACTAAGTTTAATATAACACTAATTGATAAATGCTAACATTACTTTATTAAAATAATTACTACTTTTGTTATCATCTATAATTACTATTATAATATTTTTGTTATTAACACTGATGGGCGAACTATGAGTCTAACTACTCTTAGAAATATTGTTGAGTCCCAAAAATATTATTAACATTTATGTAATTATAGTTTGTTTACCCTTCATAAGTCAATGTGTTCAGTAAATTTCCATGTGATTCACAAGATCTATCAGTAATACTAATCTCACTAATTTTAGTATTGAATTGTCTAAGTGTTCACAATTTTTATATTAATTATTCCTTAACCTCTATTAGCTAAAGTTATTGGTGTATCCTACAATTTTTACTTCATTATATATATAATAACCAAACAAACAGATCAAACGATCAAATAAACCTTTTAATTATTGATAGCTTTTAGTGATTAAGATTTATCTCACAACCCAACCCAGTTCTAAACTAATATATTTCACTAACTGGCATTGGCTATTTCAATCTATTCCCATATAAGATCTAATAATGAGATCTGATACCAACACTGTAGCGCCCCCTAAGCTAGCAGCTGACTAATCCAAGAGATTGACTAAACAAAGAGGCACTAAAAATCTGATTCATTTACTTAAACAATCAATTAAGAAATCTGCTATAAAACTTAACCCAAAACTAACCCCGCTCAGAATATATATACATGAACTTCTCTCCAATGATGCATATACAATAGTCATTTGGTTTACAAATACAATAAACAACATAATAAACATAGCAGAAGTTAACTAATTAATGGAGTCAACACTTGTGGCTTCCACTGCTCAACTCTGATCTGTCTCTAAAAACTGAAAGTGGAAAAGGGTGAGAACAGAATGCCCAGTAGGAATAACATTTAACTTTCAAGTAATCATTGGAATGATTTGGAAAACAATGAATATATCGGATGTCGACTAATTCCTTACACATCCCATATTATACATTGATAATGAAGTCTATTGGATGTCGACCAATTCTTTAAACATCCAATAACAAATCATGTTTTTCCCAAAACACTAAAAGGCATCCAAAATACAGAAACAAACAATCATGGTATATGGAACTAACTCCTTCGACAAAACAATGTATTATTGGATGTCGACCAATTCCTTACACATCCAATTGTACACATTGACAATGAAATATATTGGATGTCGACCAATTCCTTACACATCCAATATTATGCATTGATGTCGACCAATTCCTTACACATCAATGTTGGTGTCGACCAATTCCTTACACACCAAAATGAAGGAGCGTATTCTATATACTTTCAGGATTTAAATAAAACAATGCACAATCAGATAATGCATGAATTTGTTAAACCATAAACTTTTGTAAAAGAAAACAATAATAATTACAAAAGAGTTAAATATAAATTCCCACATCTTTAGATGACAAGCAACGCCTACCTCGAGATCCACGAACCACTGGTTCATCCTTTGAATCGATCGTTGTTAATATAGACTAACTGTTAATCACACAAGAAGTCTAAGAAACTAGCGAAAATGGCTCACATAAGAATCATACAAGTCTAACTAATGGTTTTAAGCCCATTTATTCTTCTACACCATTTTATTATCTATCTTTAACATATTTAAGGTTTACTAATACAACTGGATTGGTTTTATAGTTCACTTGAATAGTCTCACGAAGATATACCTCTATGTATAAGGAACCAAAGGCTAAATCGAACCTTAAGGGTCCAATTCATATTCATTAGGAAAACTAAATATAAGCCCAAGTTAACTAAACAAACCCATTAACTAAGGTACAATCCTTAAGAGTCATCTAACAGTCACTAACGGTCAAACTGATGATTAAAGGTCAAGTCAAGTGGTCAAGGTCAGGTCCTGGTCACTGAGTCAAATCGGGACAGATCCTAGTTACTGAGTTAACTCGATCAAAAGACTAATTCAGGTTAAAGGTATAACCCAGCCAAACAGACTGAGTCATGCAATAACAAAAACCGTGTCAAACTGAATAAGTTCAGTCAGACAGACAAAGGTTCTCACACAGCTATAACTCTAATCCGAGTTCAACTTCAAATTACACAATACATCAGTTCATTCATTCTTAAACAAACTTCAAAAACAATTACAAACATAATCACTACTTAATTACCTGCAGTTGCAGCTTTAATCTTTCAGTAAGGCCACTGCTAACAGCATTACAATCAACTTTTTCTCAAACATCTCCCAAGTACACTCAAATTCCAATAACTATAACACTACTAACTTCTAGTCTATACTTCAATTGCAATAACAAACAACACTGCACATCCGTTACCCCCTGCAGTTTAGTACACCTTCCAGTCTTGTAAAACAAGAACTTCCTCAAAACTACATAACACCAATCTCAATCTAATACTACTTGGACTTCAGACCACTATCATTTGTATCTCACCTGCACAGTTCATTCTCCAAAATTCACATTCAAACTCCACAACTGAAACCAACCTATGATCTGTCTCAAATCAGATCACTCCAACACCACCAACTGCGCAGCATCACCACAACCACATTTTGCATTAGCATCCAATTTCACCTACAACTCAGAGTCACCCAAGCAATTAAACGATTCACCAACACAAAACCACAAACACTCCATAACACCACCACAGTCCATTGTATTCTCAATATTCACCATCACGACTTGTAATATCCATTTTGCAGTTCTTTTTCCATACACATACATCTATAACAATTCTAGGATCAATCAACAAACTCATAAACTTAGCAGCATTTTAAACCTTCATCTACTCAAGACTCCAACATATAATTCACATCAAACCCAAGCTACAAAACATAACCATTCCCATCTAAACCCACAAGTTCTTAAACATTCACATATCAATAATTATCAAGAACAACATTTTAGTGTTAACCGGAGAAGATGAATTACCTCAGAACATATTCAATCGAGCATTTGAAATTAAACCCTTCTTTACTTGCCTCAATTCAGAACATCATCATCAAAGTTATCACCAATCACTTCATCTTCATCTTTGATACTCAGAAACCCTAAACCAATTCTCAAATTAAGCAAACCCATCTTCTACCTTCTCCTAGTCCAAAACCCTCAATAACAAAACTCCGATTTCTCAATTACTCGAATGATATGCATCTCAGTAACCAAATCTTCAAATCAGTCAAAACCCCATCTCTAATCAATCACATAAACACTCAATTTCATCTTCCTTAATTCAATTCAACAGATAACTCAATTTAAAATCCACGAACCCTAATTCTTATCTCCGTTGTTTCTTTAATCAACACCATCATGCAGACTTCATATTTTGTTCACCGTTGTCAACCTCGGCTCCTTTGTTATTCCACATAAACCCTCAATCAAAACAAGAACCCTAACTACTCAGCTGATTTCCTATTCTTCTCCACCTTAATTAACAGCAGCACCATCTCCATCGTCGCCTAAATAAATTACTCAGTAATTATCTCAATCGATTCTCACAATTTACTCTCTGGTGAAAAGCAGAGAAGAAGCAGAAGAAAAGAAGAAGAATGAGAAGAGAGAAAAAGAAAGAAGAGAATAATGAAGAAGAAGAAAAGAAGACACGAGTTAAATCTTCTTGGTCGGCTAGGGATAAGACCAAAGGAAGTTTATGGAACACCCATTGAATAAGGGAAGTCCCAGACTGTCTAATGTCAAAAAAACTGTTTTTCCCTCCTTACTAATCTGACGTTTTCTTCTTTGTCTGGCATCCGATCGACACATTCGAATAGTCCATTCTGCATATCTTTTCGAGGTCTATCCAAAGCTACTAGTTTCATGTCTAGATCGTTGTTAGATTAATCTATTAATTAACGTTCGTGTTAAACTAATCGAATTATTATCAGATAATAGTTTCTTGACTAGTCTAATAATGTTGACGAGCTTGAGGGTCTTTACATTATCCCCACCTTATATTATTTTCGTCCTCGAAAATCAAACTATTCTTCTGGTCTTCAAAAACTCCCCACCTTATAGAATAACCACATCTCTTATCTAAGCGCAAACAACATAAACAAAGCACAAACCTATATGGCTCTATAACTAAAATCTAAAATTTGTAGCTCTAAGTTCAACTACACTGATTTAAATTTTATCAAATAGGGAAGTCTAAGTTTCTTAACTAATTTTTATTTTATAAGATATTTGTCTATCACTTTAAGGAAGAATCCTATGAATCTTTCTAAGTGAAATTATATCCATCGGTTTCTTAAAGAGTTATACTAAACTTCTATGATCGGTCATCTCTGAATGCAGTTGTCCTGTCAAGGTTGGCCAATCCCAACAATGCCTTCCTACGAACAGAGAAAACACAACCTTTACTATTCTCCAGTGCTAGATTAATTAATTTCTAGCATAATATGACTAACTAATCTTTAAATTTAAGTGTAACTAATTTATCTTAAAATTTTTACTTCATAAATAATATAACATTTTAAACAATTTAATCATCAAAATTTTTATTTATTTGTTTTTTTACCAATTTAAGTAGTCCAAATTTGATTCACGTCAATTTATAATATCGATAATTTTAACTTTAGTGTAATACTAAATATAAGTTTTTCTAAATATTTTTTACTATAGATTTGCTATTAATCTAATTACTCGAACACTGTTATCAATTGTATTATCATTCTCATTACTCTTAAGTTGATAGTCCAGTTGGTATAGAAAGTATTAATCTTCTAAATAAAATTTTGCATTCACGTAAGGGTTGATATGATAGATTTTACTTATTCATATTGAGTCCATATACTATATCTCGTTAAATGTTGGCGTTGGTAATTCAATATAATTTAAATTTGAGTCTACACACAATTTATAATATATCCTTATTGAAATTTTAGTTAAACTAAGTTTAATATAACATTAATTGATAAATGCTAACATTACTTTATTAAAATAATTACTACTTTTGTTATCATTTATAATTACTATTATAATATTTTTGTTATTAACACTGATGGGCGAACTATGAGTCTAACTACTCTTAGAAATATTGTTGAGTCCCAAAAATGTTATTAACATTTATGTAATTATAGTTTGTTTACTCTTCATAAGTCAATGTGTTCAGTAAATTTCCATGTGATTCACAAGATCTATCAGTAATACTAATCTCACTAATTTTAGTATTGAATTGTCTAAGTGTTCACAATTTTTATATTAATTATTCCTTAACCTCTATTAGCTAAAGTTATTGGTATATCCTACAATTTTTACTTCATTACATATATAATAACCAAACAAACAGATCAAACGATCAATTAAACCTTTTAATTATTGATAGCTTTTAGTGATTAAGATTTATCTCACAACCCAACCCAGTTCTAAACTAATATATTTCACTAACTGGCACTTGCTATTTCAATCTATTCCCATATTAGATCTAATAATGAGCTCTGATACCAACACTGTAGCGCCCCCTAAGCTAGCAGCTGACTAATCCAAGAGATTAACTAAACAAAGAGGCACTAAAAATCTAAATCATTTACTTAAACAATCAATTAAGAAATCTGCTATAAAACTTAACCCAAAACTAACCCCGCTCAGAATATATATACATGAACTTCTCTCAAATGATATATATACAATAGTCATTTGGTGTACAGATACAATAAACAACATAATAAACATTGCAGAAGTTAACTAATTAACGGAGTCAACACTTGTGGCTTCCGCTGCGCAGCTCTGATCTGTCTCTGAAAACTGAAAGTGGAAAAGGGTGAGCACAGAGTGCCCAGTAGGAATAACATTTAACTTTCAAGTAATCCTTGGAATGATTTGGAAAACAATGAATATATCGGATGTCGACTAATTCCTTAAACATCCCATATTATACATTGATAATGAAGTCTATTGGATGTCGACCAATTCTTTAAACATCCAATAACAAATCATGTTTTTCCCAAAACACTAAAAGGCATCCAAAATACAGAAACAAACAATCATGGTATATGGAACTAACTCCTTCGACAAAACAATGTATTATTGGATGTCGACCAATTCCTTACACATCCAATATTATGAATTGATGTCGACCAATTCCTTACACATCAATGTTGGTGTCGACCAATTCTTTACACACCAAAATGAAGGAGCGTATTCTATATACTTTCGGAATTTAAATAAAACAATGCACAATCAGATAATGCATGAATTTGTTAAACATAAACTTTTTTAAAAGAAAACAATAATAATTACAAAAGGTTTAAATATAAATTCCCATCTCTTTTGATGACAAGCCACGCCTACCTCGAGATCCACGAACCACTGGTTCATCCTTTGAATCGATTGTTGTTAATGTAGACTAACTGTTAATCACACAAGAAGTCTAAGAAACTAGCCAAAATGGCTCACATAAGAATCATACAAGTCTTACTAATGGTTTTAAGCCCATTTATTCTTCTACACCATTTTATTATCTATCTTTAACATATCTAAGGTTTACTAATTCAATTGGATTGGTTTTATAGTTCACTTGAATAGTCTCAGGAAGATATACCTTTATGTATAAGGAACCAAAGGCTAAATCGAACCTTATGGGTCCAATTCATATTCATTAGGAAAACTAACTATAAGCCCAAGTTAACTAAACAAGCCCATTAACTAAGGTCCAGTCCTTAAGAGTCATCTAACAGTCACTAACGGTCAAACTGATGATCAAAGGTCAACTAGCAGTCAACGTCAATCAAAGATCAAGTCAAGTGGTCAAGGTCAGGTCCTGGTCACTGAGTCAAATCGGGACAGATCCTAGTTACTGAGTTAACTCGATCAAAAGACTAATTCAGGTAAAAGGAATAACCCAGCCAAACAGACTGAGTCATGCAATAATAAAAACCGAGTCAAACTAAATAAGTTCAGTCAGACAGACAAAGGTTCTCACACAACTATAACTCTAATCCGAGTTCAACTTCAAATTACACAATACATCAGTTCATTCATTCTTAAACAAACTTCAGAAACAATTACAAACATAATCACTGCTTAATTACCTGCAGTTGCATCTATAATCTTTCAGTAAGGCCACTTCTAACAACACTACAATCAACTTCTTCTCAAACACCTCCCAAGTACACTCAAGTTCCAATAACTATAACACTACTAACTTCTATTCTATACTTCAATTGCAATAACAAACAACACTGCACATCCGTCGATCGATATCCACCAGGTCTCACCAGAAGAAGGGAGAACGAAAGGGAGAGACTTAACAAAATGCTGGGGACTGACGGTCCACTGGTCAAGACGATCGATTTCACAATCCAAAACCAATCAAGAAATCAAGACCAAAATAAAACCTCGCATCTCTCATAATTCCAAGGTTCAAGTATCATGGAAAGAAAACTAAAGAAAGTCGGCGAAATATGATTTATGCTTTTCTGCATCCTCCAAGACTTGCAAAGTTGCTCTCGCCGACTCCAGCTTCCTGGTCAACTCAGCAAATTCAGCCATCTTCTTCATCACGGCCTCACAGGTGAAAGGTGTGTTGCCTTCTACTACTTCCTTGATAACATTAACCTTTTGACGAAGCCACTTCAGATTAAAGCCGGATTCTTCAGCATTTTTCAAGTTGTAATCCCGATCAAAGAGTACATCTTGAGTAACAATAATTATGGACCTGGAGTGTCTTACTAAACGGAGGAGTAAAAGCAATCACTATATGAAGATATTCATGCACTATCATGCGGTTCTCCGTCAATGGAGCAGCCATAGAAACAGCTTCTGTCTGAGAAGTTCTTCCATTCTCGACTCGGGTTCCACCATCTCGGGCATAACTGGAGTTTCAGTCACCTCTGCAGCATCAACCGCAAGCATTTCATGGTATTGAGGTACAAGGATGCGTGTCTCATCATCAACAGCCCCAGGATTGCTCAATTCATCATTGTTGGTTCTATCATTCCCAACTTCGGCATTTGGCACCTAATGCGAAGATTACATGGGATTAGAGCGTCTTAAACATGGAAACCCAACACAATCATAAAACCCATCATGTAAGTGAACTATCACTATCTAAGTTCTCTACTATGCATCCAAGACATGAGCAAATAGTGTAGAAGTCATGAAACATGTTTTCAAACAATCACATCTGAAGAAATTCTTCACTTTCCTATATTAAACGATGAACTGGGAGCAATTGGTAAGGAATCTAAGGTTCAGTCATATACCATTCTCTTCGTATGAATGTTATATACAACATATAAAATTTCATAACAATCGGATGGACGAGCAAGGATATGTAGCCAAAACATCAGACAACATGCAATCTGAAAAAGTTCTGAAGGTCTCCTGGAAGTTCAATATTTCTCCTTTTTCAGGCCCTAAACATGCTCAAAGTTCAAAAAGCTTCTATGTTAAAGCTTTGGAATTTCCTATGCTTGAAGATACATATGCATACCGCTAAAATCCGACTTCAGGCGAGGATTCTACAGCGTTTCTAGTAAAATCTGAAGTCTGGAATTTTCTGGTGACGTATTTCGGCAAAGTTATCAATAAATTTACATGGATTCTCATTCATTCCTTCACAAATCAACGATTTCATACTTCTATGAAGAAATTACAGGAGATGTACTTACTGGAGGAGTCTCTAAATCATTTGAAGGCTCGACAATGCTGGAATCTATATTGGCAACTTTACTATCTTCATTCGGTTCGGGATTTCGGGAATCCTCCATATTCTCATGTCCCAAAGAAGAAGAGCACGCTTCGTCAACATGCTGCTTATCTACAATGATTTCCTCCTGGGTACATCGACAACAATTATTATTATTTCATTCAATGAGATACCATGATCAACAACACGAAAGAGATATTTACATCGAATTCTTCGTCGGTGCTGGATTCCTGACTTGTTTTTCCGGGAACAAGTTGAAGACTGTCATGGAGCAAAAATCTGAAAATAAATAACAAACCTTGGTCTCGTGATCCTAATTGCACGGGCAGGGAAAATTCATGACACAAGGAGCCCTAACAACTCACCAAAGAAACGGTTGGGGACTGCACGTCATCCTGTAGTCCTTACTGCTGGGTTCTCCGCTCCCATAGACTTTCTTCCATTTCCGTGGAGTCTACATTGATTCGGGATCACACTATTCGATCATCCAGGTAAATCTAATGAAATAACCAGAAGTACAACTCAGTATGAAGGATCTCTCACCATCACTCAGAGGTCCCAGAAGTACCATTTCTTAAAGTTGCTTTCATAGAGATGTCATCTCTAGAAACACCATCTTTGGAATTATCATCATGGGAGTCAGTCATTCTTGCAACGTGGCTACTTCGGCACATCGTTCATACAAAGTGCAGGATTCAACAAAACAATGAATCATGGAATAAAGGTTCTCACAACAACGTCTACAAAAATGGTAACTATCCAACTCTTACCTATTTATAATTTCACTAGCTATAGTGATTACAATCTCGATAATTTGTTCGCTCCTTCAGACCTGCAAAGACGAAAAAAAATCGTTATTCACAACCATAACGTGATTTTCATAAAACTGTGAACAATTCACGAAATTTCCATCATGTGAACAATTCACATTATTTTCACCGTGTGAGCAACTCCTGCCGAGTGAACACTCATTGGTTTTGTGCATACACTACCAGATCACAAAATCCATGCAAACAGTATTTCATCAAAAATTGTTTACTTCTAGCAATTATTGAAAATCAAAAACTTAATTTCACATAAGTTTTCACTGTGTGAACATTCACTGGTTTTTCAAAATTTGGATAGACGTCCATTCTACAATTATGAAAACTCACATATAGATATTATTTCACCATGTATAATTGTCTACTTTCAACAGTTGTTCAAAATCAAAACATTGACTTTACAAAAATATATTTTAACGTGAAACTCACGTAAATTTGAATATATATATATTGCTCCCTCGTGCGAGCATCCGTGTTTGAAACGAGTATATTTTCGAAAATTTATGAAAGCTCACATATCGAAAATAAAAAAATTCATGAAAGCTCATCAACAAAATTTTTATTACTAACAGACGCACATCTATTAAAAAAACCTTTTTCTCTTGTACGAGCATCCACCTTTGAAACGAGAGTTTATTCCCTTTTGTGAAATCTCACTATTTAAAAAAAAATTGGCTTTCGTGAAAGCGCGTAGACGAAATTTGTATCACTATATTTTGTTTGTTTCTTAACTATGAATGACGCACATCTGTTCCTAAAACAAGGATTTCTTTTTGGGCTCGGGTCCGCAAACATTAAACCGACCAAAACAGGATACCCGATCGTCCAAATCAGCGGTGCCTCATCTCTCTGTGACCACGAGATGACACTCCATCACACCATCAGGATCCTCACCTGAGCATTTGCTTGTACATGACACCATTGGAGCAAATCAGGGTTTTGAAAATACCTTTGTACGACTGAGTTCCGCTGCTCATCTCGTAGAAAATCACCATCTAATGCTTACTGCGGCACATGAGTGTCCCTCACTAAGCATGAGACTTAATGTTGATGGTGGATTTTCGACAAGGGTCAAAATCGTAAAATCATGATACTGCATGTTTCTGACCCGGCTTCAGGAACGCATGTGAAGATTCAGATTTTACGATCCGTGAACCGTTTTCACGATCTCTGATCGAGTACCTCTCAGAGCCACGATGAATATGATTCTCGAAAGGCCTCCCACTTGCTAAGCGTTCGCAGCTGTGCATTTCATCGCGTCCCTCTATGTAGAAGAAAGACTGGGCTGTCCTCCATACATAATTGTTTGTTGAGAGGATAAAACGCCTTCAGGACGTCGGTGACACTCGCTGTTCCCTGACTACATAGAGGTACCTGCCTCTACATAAAAGAATGATTGGGCGTTTCTCCGTAAGATTGAGATCAATAAAGCCTTCAGGACGTCGGTGATACTCACTGTTCCCTGACTATGTAGAGAAACCGTGTATAGACCCAGACGGTTCTCCGTAAGATTGAGAGCAATAACGTCTTCAGGACATCGCAACACCCGCTGATTCACTGACTATACACAAGAGATTAAATTCTACAGTGACATTCACTACTGAATTCCTAGAAGATAATCTATCTTATCTCATTACTCTTATTTCATGATCGAAATGGTAATAGATAAATGTATTACTCCGATTTCATGATCGAATCCACGACTGATCTCATGAAATGGTAATAGATATTACTCCGATTTCATGGTCGAACCCACGGCTGGTCTCATGAAATGGTAATATCACCACTTATTTTATTACTCTGATTCCATGGTCGAATCCACGATCCCATGGAATGGTAATACCTATTTTATTATTCCGAATTCATGGTCGAATCCACGGCTGATCCTATGAATTGATAATAAAAAAATACTCAATTTTATTACAGTTTCATGAATCATTCTCCACTGAATTTCATAAATTAGTGATAAATACTCAACAATCGGGCATCTGGACTACCACTGAGTAAGCCCCATAAAATAGTGAAAGTGTACTCGACAATGATGCACGAACGAGCACCCAAATGTGCGAACGCGCATCCAAAGTATAGACAAATGAGGAATCTCGCACAAAATAGGAGAGAGAATAATAATATTAAAATAACGGAGAGGCGCCCATGGGCCGGGCCCACCGGCCGGCCGGCCGTGCCCTAGACGTGGCCGGTCCCATGCTTCCTCCATTATTTTTCCTTATTTTTGTTGTTTTCATAAACTCATGAAGACTCCTCCATCTCAGCAACTTTCCTTGTTTGAGCAAAACTCATGGTTTCTCCATATTTTGTGGTTTCCCCAATTTTGTGTAGTTTCATGAAAAATAAAAAATAAAAAATATGTAAAGGTGTTGCGGGACCAAGCAGCTTGGCCGGTCGGCCATGCCCTAGCCTTGTCCGATCCCAAATCTTGCAATCCCTAATTTTTTCATAAATTGTTATTTTTCTTATCTTGTGAAACTTCTCTGTTTTTGCAAAAATCATGGTTTCTCCATATTTTCTCAAATATTGCTCAAACCATGAAAAAGCTAGAAGTCAACATGGTCCCATGACCGACTAGGCTATTCACGAAAAGAATATTAAAATATTTATATTTTGATATTTATAAAATATTGAGCGATTGAGCATACATGCTCATTCCTGCAAAAATCAAGAATTTCAGTCAAGATGAAACTCTTCTGAAAATTCACAATGTTGCTCGAACGCACATCAGAAAATGCTGAAACTCTCAGTACGGAAACACGAACACCATGGTAACACGTGTTTGTCCTCTTGACCGACCAGGGTCGTTCCTATGGCTTTCACAAAGCCGGTCCCACACGTTTTCCTAATTTTGACCTAATTTGTGCAATTACTCATATTGGGTCCAAGCTCTTTCCAACCAACTTGGGATTTGCTCAATCGACCATCAGCTGGTCCCACACCCTCAAGGGACGGTTCCATGCCTTCTTGGAAGGTCCCTCACTTTTCCATAATTAGGTTTTATCACCTAATGCTCAATTGAGCACTATTTCAATAAATGATGAAACCAACATTTAATCGTCATTCCTTCACCAACCGGTCAACTCAGGACCCTGGTGTACGCTCACTCGAGAAATTGGGCATCACATGGACGTCCATAGTCCCATGTAGTCGGTACCTCCTTCGCGCATGACCTATTTTCAGCAATTTGTCAATTAATGAACAATCGATCAAAAATTAGGGTTTTGAACAAACGCTCAACAAATCATCATTCTGAGCAGTTCAAACACTAAATAAGTTCATATTGATCCAGAAAACAACATACGGATTAATTATATAATATTTGGTAATCTACCAATATTTTAATTAATATTTTATTGGATCACGGCACCAATAAATAATCCGTAGAATTGAGCAATCACTCAATTGCTCGAATATTGATCCAACTATCAATATTCAGTAATTCATCGAATTGAGCAATACTTGCTCAATTGCCCAGCTATCAATATTCAGCAATTCGCAATACTTGCTCAATTACTCGAATAATTGATCCAACCATCAACACCCAGTAATTCGTCGAGCAATACTTGCTCAGCTACTCGAATGTTCCACTGATCAATTCGTCATTCATGCTCAATTCAACAAAATCTAGATTCATTATCTAAATCATTCAACATGACTAATTAAATGCACGTCTGTCATGCAGACTCCACGATTTGTGAGACATCAATCACGTCACAAATGGGGGATATCATTTAGGGTTTTGGTCTGGTAGCCTACAGCACGTGGATTCATCCACAACGAGAAATGTGAGTAATTCGTGTCAACGGTTGAAGGATTGAGCAAAGTAGTGGGTGAGTGATCAACCAAGTCTTCGCACGACCTGGAATTGGTTTCACCACGATCTCCCATTTTTCCACTCTTTCACTCAAGAAACCGTTACCCTTACAGGGATCGGGGTGTTCATCATTCTTATAATATAAATAAGTCCAAAATCAAGGACAACAAACAACATTATTATCATCAATCACCATTCGTCAACAACTCGATTAAAACTTATTGAAATAACTCAATTTCATCAGTTCACCATTATTGCAGAAACCTTCAACACATCCACAATCCTTGATCCCGCACAATTCTCAGCTTCCCTCCTATAGATCAACCCATCTCCCTCTTTGCAACCGAATTGACTCTGGAACGGCCATTGACTTGGTTTGGGCCGGAATCCTATAGATTGATCTCTCGAATATAAGCACTCTCTTTGTAGTGCATCTGTGTGAGGTTGAGCAGTTTGGTCGGTTCGAGGAATCTCCATCGCACGGTGATTCCCTCATTTCCTAAAAAACCAGCAAACCGTTTTTCCCTATCCACGCAAGTGCGCAGAATTTAGCGTGATTCTAGAGGCGTAAGGAATTCAACTGTACCTTTATCAGTGTGAGATTGATTAGGGCTCAACTACATTCCAGTTCGAAGTTAACTTGGAGTAGGCTAGTGTCTGTAGCAGCTTAATACAATGTGGTGTTCAAATATGGACTAGGTCCCGGGTTTTTTCTGCATTTGCGGTTTCCTCGTTAATAAAACTTCTGGTGTCTGTGTTATTTCTTTTCCGCATTATATTTTGTTATATAATTGAAATATCACAGGTTGTGCATTGAATCGATCAATTGGTCAATCCAACCTTTGGTTGTTGATTGATCCTTGAACATTGGCCTTTGGTACCATTCAAGTTATTTCTCTTATATTCAATCAGGCTCGCAAATTCCTATTTCTCTTTGGTAATCTTTGATATACTTTTCTTTAGATTGAGTCTGACTGTCTATTTGATTCTATTGAAAGTATATTGGAGTTAGTCCATACAGATTGCTAAGCGAAATATTGGGTGAGGTTGTTAGACCCCCGCATTTTCACGTGTCATTACGCCACGAGTTATTCTAATGTTTATACAAAATGAAACTAAAAATACCTTAAAAGCTTGTTTCTCAGATAGGTACGAGTCGACTAAAATCGTGACATGGCCATGTTCTTTAACAAGAATCTCTTTAATAATTTTATAGTGCATTTTATCTATCTAGATATTTACGTTATCGTAACCTTTACTCTTTATTTCAAGATTAAAGATGACTCTCCATAGCTTAACTTCATGCCCTATTCATTTCTTAAAATCAGCAGTCTTAGTCCTCTGCTCCACTTCCTGCTACTTATTCCTCATTGGGAGCTTTCCTGACATTTACAAGATTCCCATATTCAACACTCTGGATTACAAAATTTAGCTTTTGTGAACAAAGAGAGGTTTTTGACGTTCTTTGTGTCAAAGTCACCATTCAGAACATAGTCCGGAAATTTATTAAATCCTCTGATACAAGTCTTCTCGCCACCTATTGTTAGAGCATTGCTCGGTCGAACTCACAAGTGATGTTATATCAAGCTTGTTGTTAAATTTAGTTGATCGAAACTATATCTTGATTTTTAGTCTAAAATTAGTTAAGTCTAGGATTAAGATAGAAGTATCTAGTTGTAAATCGGACATCACTGCATTCTACCGTTTGAAGTCGAAGATCAACCGAAGCTTTTGGATGAATTCTCCAACAAAAGGTAAATTAAGACCGAACCACCTATTTCTCAAGTTATATTCATATTTCTATCTATGGGACATTGTCGCACAACTAATTAGACTATTGGATCATATCAAGAATTTTTAGTCAAGTTTATCTTGGTAGTTCGTTCTCGAAATATATATGACTAAGCTTAATGAACATTTGTTCATACTTGATGAATTTCGGTTAAGAAGAATTTATTGTTCATAATCTAAATCTTGATTCAAGATTATCAATCGCAAATTTCCTGGAACCGTGATATGTGTCATTGATGTTATTCGGGAATGTTTCGAGTGGATTTAGAGAGAAATATAGAACTACTATAAATCTGGATACATGATAGTATGCATACCAGTTTACATACTGGGAAAACTATCATAGGTCCGGAGCCGCAGTACATGTAATCAGTATACGTATCTACGTATCTATATGTCGACACAAACTTTTTGGTACGCGTACCCGGTATCCATACCTTAAAAAGTCTGTTACTCGTGAACCAGGAATGGTGTGCATACTTAGTATGCATACCATAAAGGAACTGTTGGTTTTGAAACCGGTGTGATATCCATACTCGGTATGCAAGCTGGAAAAGTTTCATGAGTTCTTGAACTCAGATTTTATCTTAAGGGTACACATACCCCGTACATGTACCATGACAAAAAAAAATCACGAACAACGAAGAGTACACGTACCCGGTACACGTACTTGCCCTATCGAATATTTTCAGATGCACATAAAATTATTTCTGTGAGATAATTAGCATTTGAATAAATCTCTAAAGATACTATAGACATGATTGATCACATTATAACCTATGGTTGTGACTCAAGCTTGTGACTCAAGCTTAAAGTATTAAGTGTTAATGAAAATGATTAAGCTTATGGTTCAATCGGCTAGTTTCGGCTAACCGTCTATGAACAATGTCTTTGTACACGGTTCAATTACGGTTCATCCTAACCAGAGTGTATATCTTGATATGTTAATCATATTTCAAAGATTAATCTAATGGTGGATATTGTATGCTTGGTTCCAAAGCTATCTTAGCTTAAACCTAAAGCAACCTATACTTTGAAAGTCTATATAAGGGGAACCTCAAGCAACTGAAATATTTGGTACCCGACACTGCTCTTGTGTATCCTAGTTATAAACTAGAGTTTTCCTCTCCTTCAAACCCTTTTAGGGTTTAGCGACTAAAAAGACTTCATAGGGATTCGTGAAGCCAGGTCCAACTATCTTTTATCTTGATAGTTCGTGTATCCTGATCTTGTTTGTTTGTTGAGCTACTCACTCAAACAAGATAGATAGTAATCGCAAAGTTCTTTTAATCTCAGACTTTGTGATTCCACATGTTTAATACTTGTGTGGTGAATAATAATCTAGGACGCTCTTCGGGAAGCATAAGTCCGGATTTAGAGGTTAGATAGAATTTGTCTATTGCTATCGATTTTCAGTCTTACCTTGATCCATTGATCAAAAATAAAATCACACATATAGGCTTACCTATGGGAGGCAAATTGGTTTAAAGTCTTCAATTGAGTTGAAGAAACTCTTAGGATGTAAAGGACGTAAGCTAAGGGAATCAATTGCACGGAGTCCTGCTGGGATTTAATAGGCGTAAGAAATGCGACTGTAACTGAGTTGTTGTGAGGGTTTGAAAAGGCGGGGGTATAAAAACCACACCCAATAATTCGTTCGGAAATCTGTATGGACTAACTCCGATATAATTCCGAGAGCACCAACTTAAAAACTAGCTCAATCAAGAGATATATCAAAGAGCTTAATCTCAATTTGTCAACACAATCTGCAATCAAACAGATAGAAACATGTGAGCCGGATTGATATGAGAAATAACTTGGACGGTACCAAAGACCAATGCCCAAGTTCCAATCAATTCATATCCAACAATCAATTTCGGATTTATCAATTGATTGAACAACGCACAATCTGTGATATTTCAATTATATAAGCAAATATAACGCAGAAAAGAAATAACACAGACACCGGAAATTTTGTTAACGAGGAAACTGCAAATGAAGAAAACCCCCGGGACCTAGACAAAATTTGAACACCACACTGTATTAAGCCGCTACAGACACTACCCTACTACAAGTTAACTTCAGACTTGAATGTAGTTGATCCCTAACCAAGTCTCACACCGATTAAGGTACAGTCGCGTTCCTTACGCCTCTAGAACCACATTGGATTCTGAACACTTGATTCTCTTAGCTGATCTCACCCACAACTAAGAGTTTCTACGACCCAAAGTCGAAGACTTATAAAAATATTTGTCTCCCACAGATAAGTCTATTCAGGTAGATAAATCTGTCTCCCACAGAAGTACCTATGAAGTTTTGTTCCGTCTTATGATAAATCCAGGTGAATATGAACCAATTGATAATCTGGTCTTATACTTCCGAAGAGCAGCCTAGAAATATCAATCACCTCACAATAACTTAACTATATGTAGTTGAAGAAGTTACTGCGGAACCACAAAGTCTGAGACGAAGAACTTTGTGGTTACTCTTTATATCTTACCTATCGGAGATAAATCTCGAGCAGATCTTAGAGAAGATAGTACTCAATACGATAGAACAAGTAAGATCGGGATAGCAACTACAGAGAAAATAGTTGGATTTGGCTTCATGAATCCCAAATGAAGTCTTCAAGTTGTTAATCTATAATAATTTTGGAAAAACCTAAGTTAAAGGAGAATCGACTCTAGTACTCAACTAGGACACATGAAAGTGCCGGGTTTAGGTTTTCCAGTTGCAAGAGTTCTCCCTTATATAGTCTTTCAAACCAGGGTTTGCTTTCAATCAAAGCTAAGATATCTTAGTAAAAAAGCATTCAATATTCACCGTTAGCTGAAATCCTGATTTAAGATTCTAGCCAAGTCTGCTTAAAAATAAAGAAATCAATCTCCACCATGAGATGGTCTTACCTTGTTACACACAAATGAAATATACCTTCATTTAGATATGGGTAACCGTACCTAAACGTGTATGTTGAGTTGGCTCAATAATAGTTAACCAAAGTTAGCCATATGAACACTTTTGTCTTAACCACATTCATCTAACACTTCTAGATCAAATATGATGATCAATCAATCATGAAAGGTAATCAAATGAATCTAATTGTGTTTCACATAGAGTTGTTCAATTGTTCCCTATCTCATAGAAATATATATGAACCAATTGAATCAAAATCGGATTAATTCGTAATCATACAAAGTACTTATACAAGAATCAATTCATGAACATTAAGCCACGGTTTGCAAAGATTGCATTCATTAATTAATAAATGTATTTGTTCATGAGTATGAAAAACATACTTAAACGATTTTAGAACTTAACCATTGTGCTCCTTAACCAGGTACACAAACAACAGCTACGGACCTTGGCCTTGTCCAGCCGTTCGCATACCAGGTACGCAACCAGCAGTCTCGGACCCAACTCAGGTAGAACCGCTCGCATACTAGGTACGCAAACAAGGTTCCTGGACCTGCATTACTACAAAACAGTTCGCATACTATGTATGCATACCGTGTTGTATCCAGACATGGTTAATTATTCTAAACTCCCATTTCAATCATTGAAACATCCTTAGAAGACGACAATAGATGTCTCACACAAACTATTAGTTTCAAGTAATTTTCAAGTGATCGAATGATCAATACAAAACTTTCCAAGTCGACATCAAATGATTGTCTCACACAAATCATGTTAGATGTTTCAAGGCAATTTCCAGATGATCATATTTTGGCTTAATATTTAGTTTCCAACAAAAAAATTGTTTCCAACTAAACTTGTCAAGAATAATGATGAACATAGTTAAAACAAAAAGCTTCCAACACATATTTCGAGAAACAGATAAGCGAGTTAAACTCAGATCGAAATAAAAAATGTGTATAATATAAAAGTCTATATAGCTATACGACTAAGTCTCATTAGGAGATAAAATAGAATAAACTTCCGAGTGATAGATAAGTTTTAGTCTCCACATACCTTTTGTTAATGAAGTTCCTCCAAGTTTTAGTCTCCATATATCTTCGTCTTCAATCGATGAACGCCGTGAAGTCTAAAGCTCAACTACACATTCTATCCTAATCCGAGACATAGCTATAAGTAGACTAGAAATCAATACTATAGTTTTGATCAACTAAACTTGACAAACAAGCTTGAGATAGCAACGCTTGCGAGTTCGACCGAGGAATGCTCTAACAGTCTTCCCCTTGCTTGGATTACAAAATAAATTAACGTAGTAGCTTCTTATGCATCATGCTTGATTTCCTTGGCTCTTCAACATTCCTTGAATTCTTCGCTACTCCAAGTACTCCAGCGATTCTGAATGTGTTCAACTCAGCATCATCGTTGTTGAAGATCCGTAGCCATAACATTAAGAAAACAATTGTTCTCAACATTGTTATAAAGTGTCATAGTATTGTTACACAATATCAAAGTCCATTTGCATCGCAACTTTGACAATAATACTACGGTGATATGTATCACTCCCTTTTAGTCAATACTTAATCTCACAATGAAAACCACTCCCCTTTACATATTGATCCGTAAACCATATGTATGTAGTGTGAACTATCAAATAATTCTCCCCCTTTTTGTCAATATAAATTGGCAAAGGTATGAATACTACGAGATCATAATGAAATTTTCAAAGAGATAATTCATGACTAAAAGAGAACATATCAACTTTGTTTCAATAATTTCACATAGTCGAAACTTAGTGTATTCATTAAGGAGCTTATAAAGATACAAGATAAAACATACTATATTTCACAGCCGCACTCCCCAAAAAGATTTGTCAATTAAGCACAAGTTCAATTAAGAACTGTCCCCCATAATATGTCATTCCCGAAAGAACAACAAGAACGACCTTACTTTTACAAGAAAATAAGGATTTCTTTGGACATTAACAAACTACCTGGATTTGTATCCAGTAAACTCGAATAAATTAACCACAAGAAGACCTTATTGATTAATTTAATGGAAAATGCTCAACATAAGAAAACTTACGGAGCCATACAGTACTTTCACATAAAAGTGGATTAGGGAAACATCAATACTGCGGAATATTCAAAAGTTCATTTTATCTTTTATTAATATTTGCATAAAGACACAATAAACTTAACTTTTGAGCATATATGAGATAGTCATAGTTCACGGACGTAAAACACATATCCCATAAAATATTTTTGCAATATATAAAACCTGAAAAAGCGGGAGTCTAACAACCACACCCAATATTTCGTTTGGCAATCTGAATAGACAAACACTAATATACTTTCAAGAGAGTCAACTAGACAGTCAGACTCAATATATAGAAAAGTATATCAAAGAGTTTATATCTCTATTTCTCAATTCAATCTGCAATCAACAAATATGGATTTGCGAGCCCGATTGAATATAAGAGAAATAACTTGAACGGTACCAAAGACCAATGTTCAAGGATTAATCAATTTCAATCAACAACCAAAGGTTGGATTTACCAATTGATCGACTCAACACACAACCTGTGATATTTCTGAAAAAGCGGGGGTCTAACAACACCACCCAATATTTCGCTTAGCAATCTGTATGGACTAACTCCGAAATACTTTCTAGAGAATCAACTAGACAGTCAGACTCAATCTAAGTAGAAGTATCTCAAGGAGTTAATATCTCTCTCTTGTTTTGATTTACTCGAGCTAATAGAAATCAGCGAGTCCTTAATCAAACACAAGGAATAACTTGGATGGTACCAAAGACCAATATCCAAGGATCAATCAATGAAACTCAACAACCAAAGGTTGGATTACTCTAATTGATGATCTAACGCACAACCTGTATTATTTAAATTATAAAGATAAAACAATATAATGAGGAAATTGAAATAACACAGACACCAGAAATTTTGTTAACGAGGAAACCGCAAATGCAGAAAAACCCCGGGACCTAGTCCAGATTGAACACACATTGTAATAAGCCGCTACAGACACTAGCCTACTCCAAGCTAACTTTGGACTGGACTGTAGTTGAACCCAAATCAGTCTCCCACTGATCCAAGGTACAATTGTACTCCCTACGCCTCTGATCCCAGCAGGATACTGCGCACTTGATCCCTTTAGCTGATCTCACCCACAACTAAGAGTTGCTACGACCCAAAGTCGAAGACTTGACAATAAATAAATTTATCTCACACAAACAAGTCTATCAAAGGATCAATCTGTCTCCCACAGATAAACCCTAAAAGGTTTTGTTCCGTTTTTTGATAATAATCAAGGTGAACAAGAACCAATTGATAATCCGGTTTTATATTCCCGAAGAACAACCTAGAGTTATCAATCACCTCACAACAATCTTAATCGTATGGTAGCGAAACAAGATGTTGCAGAATCACAAACAATGAGACGAAGATTTTTGTGATTACTTTTTATATCTTGCCTATCGGAGATATCAATCTCAAGCCAATCAATCTGATTGTACTCATACGATAGAAGATGCAAGATCAGATCACAAAACTATGATAAAATTAGTATCAGTCTGGCTTCACAATCCCAATGAAGTCTTTAAGTCGTTAACCTGGTTTTAGAAGAAGAAAACCAAAGGTTAAAGGAGAAACGACTCTAGCATGCAAACTAGTATCACACGTAAGGTATGGGGATTAGTTTTGCACATATATTGGAGTTCCCCTTATATAGTCTTTCAAATCAGGGTTTGCAATTAAGTTACCTTGGTAACAAAGCAATCAATATCCATCATTAGATGAAAACCTAATTTATATTCAAGCTAATATTTCTCAACCGTTAGATCGAAAACTTAGCTTGTTACACACACTTGACAATGCACGCTTCTAGGTTTGTTAACCGTACCCAAACGTATGCACTTGTTGGTTCAACAATAGTTAACCAAATGGTTAGCCATATGAGCATTTCATATCAACCACGTTCTTCTTCACCATATCTAGTTCAAATGATTTCGATTGAACTAGTTAAAGAGTTGTTCAATTGCAAGGAAATCTCATGTACTACACAAGACACAATTGAAGCAAAGATGATTTGATTCACTCGAATCGGTTAATGAACTTTTATAGCCACGGTTTGCAAACTGCATTCCTTAGTCTTTTAAAGTTTAAGTTCAGAAATCATCTTCAGATATATAACCTTCTAGAGTTCGCAGACTAGGTTCGCGGACTTAAGTTACCGGGCAGAGTTTACAAACTCCAGCAGAAATTCTCGGGAATGAGATCTTCCGGTTCCCGGATTGGGTTCGCGGACTGAGTTCGCGGACTTAGTTTCATGCAAGTAGTTTGTCAACTCCAGCAAAAATTCTCGGGTTTGAGAACTTCGGCAGTTCGCGGACTTGGCTCACGCTATTCTTCCGGTTCTCTTGATCAACAAAGTTCGCAAACTTTGGTTCAAGGAATAGGACTTATACATAAATGTGTTTCCACAACAATGCTTATGTCCACCATTGGTTATGTAATCTAAACTCTCATTTCAATCATTGAAACATTCTTAGAGGACGTTATATAGTTGTTACACCATTTCTCGTCAAAGCAATTTTCAAGATGATTGAAACATATCATGACTTTCGTCACATGGTAAAGATAAACTTGGTTAAAGCGAAAATCTTACCAACTCATATTTCGAGATATAGATAGGCGAGGTATACTCGGCTCGAAATACCAAATGTGTATTATCAAAGTCTATATATATAACATACGAATTCCTGTCTCAAATAGTAGGAGATAGAGTAGATAGACTTTTGAGTGATAGATAAGTTCAATTCTTCACATACCTTTTTGTCGAGACGTTCCACCGGTTCCTTGAGTAGTTCTTCTACTTGTATGATGAATCGCCATGAAGTCCTTGAGCTCAACTACACTTTCTATCCTAGTTCGAGACTTAGCTATTATATACTAGAAATAAAGACTTATAGTTTTGATCACTAACATTGACAAACATGCTTGAGGTAGAAACGCATGTGAGTTCGACCGAGCAATGCTGTAACAATCTCCCCCTTGTCAATTTTAGTGACAAAACTATCAATACATATGGAATACAAAAAAGATAAAGAAAATTTATTAGCTCCTATTCCACATGTCTAATCTTCAACATTCCTCGAAATCTTCGTCACTTCCAAGTACTCCAATTATCCCTAAGGTTGTAAGTTTAGCATCACCATTGTTGAAGATCCGTAGCTATAACAACGAGAAAACATAGTTCTCGATCATTTTTATACAATGTCATAGTATTATTATACAGTGTCAAAGTTCAATTGTATCACAACTTCAACAATAATACTATGGTGATATGTATCACTCCATCTCACATGGAAAACTTCACCTCCCTGTTTTAGACAACTCGATGATTTCCTCTTCTATTTTCGAATCTAGAGGGATTACCATCCCTGTTTTGATGAATCTAGTGAATCCCAACAAATATCCACGTCAAACTCCGACTAAATCTGCTCCTAGTCATCAACAGAACTTCGGTAAACTTCTACCTCCTCTGTTTTACTCCAACACGGTTGTCCATCCCAAAATAATCGATCCAAACATACACACCAACCCTGTCAGGCTCTAACAGGTCCATTCCAACGAAAATAAGCCATTGAATCTCCATAGAAATCGCTCAAAACTCCAACCCTAAATCTGCATGCGTCTGCACTATTTTCCCGCCAATTTGAAATTTGAGTTTGGGAAGAAAGGTGGTCGCCCCCTATCCAGAGTGGGGGTGCGAATAACAACTGCCTTGGGGGTGTCCTGGGGGTGCCCCTTATCCAAACCGGGGGTCTGAATAACAAGTGTCCTCCGGGTGCTTTCCAATAACTTTTCGAGCCAATTTTTTCCAAAAATGTTTATTGGCCAAAAATACCTACAAATAAATAAAACACCATAATAAGTGCAAAAATGAGCCATAACAATATATAGAATCGAGACAAATCGGACACAAAAATGTGTCTATCAAATACTCCCAAACCTATTATTTGCTAGTCCTCGAGCAAAAATGAAAATAAAAATAAAATCCTAACTCACTGTCGCAGGCATCGTCGATTGCATTTAGCGTATGTAATAAGCCTTTAAACCCCTAGGTGTCCCTAGTGGCCGAGTTATAGTCTCGGGAGGGCTTACCAGAGGTATACCCACAAAACCTTTACTCCAGATCCTAGCTATCTACGCAGAACCTTGGAAGGCACTAAAGAATCTCCTTGGTTGGCATACTTATTGACTACAGGAGGAAGTACCCTGATGCGAAATTAGAATTGTTGTACACGAGTTCGCACTCAAGCATACTAAAATTCATATGAAGTGACAGAGCTCTACTCAGATAGTC
Organism: Papaver somniferum; assembly: GCF_003573695.1. Lineage (NCBI taxonomy): Eukaryota > Viridiplantae > Streptophyta > Magnoliopsida > Ranunculales > Papaveraceae > Papaver > Papaver somniferum. The sequence continues at coordinate 70,496,513 of NC_039361.1, read as the reverse complement.
GCAATATGGACATCAATATCCGGAGTCAAAACTAATCACATGGATAGATCAAGAAGATGGATATAGAGAAAAACATAGATGGTTTTGATGTTTACTAGGTGAACGGTGTTTCTCATATCTGTCTGAAGGCCTCCGCCAAAATGAACCTATCCTAATGGACTGAGATATTAGTATGATTAATATCAACACACTGGCATATACAAGGGTACCAGTGGTCGACTTTATTGAATTTATTCCAGTTGGTCTGATGGTCTGGTCTCAATTTTTCTCCTTTTTTTTTTTTTTTTTTTTTTTTTTTTATATCAATCACTCTAATTCATCCTAGCATTGGTAACAACTTGAATCGTGAGCCCCACCTAATTACTTAGAGAACATAGTTTAAAAACAAAATAAAAACAGAAGTGAAAAGGACTCAACGAGATATGGTGAAACTATCATGTTAGTTCTAACACCTGAGCTCTGTGCTTTTATGAATAGACTCTTTAGATGTTTCCATCTAGTCAGATTGGTTCCTCAACTCCTACAACCAAAATGCTTCCATCCACTTAGATTGGTTAGTGCCATCCTTAATAGGGATAAATTTCTAGGCTCTGGAGTTTATTTATTGCAACGAAAAGGTAACAAAAAGTTCTACCCCACCCCCAAACTTAAATCTAACATTGTACTCAATGTTTCTAATTAAAGAACAGTACCAAAAATATAAGTAACATGAGGAAATAGTAAAGAGAGAAGTCGGAAAGATAGTACCTGAGTGAAGTGTAACCAAAAACCTACAAAAATATTATACAACATACAAAATCGCCTCGATGGTCAATCAAGGTAAACAGGGTCCTCCAGAGGGACCTCCTCAACATCACCTGTAGGAAAAGGCTCTAAAAAGGGCTTCAATCGCTGACCGTTAACCTTCGAAGAACTACTACCATCTGGTGTCTCAATCTCAACAGCGCCATGAGGAAAAACAGTACGGACCACAAAAGGACCGGTCCACCGAGAGCGCAACTTCCCGGGGAATAGATGCAAACGAGTGTCATACAGAAGAACTTTTTGACCTGGAGAAAATGACTTTCGTAAAATATTCCTATCATGCACAAGTTTCATTTTGTTCTTATACTCCTTAGCACTATCGTATGCATCTCTACGAATCTCGTCCAACTCATTGAGCTGGAGCTTTCTTTGAGCTCCTGCCTTGTCAAGTGAAAAGTTTAAGTTCTTAATAGCCCAATAGGCTCGATGCTCTAACTCAACAGGCAGGTGACATGCCTTGCCAAACACTAAACGATAAGGTGACATTCCAATGGGTGTCTTAAACGCAGTACGGTAAGCCCATAAGGCATCAGTAAGCCTCGACGACCAGTCTTTCCTATTTGGATTAACTGTTTTCTCTAGAATACGTTTAATTTCCCTATTGGAAACCTCTACCTGACCACTAGTCTGAGGGTGATATGGGGTTGCTACTTTATGGGTAATACCGTATTGTTTCATTAAAAGAGCAAACGGTCTATTACAAAAGTGTGAACCTCCATCACTAATTATAGCTCGCGGCGTACCAAAACGTGTAAGTATATTCTCTTTCAAAAACTGGACTACGACCCTGTGGTCATTCGTTTACACGGAACCGCCTCAACCCACTTAGACACATAGTCTACAACGACAAGTATGTAAAGATAACCAAACGAAATAGGAAATGGACCCATAAAATCAATGCCCCACACATCAAAGACCTCAATCACTAAAATAGGGTTCAAAGGCATCATATTTCTACGGGAAATGGTTCCTAACTTCTGGCAACGCTCACAAGAAACACAATGACTATGGGAATCTTTAAACAACGAAGGCCAGTAAAATCCACACTGCAAAATCTTAGCAGCAGTCTTCTTAGCACTAAAATGACCCCCACATGCATGTTCATGACAAAAGGAGATAATACTAGACTGGTCACTCTCAGATACACATCTCCTAATAATCTGGGGACAATACTTAAACAGATAAGGATCGTCCCAAAAGAAATGCTTAACCTCGGCTAAAAACCTAGAACGATCTTGCTTACCCCAATGTTGAGGCATTCGACCAGTAACAAGATAATTCACTATATTTGCATACCAAGGTGATTGGGAAACAAGAACAATTGTTCATCAGGAAAACTATCCCTTATAGGAAGGGAATTATTAGGGGAACTAACAACTAGCCTAGACAAGTGGTCTGCTACCACATTCTCTGCACCCTTTTTCTCTAATGTCTGGAAAAATTCTTGTAACAAAGGATCCATCTAATCAATCTAGGTTTGGTATCCTTCTTACAAAAGGTATTTCAAAGCAGCATGATCAGTATAGATTACGATCTTAGAACCTAATAAATAGGATCTAAACTTATCCAAGGCAAAACGATGGCTAGCAATTCCTTCTCGGTAGTTGTATAGTTCATTTGGGCATCATTCAGAGTTTTGCTAGCATAGTAAATCACATGGAGTAATTTGTTTTCTCGTGACCTAGCACAACGCCTATAGCATAATCTGAAGCATCACACATAATTTCAAAGGGTAGGTTCCAGTTAGGTGCCTGGACTATCGGGGCAGTAGTGAGTAAAGTTTTAAGCTTATCAAAAGCCTTTAAGCAAGCATCATCAAAGACAAACTTAACATCTTTTGCAAGCAAATTGCAAAGAGGTCTAGAAATCAAGCTAAAATCCTTAATGAATCGACGGTAAAAACCTGCATGCCCTAAGAATGACCTAATATCTTTTACGGTTTTTGGGACCTGTAGTCTTAATAAGGTCAATTTTGGCTTTGTCTACCTCTATACCCTTTGAAGAAACGATGTGCCCTAAGACAATTCCTGATTCAACCATGAAATGGCATTTTTCCCAATTAAGCACTAAATTCTTTTCCTTACACCTAGTCAACACTAATGTCAAATGATGCAAGCACTCATCAAAAGATGAACCAAACACTGAAAAATCATCCATAAAGACCTCTAAAAACCGTTCTACCATATCAGAAAATATGCTCATCATACAACGCTGAAAAGTCGCAGGGGCATTACATAACCCGAAAGGCATGCGTCTATACGCAAAGGTACCAAAGGGACAGGTAAAAGTGGTTTTCTCTTGGTCTGGGGCAATAACGATCTGATTATAACCGGAGTAGCCATCTAAGAAGCAATAGTGACTATGTCCAGCTAATCGCTCTCTAGCATTTGGTCGATAAAAGGAAGGGGAAAGTGATCCTTCCTTGTGACCTTGTTCAATTTCCTATAGTCAATACACACGCCATCCCGTGGTCACTCGGGTTGGGATTAATTCATTATTATCATTCTGGACTACAGTGATACCTGATTTCTTGGGGACAACCTGAACAGGGCTGACCCACTTACTGTCTGAAATTGGGTAAATAATACCCGCATCTAACAACTTAAGCACCTCTTTTCGAACTACCTCTTTCATGTTAGGGTTCAGTCGACGTTGCATCTCCCTAGAAGGTTTGGAGTCTTCCTCTAAATGAATCTGATGCATACACACAGTAGGACTTATACCCTTAATGTCTGCTATAGTCCACCCTAAAGCTTCCTTATTGTCTTGAAGTACTTTACTAGCCTACTTTCCTGATCACTATCCAAATCGGAAGCTACAATCACAGGTAAAGTCTCAGATGGGCCTAAAAACACATACTTTAGAGTATCGGGTAGTGGTTTAAGGTCCAACTTTGGGGGCTCTTCTAAAGAAGGAATTAGGGTAGTCTCAGAAACTGGTAACGGTTCGAACCTAGCTTTCCATCTATCAGTGTCTAACACAGGGGTAGAATCTAATAGAGCATTCACTTGTTCAATAGTGCTATCGTCATCAAAATCTAAACCAAAATGGGATAGACAACTTTCTAATGGGTCTTCAAAAAATGTTTGGTAATGACTTGAACTAAGGCTTCTATCATGTTCACCTCTTCAACACATGTGTCATCTAGCTCATAAGGTAGCTTACTGACATTAAAAATGTTCATCTATATAGTCATATTACCAAAAGATAAATCACACCATTTCGACAGTTAATGATCGCATTAGACGTAGCTAAAAATGGGACCTAAAATCACAGGTATCTGGTTCTCTGGGTCAGGGACAGGTTGGGTATCTAGGACCACGAAATCCACTGGATAATAAACTTGTCGACCTCAATAAGACATCCTCGATAACACCTCGAGGATTTTAACAGACCTATCAGCTAACTGCAGTGTTATCTGAGTAGGTTTCATTTCACCAAGTCCTAGCTGTAATATACGGAATGGAGTAATTCACACTGGCTCCTAAGTCAAGTAAAGCTTTTTCTACCCGGAAGTTACCTATTGCAAGCAATGGTAGGAGAACCTGGGTCTTTGTACTTTGGAGTTGTGGTGTTTGAATGATTGAACTTACGTGACTAGCTAAAAAGGCTTTCTTATGGACGCTAAGTTTTCGCTTTCGCGTACACATATCCTTAAGGAACTTGGCATAAGCAGGAATTTGCCTAATTGCATCTAATAAAGGAAGGTTTATGGTAACTTGCTTAAAAACCTCCAATATGTCATTAAAGTTCGATTCCTTCTTTGTTGGTACTAATAGCTGAGGAAATGGGGCTCTAGGCACAGAATCAGACCTCTCAGGAACTGAGTTGGCATCATCAGAAATTTTATCAGTTTCCTTAGCTAGTGGTCCTGAGGGGTGAACTACAGTATGTTCACTATCGGGCATGGTTACCTGATTGTCTACTATTCTACCACTCCTAAGGGTTCTAATAGCATTCAATTGATTCGATGGTTTTGTACCTACTTCATGAACTCCTCTAGGATTGGGATTAGTCTGACTAGGGAACCTACCATTATCTCTCACTTAAGGTCTTAGCTATTTGGCCGACTTGAAGTTCTAACTTAGCAAGGCTCTGAGCATTAGTTTGAAAATTCTGCTTGGTTTCCTGTTGAAAACTAACATGGCTCTGTGCTAACATTTCCTGAGTTTTTGCTAACATCTTAATAGATTCCTCTAAGCTAGTCGTTTTATTTTCTGGGCCTGATGTATTCCTAGTGTAGCCAAAACCTGGGGGAGCATTAGAATTATTAGACTGACCCTGACTCTGGCCCTTAGACCATGAAAAGTTCGGATGGTTCCTCCAACCAGGATTATAGGTTTCTGAATATGGGTCAAACTTCTGACGATTATCAAACCTAGTGTTATTATATAGAGCATTGGCTTGCTCTTCATTATTCTGGCCTTCCCAAAAACTCCAATCTACCACTAGTGTTACCCACTTCTAAAGCTTCTAACCTTTTCGCTATAGCAGCAATTTTGGCATCTGATTCATAGCCTCCTTCTACCCTATTAACGTTTCCTCTGCCGAGAAGAATTGTTTTCTGGGGTCCCCTACTACTTTCCCATTGTTGGGTCTTTTCGGACTTCATGCAAATATGTCATCGCGTCATCAACTGTTTGGTTCTCAAATCCACCAGTACACATAGATTCTACTGGTTGTGGTGGGATAATCTAAACCCTCATAAAGGATCTGAACTAACCTAACCTTTCTAAACCATGATGAGGACATTGGGCTAATAAATCATTGAACCTTTCCAAATACCTATACAAAGTTTCTCCCTCCTGTGAGAAAACGTGCAGATTTGCGTCCTAATAGACGATGTTTTGTGCCTAGGGAAAAACTTGTTCAAAAAGGCAGATGTAAGTTGTTCATACGTTTCGATTGACCCGGAAGCCAAACTATATAGCCACGATTTAGCTTTATCTTTCAGGGAAAAGGGGAATAACCTAAGTTTCAAAGCATCATCATCTAAGTTTCTAATCCTGAGGGTACTACAAATTTCCAAAGTCCCTAACATGGAAATAGGGGTTTTCATTTTCTTTCCCTAAAAAGATTGGGAGCAGCTGTAAGGTCCCAGGTTTAAGTTCATAAGTTGCTTCCGTCTCAGCTAACCTGATACATGAGGGACGAGTAGTCCTAGTTGGATTCAACAAAGCTTTCAAAGTTGCATTTCTGGCGCTATCGGAGCAACATGGATTCTCTCCTCAGTCAAAGGACGTTCAAAAACACTCTTCAAAAGTCGGACTCTCTAGATTAAGGTAATCGAGACGCTTCGAACTACTAGGTTTCTCTTTAACAAATCTACCTAGTGCGTCTCTTTACGTTCAGGCATACAATAGAATTTCTAAATTGGAAGGGTAAGCAAACACAGATCAAGGCCGACTCAACCAAATCAAACCTATTGATTTCTAGCAAACAAAAAGCATGATGGCTCCACTTAGATTGTTTCTAGACCAGCTTCTAATCCTTCGAACGGGAATTCGTTACAATTTAAGCAAACCCCTCTGGAATCAATCCGAGTTAAGTAAGTTGAATAGAGGCGAGGGAAGCTCAGGTGGAGCTTTGATACCCAAGGCCTCACCGGTATTACAAGGCGGCGCAGTCACGCATTCAACTTACAGAAACCGTCAAGAACTTCGAAGTATGCTTAAAAGAGTAACCAATATTTTCGAATGACTTTCTGTTAAGCTCGTTACCCTATCGGTCTCGTTCTAGTCAAAATTTTAGGCTTAGGTTCGCGTAGGTTACGTGTTCCTAAAGCGGGCAAGAAGAGAACGGTGATGAAATCCGAACCCTTATCTTGTATGGCCAGGCCTTGCCCTTTACTAGAAAAATAAATGTCCGTATTCAGTCCTCAACATATATGCATACGAAGGAGTCCAGTAACTCGCTGACAGGGATTCGCGAGTGTTTAGAATCTTACCTCCCGTTCCAGACGGGGGATGAATCGGTTGTAGTCGACTCGGGCCACTGACTCCGATGTCAAGTGTACGAACCCAAGGTGCAGAGACAATATCGTAATTGTCCCTCCTCTGCAAACAGTTATATTTAAAGTACCCTTCCGTAGGGTAATAAAAAAAATAATGTCCCAAAGTCCAAAGTCCAAAAGTAAAAGAAAAAATTACAAAAATAATAAACCCTAATACAATTTTTTTTTCTAAAAAAAATAAACAAACCCTAAACAAAATTGTCTAAAATAAAATTGTCTTCTTTTCTGTTCTTTTTGCTTTAATCTTTAGCTCAAGTCTTTATGAAATCACCAAACTTTGGCTCAATTTTCTTTATGATCCAGAAACCTGTAGACACAAGATAAATACCCAAAAACATAAAAAAGAACAAAAAAAAATAAAAAAAAAAAATCTAAAACCCTAAAAACAAGTCCGCGTCGGCGGCGCCAAAAATTGATGTGATTTGTAGATAGTGGTAAAAAGTGATTCGATTCTCAGACTTGTGAAGGATATTTTAGACTTAAATTCTAATATTAAAATAGAAAACTCACTAAAAATAACAAACTCAATCAGTTGGTATCAATATTAAAAGAACACTGAGGCTAAGATTCCACTATTTTCCAAGTGCAAAGTGATTTTAATCCAATATTTATATTCATGCAAATTTTCGTCAATTGATTCAAAAATATTGCAAACAATAGAATTCTCAAAATACAGTGTAATCCGAAGCATAGAAACATCAAAAACCTAGGTCCAAGCATGCCTATCAAAAGAAATAACAATTGCTTAACAAGAATCATTCAAAAATTTTCACTCAAAGCAAAACAATCATAAAAATAATTGCGATAAATAAATAAATAAGAATATACCACTTTTTGTTGGAAAAATATCTTCCTCTATCGCCTCAGCAATGGGGTTTAGCTGCTCATATTAACCATGTTTTCAAAATATGTTTTTATAGCTCAAAAGTGTACAAGGAGGTGAAAAAATGATAACACAGCCGATTCGCAACAGTGTGAAGGTGTTGCAGAATCTCTGTTACAAAGAGGAAACAGTAGCTAAAGACCTAATGCAATTACTGTTGATAAACGATAGATGGGTTCTGCTGTTGAATAACGATAGTGTTCTGCGACAGATACTTGTGCGTCAATGTTCTTCGTGTTCTTCCTCTTCAGCAGCAGCAACAGAATATTGTATTTTCTGCAACTCGATCTCTAGAGCTCTGTGGTGTTCTAAACTTCTCTGAAAGGCTTCGTCGCCCTTCTATGAGTTATCCCCACTCCTTTTATAGCCCACAGGTCGATTTAATCTCCAAGAAATCTCATTTTTCTTTTTTCCAAAGTTACGGGTTTTATCTATTCTTTCCATATCCTCATACGCGGCTTCAAACACTCCCTGTTTTGCTTCTCACGCGTCTTCCAAGTATAACCCAACGTCCCAGACTCTCTCAAAGATAGTCTTAACTTCAACAGAAAATCTTATTTCCTTATCTACCTGATAGTTTCCATATATCAACCAAAATCCCGTGAAAAACTTCACCTCCCTGTTTTAGACAACTCGATGATTTCCTCCTCTATTTTCGAATCTAGAGGGATTACCATCCCTGTTTTGATGAATCTAGTGAATTCCAACAAATATCCACGTCAAACTCCGACTAAATCTTCTCCTAGTCATCAACAGAACTTCGGTAAACTTCCACCTCCTCTGTTTCACTCCAACATGGTTGTCCAGCCCAAAATACTCGATCCAAACATACACACCAACCTTGTCAGGCTCTAACATGTCCATTCCAACGAAAATAAGCCATTAAATCTCCATAGAAATCGCTCAAAACTCCAACCCTAAATCTGCCTGCGTCTGCACTATTTTCCCGCCAATTTGAAATTTGAGTTTGGGAAGAAAGGTGGTCGCCCTCTATCCAGAGTGGGGTGCGAATAACAGCTGCCTTGGGGGTGTCCTGGGGGTGCCCCTTATCCAAACCGGGGGTCCTAATAGCAAGTGTCCTCTGGGTGCTTTCCGACAACTTTTCGAGCCAATTTTTTTCAAAAATGTTTATTAACCAAAAATACCTACAAATAAATAAAACACCATAATAAGTACAAAAATGAGCCCTAACAATATATAGAATCGAGACAAATCAGACACAAAAATGTGTCTATCAATATAACCATTAAGCACAAGTTCAAAAGAACTCTCCCCCATTTGATGTCATTCCCGGAAGAACAACAAGAGCGACCTTAATTTCGAAAGAAAAGAAGGATTTTTATTGGACAAAAAAACCATGATAATGATTTCCTATATCCAAAAACTCAATCCAATTAATCACAAGTAAACCCATGATTAACTTAATCGAAATACGCAATCAAATTAAACACAAAAAGTGATCAATTCAATTGATTATGCTCAACATAAGAGAACTTATGGAGACACGAAAATACTCAACTAGATTAATTACAAGAGAACCCATAATTAATCTAATTGGAATACACAACCAAACTAATCACAAAAGTAATTAATTTAATTGTCATTTGTTTTGCTCGACATAAGAAAACTTACAGAGCAATAACTAAATAACCAAACAAGATGATTAATTTAGTTCAATATGCTCGACGTAACATATCTCACGGAGCAACAACTAAGTTAAAAAAATCAACTTGGTTGTATGGTGCTCAACATAAGATACATTACGGAGCCTCACTGTAATACATAAAATGTGGATCAGGGATGATCAATACTGCGGAATACACAAGGATTCATTCTATTTTACATCACCATTTGCATAACGATATTAATAGACATAATCCTTGAAAACAAAAGATTTTAACCTAACTTCCATCAAATATTTGACAATATAGGTTTAACTTTTGTATTTGTCAAAAGTCCATTCATTCTTTTACCAGTATGTGACTACAGATCACGAACGACTTTACTTTTGACAAAGTATAGGACAAACATAGTTCACGGACGTAAACACCAATATCTCATAACAAATTGCAATATAACAAATAATAAAGATTAATACTGCAAAAACATCATCTTCCAAATAGTTTTTAGAATTTAAACCAATAAACCTAAAAAAGAAAAAGAAGATGAAAAAATAATAGCTATGTGTAGTCACAATCATTGCTATTCAAAGCACTAGTTATTCTTCCGACTAAACCAAAAAGAAGACTTACTAGGAAAAAAATAAACTTCTATGATGCATTTCACTTACTTTGAAAATTCTTCTCATATTCCCTATATTCATCAAGCTCATCTTCGATTAGATCAATCCTAGATTCAAGATTATCTATCTTTTCTTAGAGTCTTTTGGAGGAAGCTTCGAGTTCACCTTTCAGGGAACGTACTTGATCCAAGACAAGATTCATGGTTAAAGAGAGCTTATAAAATTGTGAGACTGAAGGATTCTCATCAGACGATGAGATATGCTTGTCATAACACATCTCGTTATCAGAAGAATCAAAACGAATCTTCTTAGAGGGAAATAGAACAGTCCATACATCACTTTCTTTGCTTGAAAGACTAGAGGAGGACATGATAGAGAAGATAAATGAAATGATCATCCAGAAGAGGAGAAACTTCATTTTAAAGGAATGAAGATGAAGAATTTCCAAAAAATACCTTTTACCAAACCCTAACAGAATTCGGTTATCTCCAGAAAAAGTCTTTTAAAGAGTCAGAAACCGTACATAAATGAAAACGGTACAAGAAGATAATAAACAAAAGCCAAAAACTCCCAGGGATTTAACAGACACATTCCAACACAACCCTCTCGAAAATCATGATTCTTGCCTAAGAGGGATAGACGAAAGAATCATGAATAACAATATTTCAGATCATAATCATTCCAATCCAATATAGGACTGGGATATATCTCGTGAGGGTGGGAATTACTTGTTAATCCAAGTTTTTACTTATTCTTTAGGAAAGAAGAGTTATGCACATCATTCTTTTCCCTTTTAATCATAGTTTTGAAGAACTTGATTGTTGATTTGCGCAAATCCTGCACCGTTCCAGAAATCACCCTTTGAGGAAAAAAGGATTTCACAGGAGATTTCTTCTTCTTCTTCTTCTGCACACAACGTTTAGCAGAGCAGGACTGCTTTTGATCATTTGTGCTAAGATGATCCTGATTTTTACACAAGGAAACCGAGAGTTTTGGTAGCATCTTGTGTTTTTCTGTATCACCCTTATTGTCAAGATGACTAGAGAGTGATACATAGTCGGGTGACATTTGCTGACACAGCTTATGAGACACAGTCGGAGTTGTTCGACATGTCGTATAAGAATCACGATTTTGATTTTCAGCAAAGATATTAAGAGAACAATCACAGATTTCATCCTCAGGACAATAATCAAGATTATTTATCCATGCTTTAGTTATCTTATTCAGCTCAGTATCTGGACCTTTGGAAGTATGAACACTTTTACAGCACACGAGACCAGTTTCGCTAGTACAGTTTTTCTGAACTCTCTTATCCTCCTTTTTGATTGATCGAACTTCTTTTTGAGACTTTCTTTTACTTCGTCTAAGAATTTTCTTAAGCTGTTGTATGAACCGAGACAACGTAGAAACAAAGCAATTCTCATTTTTCTTATCAATCAATTTAGGACAATGAGATTTTCCATCATGAGTAGTAATATGACTACTAGACAAGTGATGTTTATCTCTTGATTTAAGTTCGCGATCGAAAATTTTAAGCTTCCCGACAAGCGTATTTCGAAAAAGAGTATCAAGGTTATTTCCCTCAATGATGGCATGTTTTTTAAATTCGTATTTAGATGGTAGCGATCTGAGAATCTTCATCACAATTTCCCTTTAAGGAATTGTCCTACCCAATGCACAGGATGCATTAACAATTTCAGACATTTTGTGATAAAATCCATCAAATGACTCTTCTTCTGCCATATGAAGGTTTTCCCAATCGGAGTTAAGGTTTTGAAGCCTAGCTTCCTTTTCGCTGGTGTTACCTTCAAATACAGTTTCTAAAGTATCCCAAGCATCTTTAGACGTGGAGCATGAAGCCACATGGTGTCGAAGATATGGGGTAATGGCATGCATGATGGCATTCAAACCGTCGGAGTTTTGCTTTGCAGATAGCGACTCAGTAGCAGTATATGTACCGATGTTTTTAGGCATGGTAGCATTTTCAACTATAACAACGGGAACCTCATAGTCATTAACAACATAAACCCATGATTGGAAACCACGCGATTGAAGAAAAGTACGCATAGCAATTTTCCACCATAGGTAGTTTGAGTCATCGAAGACTGGTGGTACATTTACTGAGATAGCACAACTGTCCATAGAGTCAGATCGTTACAAATACAGACTTGTAAGGTCTTAAACGTGTTTGCCTGCTCTGATACCAATTGAAAAAGTGGGGGTCTAACAACACCACCCAATATTTCGCTTAGGAATCTGTATGGACTAACTCCGAAATACTTTTTAGAGAATCAACTAGACAGTCAGACTCAATCTAAGTAGAAGTATCTCAATCAGCGAGTCCTTAATCAAACACAAGGAATAACTTGGATGGTACCAAAGACCAATATACAAGGATCAATCAATAAAAATCAACAACCAAATGTTGGATTACTCTAATTGATGATCTAATGCACAACCTGTATTATTTCAATTATAAAGATAAAACAATATAATGCAAAAATTGAAATAACACAGACACAAGAAATTTTGTTAACGAGGAAACCACAAATGCAGAAAAACCCCGGGACCTAGTCCAGATTGAACACACACTGTATTAAGCCGCTACAGACACTAGCCTACTCCAAGCTAACTTCGGACTGGACTGTAGTTGAACCCCAATCAGTCTCCCGCTGATCCAAGGTACAGTTGTACTCCCTATGCCCCTGATCCCAGCAGGATACTACGCACTTGATTCCCTTGGCTGATCTCACCCACAACTAAGAGTTGTTACGACACAAAGTCGAAGACTTGACAATAAACAAATCCGTCTCACACAGACAAGTCTATCAAAGGATCAATCTGTCTCCCACAGATAACCCTAAAAGGTTTTGTTCCGTCTTTTTATAATAATCAAGGTGAACAGGAACCAATTGATAATCCGGTCTTATATTCCCGAAGAACAACCTAGAGTTATCAATCACCTTACAACAATCTTAATTGTATGGTAGCGAAACAAGATGTTTCAGAATCACAAACAATGAGACGCAGATGTTTGTGATTACTTTTTGTATCTTGCCTATCGGAGATATCAATCTCAAGCCAATCAATCTGATTGTACTCGTACGATAGAAGATGCAAGATCATATTACACAACTACGATAAAATTAGTATCGGTCTTGCTTCACAATCCCAATGAAGTCTTTAAGTCGTTAACCTGGTTTTAGAAGAAGAAAATCAAAGGTTAAAGGAGAAACGACTCTAGCACGCAAACTAGTATAACACGTAAGGTGTGGGGATTAGTTTTGCACAGATACTGAAGTTCCCCTTATATAGTCTTTCAAAACAGGGTTTGCAATTAAGTTACCTTGGTAAAAAAGCAATCAATATCCACCGTTAGATGAAAACCTGATTTAAATTCAAGCTAATATTTTTCAAACGTTAGATCGAAAGCTTAGCTTGTTACACACACTTGACAATGCACGCTTCTAGGTTTGTTAATCGTACCCAAACGTATGCACTTGTTGGTTCAACAATAGTTAACAAAATGGTTAGCCATATGAGCATTTCATATCAACCACGTTCTTCTTCGCCATAACTAGTTCAAATGATTTCAAATGATTTAGTTAGAGAGTTGTTCAATTGCAAGGAAATCTCATGTACTACACAAGACACATTTGAAACAAAGATGATTTGATTCACTCGAATCAGTTCATGAACTTTTATAGCCACGGTTTGAAAACTGCATTACTTAGTATTTTTTTAAGTTTAAGTTCAGAAATCATCTTCAGATATATAACCTTCTCAAGTTCTCAGACTATGTTTGCGGACTTAAGTTACCGGGCAGAGTTTACAAACTCCAGCAGAAATTCTTGGGAATGAGAAATTCGCCGGTTCGCGGACTGAGTTCGCGGACTTAGTTTCACGCAAGTAGTTTGTCAACTCCAACAGAAATTCTCGGGTTTGAGAACTTCGGCAGTTCGCGTACTGAGTTCGCGGACTTGGCTCACGCCATTCTTCCGGTTCTCTTGATCAACAAAGTTCGCAAACTTTGGTTAAAGGAATAGGACTTATACATAAATGTGTTTCCACAACAATGCTTATTTCCACCATTGGTTATGTAACCTAAACTCTCATTTCAATCACTGAAACATTCTTAGAGGACGTTATATAGTTGCTACACCATTTCTCGTAAAAGTAATTTTCAAGATGATTGAAAGATATCATGACTTTCGTCACATGGTAAAAATAAACTTGGTTAAAGCAAAAAGCTTAGCAACTCATATTTCGAGATATAGATAGGCGAGCTATACTCGTCTCGAAATACCAAATGTGTATAATCAAAGTTTATATATATAACATACGACTTCTTGTCTCAAAGAGTAGGAGATAGAGTAGATAGACTTTTGAGTGATAGATAAGGTCAAGTATTCACATACCTTTTTGTCGAGAAGTTCCACCGGTTCCTTGAGTAGTTCTTCTACTTGTATGATAAATCTCCATGAAGTCCTTGAGCTCAACTACACTTTTTATCCTAGTCCGAGACTTAGCTATAATAGACTAGAAATCAAGACTTATAGTTTTTATCACTAACATTGAAAAACATGCTTGAGATAGCAACGCATGCGAGTTCGACCGAGTAATGCTCTAACAGTTTCAATTATATAAAAAAATATAATGCGGAAAAGAAATAACACAAACATCAGAATTTTGTTAACTAGGAAAACATCAAATGCAGAAAAACCCCGGGACCTAGTCCAGCTTTGAACACCACACTGTACTAAGCTTCTACAGACACTAGCCTACTACCAATGAACTTCAGACTGGAATGTAGTTGATCCCTAATCAATCTCACACTGATCAAGGTACAGTTGCGCTCCTTATGTCTCTGAACTCCAGCAGGATTCTACGCACTTGATTCCCTTAGCTGATATCACCAACAACCAAGAGTTTCTACGACCCAAAGTCGAAGAATTGATAAACAAATCTGTCTCACACAGAAAAGTCTATTGGAATAGATAAATTTGTCTTCCACAAAAATACCTACGAGTTTTGTTCCGTATTTTGATAAATCAAGGTGCACATGAAGCAATTGATAAACCAGTCTTATATTCCCGAAGAACATCCTAGTATTATCAATCACCTCACAATAATCTTAATCATATGGAAGCGAAACAAGATATTGTGGAATCACAAACAATGAGACGAAGATGTTTGTGACTACTTTTAATCTTACCTATCGGTGATAAATCTCAAGAAAATCTTAGCAAAGATAATACTCAATCACGATAGTAAAAGTAAGACCATAACACACAACTACAGAGAAAATAGTTGGGTCTGGATTCAAAATCCCAATGAAGTCTTCAAGTCGTTAACCTACAGGGTTTCGTGAAAAACCTAAGGTTAAAGGAGAATCAACTCTAGTCGCAACTAATGACACACAGGAGGTGTGGAGATTAGGTTTCCCAGTTGCCCGAGTTCTCCCTTATATAGTTTTCAAATCAGGGTTTGCAATCTAAGTTACCTTGGTAACAAAGCATTCAATATTCACCATTAGATGAAAACCTGGTTAGATTCAAGCTAATATATTTCAACCGTTAGATCGAACTTAGCTTATTATACACAAATGAAATGTACCTTCATTTAGGTTTGAGTAACCGTACCTAAACGTGTACACTCGGTTGGCTCAACGGTAGTTAACCAAGGTTAGCTATATGAACACTCTCATATCAACCTTATTCATCTTAACCCCAACTAGTTCAAATGACTCAAATGGAACTAGTTATAGAGTTGTTCAATTGTTATATTCTCATAGAAATATACAAGAACACAATTGAAGCAAAATCGATTTGATTCACTCGAATCAATTCATGAACATTATATCCACGGTTTGAAAAGAATGCATTCCTTATTATATAAATGTATTAGTTCATGAACATACTGATTTTAGAACTTTAACCACTCAAGTATGCAAACGGGTACGCATACTTAAGTAGCCGGTCTGAGTTTGGGTTCACTAGTATGCAAACGGGTATGCATACCTCCAAACACATCAGAAATTTCCGGACCCAAACCCTTTTCCAGTATGCATACGGGTATGTGTACTTAGGTACACAGAATTTCACAACTAACAGGTACGCATACAGGTATGCATACTATAGCTCCGGTCATGGATCACATATATGCAAGAACACATACTATGTTTATTATCCAATGATGGTTAAGTGTTCTAAATTATATTTCAATCATTGAAATATTCTTAGAGGATGACAATAGCTGTTTTCACGAACTATTAGCATCAAAGAAATTTTCAAGTTATTGAAATAATCATAACGAAACATTCCAAGTCTACACCAAATGATTGTATCACACAAACCTTGTAAGATGTTACTCGGAAATTTTCACATGATCATCTTTTGACTTTCGCCAAGAATATAAGATGAACTTGGTTAAAGCGAAAGCTTACCAACAAATATTTCGAGAAATATTTAAGCTAGTTAAACTCAGCTCGAAATCTCAAATTTGCATAATCGAATACTATATAATAATACGACTTTTGTCTCAATATAGGAGATAGAGTAGACATAGACTTTCCAAGTGATATATGAGTTTTAGTCTCCACATACCTTTTGTCGATGAATTTCCACAAGCTCTCCTTAGTAGTTCTTCGTCTTCAATTGATGAACGCCGTGAAGTATAACGCTCAACTACACAATCTATCCTAGTCCGAGACATCACTATAAGTAGACTAGAAATCAAGACTTATAGTTTTGATCACCAACATTGATAAACAAGCTTGAGATAGAAACTCTTGCGAGTTCGACCGAACAGTTCTCTAACAATCTCCCCCTTTGTCAATTTTAGTGACAAAACTATCAATACATATGGATTACAAAATAAATAAACTTTGTAGCTATTCATCCAAATGCTTGATCTCCTTGGTTCTTCCACATTACTCGAGATCTTCGTCACTTCCAAGTACTCTAATGATTCTAAATGTTTTCAATTCAGCATCATAGTTGTTGAAGATCCGCAGCTATTACAATGAGAAAACAGTTGTATCACAACTTTGACAACAATACTATGGTGATATGTATCACTCCCCTTTAGTCAATAATTCATCTCACAATGAAAACCACTCCCCCTTACATAATGATCCGTAAAACATATGTATTTGTAGTGTGAACTACACATTAATTCTCCCCATTTTTGTCAATATAAATTGGCAAAGGTATGAAAATTAGTGGGATCCTCATGAAATTTTCATAGAGATACTTCATGACCAAAAGAGAAACACACATCAACTTGTTTAGATACAATCATATAGCCTAAACTTAATGCATTCATCAAGGAGTTTATAAAAATACAAGAAAACTCCTACAATATTCCACAACCGCACTCCCCACAAAGATTTGGAAATTAAGCACAAGTTCAATTAAGAATTCTCCCCCATAAAATGTCATTCCCAAAAGAACAACAAGAGCGGCCTTACTTTTACAAGAAAATAAGGATTTCTTTGGACATTAACAAATCACATGAAACATGAATTTGTATCTGTCGATGGTGGTTTTTAGCTTAGGGCGAAAACCGTAAAAGTCTGCCTACCTGACCCAGCATCAGAAGTAGTAGCCCTTGATATTCTATATTCCGCAAGGAATTTGAAGAATATATCAGAATCTGATGAGTGCCTATGTCTCTTTTCATATTATAATGAAACCCAAGCTCCTAGATGAATAGTTCACTAGTATAGAGCCTAATGAGTATTCAAGCTCCTAGTTGCATTACTCACTAATGCCGGAGCCAACATAGTATTTTCCTACGCTATGTTCCCAGCCGAACTCTCAATATTGGCATGACATGACGATTAATGTTCACTCGCAGCGGAGTAGCATGAATCTCTCGAAGTGTCTGTATTGAGACCTGCATGAAAACACTCACATAGGCTACACTACCATCTAAAAAAGAGGTCAGCGTGTTTACACACTCTTTTAATTAAAAGTTAGCGCGATCGAATGCGTTTAAATTCCTTAAATAAAATCTAGACTGCTCGTATCAGTCTCAAAAAACGATCACGGCCACACGATTTGGACATACAATTCAACTGGTCTAGCCTAATCCTAGCGGAACTATACGATCATCATGATGACCGCCGGCGGGCCCACTAACATCCCGACCTATCGGATTTTATCTAGTACACCCACAACGCCTTTGAACGCTAACCCTAACATGGGTGATCGCGCTGTTGAAAGATGAGCTCAAACGAGCTAAGACCGGCAAAAACGGTCTCAATAACATCATGACTGCCCAACTTAGCTAGCCTAGTTAGATGACCTAGATCTTCCCTCAAATGATCAAAAGGGTACTGGCATGTTCACCGTAGACCCAACCACATTCATGGTCAATCTACTTGCCCACGGAAAACCAGAAACGTGTTGAATCGCTCGCCCAAAGAAGGGTGATCACGCGATTTTTAAAACCCTAAAATTAAGTCAACGACGTTATGCAACTGCCGCAAATCGAACGTGTCCGTCCATCTTTGCCAGCTTGGTCGAACAGATTAGATCGTATTCTAGACGGACAACAGCGTGGCACTATGATCACCGGCCACCCCTCTTCAATGAAGAGCGATCCTCCGAGCCATGGATTGCTCATATGGCCTTCGAACGATCACCCAAAAGAGTCTAGTCGCGCTGCTTGGATAATCCAACGACAATGCACAACTTCTGCAAATCATCTCGTCCATCCAACTTCGCTAGCCTAGTCAGATGGTTTAGATTTATTCTTAGGAGGCCAACAGGGTAGCGCTATGACCGTCGGCAACCACTCCTCCACATGGAGCGATCGACCAAGTGGTACCTCACTCATAGGGTTCTCAAACGATCGCCCAAAGGTGGCCGGTCACACTACTCTTTCAATTCGCGACTAATTTGAACGAACTCTAAAACAACGATGTTTCCTGCACATTGATTATTTTCAGCTGCTTGTTTAAAAGCGATGCTTTATATACATCGATTATAAGTGATGTTTTATAAATATCAATTTCACAAATAATTTTATTATTTGACCTAAAATCACTGTGTGCTGCTTTTGGGGCGAGTCTCATGACTTCACCCATTTACTCGAGACATCAAACGTGTCACAAACTGGGGGATGCTCACTGGGGTATTGGTCTGGCGGTTTACAGTGTGCGGCGTGCAACACGCCCATTACGAGAAAGTGTCAGGAAAGACGGACAATTAACAATAATGGGAGTAGTGGGTGAAAGTGTGCCCAGTTTTCCCTCGTAATGGAAACGTGGTGATCACCACTTTTTACACAACCCCACTTCTCCATTACTTAACTGCCTCCACTTCCTACGAGATCATGGGTGAGCTCAATGACTTGTATAAATAGTATTTCCAACCTATTTCAAAAAACACAAGTGATTCAACACAAGCATCCAGAAATACCAAGAACTGATAGCTTACATCCTGCAATCCAGTTCCACATTCTAATACAAGTCACAAAACAGCCACACCTTCATAATTCAACATTCTGATCTCAAACAACTTCTTCGCTTCCCTCCCCAAGATCAACCCTTCTCCTTCACTTTGTGACTAAATTGAATATGGAACGACCATTTTTCGGTTTAGTCCAGAGTCTTATAGATTGATCTCTCGAATCTAAAGTACTCATGTGCAGTATATTTGTTTAGGGTTTGAATTCATTTCTCATCAACACACCAAATTTACCAAAAATAGCATAACCAGTTTTTACCCTCAAACAACTGGCGACCACAGTGGAAGATTAATCTCTTGGTTGTAATTTCAAGCTTTCGCAAAGATGCTTGGTCTTAGGGATAATTCAACTACGTCAAATCCCGACCAGTTTCCCTCAAATGGTAATGTTCCTCACATTCCTTTGAGCAATTATGGTTACAATGAACTTTCATATTTTACTACCCCCTTTGTCTCTATTGATTCAATCGATGGATAAAACTCAAATCTGGCTGAACTAGCGCAGAGACAAAATTTTTTGTCAAGAAATATGTGTAGATGGTGGATTTTCAACAAAGGGCAAAAACCGTAAAATCATGAGGCATGTTTTTGACACGGCTTTCATGCATGCAACGATTCATATTTTACGAAGCCATGATGAATATGTTTTCGAAAAGCCTCCACCAGGTGAGCGTTCGATCCCTGGAATTTCATCGTGACCTCTATGCAGAATAAAGTATTTGGGCGGTTCTCCGTAGATTGAGAGCTTAACGCCTTCAAGACGTATGTGATACTCACTGTTCCCTGACTACAGGAGAGAGACCCACCTCCACATAGAAGAATAGTTGGGAGGCGGACGCCTTCAGGACGTCAGTGACACTCACCGTTCCCTGATTATGTGGAGAGACAGTGCATAGATTCAGGCGGTTCTCCGTAGGTTGAGAACACTAATGCCTTCAGGTCGTAAACAACATCGTGACTCCCTGACTATGCACTATTCAGAATAGGTGTGACGCTTTAACTGGCTAATATATTTTCTACAATAGATTAATCCTTCCGTGACATACATTACTGAATTCTCAGAATAATCTATTATTGCTCCTATTCCATAGTCGAATCCACGTCCTGATCCCATGGAATGGCAATAACAATTGCTCCCATTCCATGGTCTAATCCACGACCTGATCCCGTGGAATGGCAATAACAATTGCTCCTATTCCATGGTCGAATCCACGGCTTCATCTCATATAATGGCAATAAAACAATTGTGCTATCTCATTACTCCGATTTCATGATCGAATCCACTGATCTCATGAAATGGTAATAGATAATCTTAATTACTCCGATTCTACGGTCGAATCCACGATCCCATAGGATGGTAATGCTTGTTTTAGTATTCTGAATTCGTAGTCGAATCCACAGCTGATCCTGCAAATTAATAATGAACAACTATTCATTTTTATTACTCAGTTTCATGGATTATTCTCCACTGAATTCATAGATTAGTAATAGATACTCAACAACCGGGCATCTGGACCATCACTAAATAAGCCCCACAAAAATGGTGCGAGTGTACTCGACAATGATGCACGACTGAGCACCCGGATGCACGAACGTGTGTCCAAAAATATGAAATAATGAGGAATCCTTCGCAAAACAGGAGAAAACAATAAATATTAATAAAATAATAAGAGACGCCCAGGGCCGGGCCCACCGGCCGGCCGTGCCTTAGCCATGGTCGGTCCGTGCCTCTCCCATTATTTTCCTTATTTTTTGTTATTTCGTGAACTCACGAAAACTCCTTGGTTTCAACAACTTTCCTTGTTTTTGCAAAACTCGTGAATTCTCCATAACTTGGTGAATTCACGAAATAATATTATAAAATAAGAAGAGGTGTGCGGGACCGGGCAACCTAACCTGCCGGTCATGCCTAATCCGTGGTCGGTCCCACACCTCACAATCCTTAGCTTTTTATAATTATTATTCCCTAATCTCACGAAACTCCTCCGTTTCAACAAAAACTCGTGGATTCTCCATAACTTCAAGGATTCTCCATAACTTCAAGGATTCGTGAAAAATAATAAAATAGGGAAAGGTGTGCGGGACTGGGCATCCTAGCCGGCCGGCCATGCCCTAGCCATGGCCGGTCCCACACCTCGCAATCCCTGATCTTTCATAATTATTATTTTCCTTAATTCATGAAACTCCTGGGGTTTGAGAAAAATTCATGATTTCTCCATATTTTCTCGAATATTGCTCAAATCACGAAAAACCAAAAGCCAACATAGTCACACGACTGGCTAGCCTCTCACGGCAATTTTAAATATTAAAACACTTTTATTTTAATATTCTCAAAATATTGATGAATTGAGCATGCATGCTCATTCCAAAAAAAATCGAGAATTCTCAGTCAAGATGAAACTCTTCTGAAAATTCACTATGTTGCTCGAACGCGCATCAGAAAATACCGAAACTCTAAGTATGGAAAAACGGACACCACGGAAACATATGCATGCCTTCATGACCGACCAGAGTCATTCCTAGGTCTTGCACAAAGCCGGTCTCACAGGTTTTCATAATTCTGACCTAATTTGCTCAATTGCTCATACTGGGCCCGAACTCTCTCCAACCAACTGGGGGATTCTCCAAATGACCAACAACTGGTCCCGTGACCACCAAGATCCGGTCCCGTGCTCTCTTGGTCGGTCCTCATCTCTCATACCTAGGTTTTATCATCTAATGCTGAATCCAACAATATTTCAATAAATGATGAAACCTGCATTTAATCATCGTTCTTTCACCAACTCTCAAACTGAGAACCCTGGTGCGTGCTCAATCGAGAACTCAGACCCCATGGACGTTCATCATCCCATGTGGTCGGTCCCTCCTCACTCATGACCAATTTTCAGCAATTCACCAATTGATGAAGGATTGATAAAAATTAGGGTTTCGAACAAACGCTCCACGAATCACCATTCTGAGAAAGTTCAAACACAAAATAATGTTGATTCAGCAATCAACATCCAAACTAATAATATTCGGTAATTCACCAATATTTTTGATTAATATTTTATTGGGCCACGACACCAGTAAATAATTCGTCGAATTGAGCAGTACT
The DNA here is from genome assembly GCF_003573695.1 of Papaver somniferum. Classification (NCBI taxonomy): domain Eukaryota; kingdom Viridiplantae; phylum Streptophyta; class Magnoliopsida; order Ranunculales; family Papaveraceae; genus Papaver; species Papaver somniferum. Next base: position 70,473,998 of record NC_039361.1, on the reverse strand, counting down.
TGCTCAATTGCTCGACAAACTCTCAAAATTCAGCAATTCGTCGAGTTGAGTAATACTTGCTCAGTCGTTCTAGTTAGTAATTCATTGACATCTCAGAGAACTACATGTTCAATCTATGAATCACTGAGCATTCACCACTTATACACGTTAACCTTCCTAATACACGTGTGTTTGTGGGTGAAAACCATTTCTGCTGATTTCGGTAATTTCGTGTGAGTACGGATGAGAAACGAATCTAAACCTTAAACAATGTACTGCACGGGAGTACTTTTGATTCGAGAGATCAATCTGTACAATCCTGGCCTAAACCAATAAATGGACGTTCCATGCTTGCTTCGGTCATAAAGTGAAGGAGAAGGATTGGTCTTAGGGAGGGAAGCGAAGAAAGTGTTGAGGCCAAAATAGTTGATTCTGGAAGTGTGGGTGTTTTGCGACTTGTATCCGAAAGTTGAACTGGCGAGCTGAATGGAAAGCTACCAGGTGATTTATGGATGTGTATTATTCTCCTGACCAAAAGTTGTTCTTTGGTAGAAATAGGTGAGACCTATTTATACAAGTCGCAACGAAACGTACTCTGGCCTCGTAAAAAGTGGAAACGGTTGAGTAATGGAAGAAAGCGGTAACGAGTAACGCCTGGAATTGATGTTTCCACAATGAAGAAAACGTTTTACCATTACTTTTTGTATTCACTAACCGCCTCACTCTTATGACACTTTCTTGTAACGGGCATATTGCACGCCGCACGCTGTAAACCGCCAAACCAATACCCGTATGAGTATCCCCCAGTTTGTGACATGTTTTGATGTCTCGAATGTTTTCGTGGAAAACTTGTAGCAAGTTGCTACGTTTTTCATGGTGGCATGCCAGTGACCATGGCATACCAACGCGCTAGTAGCTGTGGCATGGCGACGTGCTAGTAGCCGTTGCATGGTGGCGTGCTAGTAGCTGTGGCATAGCGTCGTGCTAGTAGTTGTGGCATGGTGGCATGCCAGTAACCGTGGTATAGCGACGTGCTAGCAGCTGTGGCATGGTGGCACGCCAGTAGCCTTGACATAGCGACGTGCTAGTAGTTGTGGCATGGTGGCATGCCAGTAGCCGTGGCATAGCGACGTGCTAGTAGTTGTGGCATTCCAGTAGCCGTGGCATAACGACGTGCTAGTATCTGTGGCATGGTAGCATGCCAGTAGCCGTGGAACAGCGACGTGCTAGTAGCAGTGGCATGGTGTCATGCCAGTAGCCGTGGCATAGCGACGTTTTAGTACTGTGGCATGGCGGCATGGCCAACATGCTCGCGCATTTTTTAGGCGCGGCCAAGTTAGGGGTTTTGGCATGAACCATGTAATTTTGCATTGCGACCAAATGTTTCCATAAGTTTGGTGGCAAACTTGTACGGCTGAGATTTGCATATCAGGAGGAAGGGAAGCCGTTGATCGTGGCTACCTTTTGTTTTTGGTCAGAGGAGTGGTGGCGTGACTGGCATGGATTGCGCATGTTTTTTGGCATGCGCATGCGGCATGTGTTCCTGGCATGCGCGTCTAGCATGCGCGACATGCTGGCGTTTTTGGGAAGATAGCGCGTTTTTAGGAAGCTGGCGTGTTTTGGGAAGCCAACTTAGTATGGCGACCTTTTTGAGGTCGTGGCAAGTTTTGGAGCAACCCGATTGGTTGTCGGGAAGTGGGTCCAGCATGCTAGGGCGTGTCCATACTTTTAACGCGCGGTGGAGGATTTGAAGCGACCTGATTGGTCGATGGAAAGAGGGCCGGCATTCTAGGGCACGGCAGCACGTTTAGCGCGATGTGGCGGATTCGGTTGTCTAGCTTGTTTAAGCATGGTTTCGACCAACGGGGTCCAGTATACTACGCGGAGCGCGAAACCCTAATTTGTAAATTGGGTTTATGAGTTCTTTGCGAGTTATCACAATAATTAGCTGGATTTTGTATGCTGCCATACATAAATCTTTATCTACAGAATGCAGTGTGCTTTCTGTTTGAGCATTTCGTGCAATGGCCTTAACTTTGGTACTTGGAGGTCGTGCTACTCCGCTGCGAGTGAACATAAATCCGTCATGCCATACTGATTAAGGGTTCTGCTGGGGAACATAGCACAGTAAAGTACTCAGTGAGTCTCGTTTTGGCGAGGAGACGAAATTTACAGAGTGTTATGGATAAAAGTGTATTAAACGGCTCAATAAATATGTCGGCGGAGAGGTTAGTACTTGCGGCACCGCTTCCTTGCAGAGTGACGTCACATCTGATGCAAGGTTTTACGATTTTAACCCTAAGCTAAAAAACCACCATGAACATTAAGTCCCCTTCTTAGCTCGGAACATGGGCCTTGTTGCGAGGTAAGCATGAGATGGTGACAGACGAAGGCAAGATCGAAACGGAAAGTTATGAAAAGATGGTCAGGCAGATCCGACTAACCTTTTTCGGGAGATAAAGAGAATCCATAATTCTTGCATTAGTGGCTTTGCGTAAATTCTGTGTTGCTGGATGGGCCGCGGGGTGGTAGAGATGGCTGTTGGCTGAGACGTAGACTGTTGGCGTCAACTTAGAAGGGATCCTCTAGCATAGACTTGGCGCGAAAGGGAGTCGTTGGCGTTGCGCGGCTTGAAACGGAGACGCTGGCATTGGGCGGCTTGGAATGACTTGGTTTGGGCGCGGCTTGGACGCGGCTTGGCTTGGGCGCGACTTGGCTTGGCACGGCATGGACACGGCTTGGATTGGAGCGGCTTGGAATGAGAGCCGCGGGCATTGTGCGGCTTGGTAAGCGCTTCTTGTAAGCGCGTCTGGCATGCGCGTCTGGTAAGAGCGTCTTGCATTGTCTTGGCCGCGGACTGTTGGGCATTTCGTGATCCACCCTGCAAGCCTTTCAAGTGCCATTTCCACCATCCCACGGACTGTTGGCGCTGGAAGTCGTCTACCAAGCGGTGATGATAACGCTAATGGCTTCAGTCCATGGGATGGTGGAAATGACACTTGAAAGGCTTGCAGGGTGGATCATGGAATACTGGAGCGTTGGCGCTAACTTAACCACAGAGTGCTAGAGTCATGGGGAGTTGCATGTTGAGCGATTGGTGTTTCTCGTGCTGTCGCGCTGTTGGTTCGGTCATGGAGCGGAGATATTGGCACACTACTTGTTCGTCTATGGAGCATGAGTGTGGTGTGCCCAGTCATCTATTCCCGTTCATGGAAGTAATAAATCCTTATTATGTTCAAATTCTAAAAACTGCGTTCTTATGAAAAGGGGTATCGACCCTCTTCTGTTTTTGTTGTTCGTCCAGTTCCGTGCTTTCATCTGCAATATCTGGCTCCTCTTCGTAATTTGTTAGTGGTGGTAGAGCGATCATTAATGGTAACAAAGCAATATCCAAATCAGCATCAAGGCGAGCCAGGAGAACTCAAGGTAGGTGCTCTCGCATGTATCCACCCAACAGTTCCATCGATCTTCTCCAGAATGTGTAATAAGGTTCTGACTCTAGAAATATGAGTATCTGACAGTGGATTTCAAAATTTACCAAACTTCATTGCACTCTTGGGATGGATGGATGAAATAATGTCAGGGCTAATCTTTGAGATTTTGGTTGCGTTGTTGGTTCATTCTTGACTTTAGGTTATTTGGTACCTAGACTTTTGATTGCGATGATGATATACTGTGGATGCTTGTATGGTCGAAATCTTCCACAACCATTGGGTGAAGTAGATGAGTTGAGAGATGTTCCATTGTCGATGTTCTGCTATCAAGTCCTCAAGGACTTCGTTCTAAATGACATCCTTTGAACCATCTTCTGAATCTTGGACTATTGTATGAAATGGGATGCAGTGAGAAGTGCCCAGTTATACTTCTGTTAGATCCGATGTTGTGGCCGGATATGTGAATGTATCTCTGTGGCGTGCTTTTGGGGAATTTGATGCACGTGTACGGCTTCATGTTGAGAAATTCTTACGGCTTGTAAAACTTCGACATTGATGATGTTGAAATCGGAAATAACCTGGTTGAGAGCAGTAAAGGCGTCCCATTCTGGTAGTCCCCATGTGTAATTATCCTGAGCCTATTTTCTCGTGGAAGATGTGCTTCTGATGCATTCGCTGGTAAGGTGGTGACTGCGTTTAAGCTTCTAAACACGAAGGAGGCTTTAGTCCCCAGGTGTGGTTTACATGCTTATATCCGGTATGGTCGGTAAGTTGACCATGATAAGGATATCACCATCTCGCATTCGTAGTGGTGACTCTATTACTTCTTCCATGTGAAACTAAAACATGGAGAAGTACGGATTACCCTTGTAGCGGTTGTTGCTATGGTGAAGTTCTGGCTGGTATCGACAAACGAGCAACAACAGTTATTGGCAGCAGATGTGATCAGAAGAGACTACACCGTGTGGGAACCAAAATAGGTTGGCTAGAATTGTATGGGCATCCATGGAAGCAAAGGGATCGGCTGTATGCATAAGCGAGTAAAGTTTCCATGACCACGAGGTTTGGCGAGATGGATCAAAAAGCGGCCACAACTGCGATCCTTGGCTGGCTGTGATCACGATCCTTGATAGGGAGGAGTGTGGTGGCTACAGACAAGAACTTTGGAAGGAAGGAGTGTGGCGTTGAAGCGGCTTCAACTCTTGGAGAGGACGTTAAAGCTTATGGAGAAAAACGATGAAGCTTCGACTTTGGATCCTGGAGCAGTTTATGGAGAGGATGCTGAAGCGGAGCGACTTCTGGCTCTGGAAGCGGAGCGGATTCCTGAGAAAATGTTGAAGCGGTTTCCAAAGCGAAACATTAAAGCGGAGCGGATTCTATCTCTGGAAGCGGAGCGTCTTCCCGAGAGAATGTCGAAGAGGTTTCCAGAGCGAAACATTAAAGCGGAGCGGCTTCTGGCTCTATAAGTGGAGAGGCTTCCCGAGAGAATGTTGAAGCGGCTCCTGTAGAAAACCTTAGTGAGGGTGCCATTAACCCTTGACTCCGAAAAAACGAATTGATACGATATGGCATGGGAAGACGTCACAAATGGTGTTGGTCGGCAAGTAGAGTTTTTATCCTTATGGGAAAGAATACGCTTCTTCTGTTCGATTCTCCCTTGCACCTCTCAGATCCTTGACAGCTACAATGTTGAAGTCGGAGGCCGCTTCAATCAGCATGTTGTCAAACTTGACATCCTTCAAGTGAACAGTGGTTAGGAGTCCCCAATTCCGCCTATCAATCGTTCTTCCAGGAGAGGTTGGGGTTCGGGAATGGCTTCCCTGGCTGGAAACAGCTGCTTTCCTGATGCAGTGCGGTTGAGGGCTGCGAGTATGTCTTGACGATCTGCCCTGTAGAAATACAGAATCTCACAAAATGGTTTATCATGGATTGCACGATTTGGATGGAGTCCTAAGAAATTATGTAGCTACTGATGGGAAGAGGGTCTCTGTGAACCCAGAAGGGTTGCTGATTTTCTTTGCCTCGATTTTGGAGAGGTCGTTCCTACGTGTGATGGAATTGGATTGCCGATTCCCTTTTACTGGGCGTTCAAGAGCAACGCGAGCCTCTTCATCTATAATCGCACGTCCTGCTGAAGTGCCTGCGCCGAATGTTAAAAGTATTCCTTGTAAGCTCCCTCTTGGGTTGACGTGACTCTTATGGTGGCCGCTTCGTCAGTGTATTTCTAAGTTATAGACACGTCTGTCTGAGCCTTACGAGAACCTTTTGTCTTTCCATCAACTCCACAGTGGTAAAAGTAGGTCGGCTTCTTCCGGCTCCTCTAGTCTCTTGCCTTGATGGTGGAGTAGCAGAGGCTCTGGTGACGGTTGGAGCTGTCATACTTGAAGAAACGTTGGAGTGGCGGAAACGGCTCTGGTTCTCGTTATCGTAGGTGTATCGTCCAGAGATGGCGCGGTTTTGATCACGGAGTGCTGGAGCCATGGCGATGTTTCGAAGGGTGAGGATGGCGCTGCTTTGGCTGGTTGTGGAGCGGAGAAGATGGCGCTGGACTTTGGATGGCTGTGGAGCGAAAAGATGGCGCCGGAAGGGCGCAAGCTGTTAGCGCTGGAAAGTATGCAAGTTGTTAGCACTGGAAAGGATGCAAGCTGTTAGCGCTGGAAGGATGCAATTTGTTAGCGCTGGAAAGGATGCAACCTGTTGGAGCTGGAAAGATGCAAGTTATTAGCGCTGGAAAGGATGCAAGCTGTTAGCGCTGGAAAGGATGCAATCTGTCAGCGCTGGAAAGGATGCAAGTTGCTGGCGCTGGAAAGATGCAAGCTGCCAGCGCTGGAAGGACGCAAGCCGTTAACGCTGGAAAAGATGCAAGCTGCCGGCGTTGGAAGGACGCAAGCTGTTAGCACTGGAAAAGATGTAAGCTGCCGGCACTGGAAGGACGCAAGCTGTTACCGCTCGTATTATTGGCTTTGTTTCCATGTCTTGGTACTAACGGCAGAGTGGTAGCAATAGAGCAGGCGAACATATTCCAGGTACGTATCTCCGTGTTTCTTCTTTCTGTTTGCTCTTCTGGTGTTGGTGCAAACCCTAGCCATAGACATGTCCGCCATAGTTTTATAGGCGACGCCGTCCTGACCGCGAGAAGTCTCCAGTCACTCCTTTTCGTGTGATAACTGGTAACTAAGCCGTTTGGTGACCGAGCCATTGATCCCCGAGTGGATCGTTTGCTTTCACCATCTTAGAATTTGGGTTGAAGAATGAAATCGGGAATTGAAAATTGATATTGTAACTGAGAGATTAATCTCCCACTGTGGTCGCCAATTTTTTGTGGGTGAAAACCATTTTTGCTGATTTCGGTCGTTTCGTGTGAGTGCGGATGAGAAACGAATCTAAACCCTAAACAATATACTGCATGGGAGTACTTTTGATTTGAGAGATCAATCTGTACAATCCTGGCCTAAACTAAGAAATGGTCGTTCCAGGCTTGCTTTGGTCACAAAGTGAAGGAGAAGGATTGGTCTTAGAGAGGGAAGTGAATAAAGTGTTGAGGCAAGAATAGTTGATTCTGGAAGTGTGGGTGTTTTGCGACTTGTATCCGAAAGTTTAACTGGCGAGCTGAATAGAAAGCTACCAGGTGATTTCTTGATGTGTATTGTTCTCCTGGCCAAAACCTGTTCTTTGGTAGAAATAGGTGAGACCTATTTATATAAGTCGCAACGAAACGTACCCTGGCCTCGTAAGAAGTGGAAACGATTGAGTAATGGAAGAAAGCGGTAACGGGTAACGCCTGGAATTGATGTTTCCATAATGAAGAAAATGTTTTACCATTACTTCTTGTATTTACTAACCGCCTCACGCTTATGACACTTTCTTGTAACGGGCGTATTGCACGTCGCATGTTGTAAACCGCCAGACCAATACCCTGATGAGTATCCCCCAGTTTGTGACATGTTTTGATGTCTCGAATGTTTTCGTGAAAAACGTGTAGCAGGTTGCTAAGTGTGGCATGGTGGCATGCCAATGTCCATGGCATAGCGACGTGCTAGTAGTTGTGGCATGGCGACGTGCTAGTAGACGTGGCATGGTGGCATGCCAGTATCTGTGGCATAGCGTCGTGCTAGTAGTTGTGGCATGGTGGCATGCCAGTAACAGTGGTATAGCAACGTGCTAGCAGCTGTGGCATGCCAGTAGCCTTGACATAGTGACGTGCTTAGCTGTGGCATGGTGGCGTGCCAGTAGCCGTGGCATAGAGACGTGCTAGTAGCTGTGTCATGGTGACATGCCAGTAGCCGTGGCATAGCGACGTGCTAGTAGCTGTGGCATGGTTTCATGCCAGTAGCCGTGGCATATCGACGTGCTAGTAGCTGTGGCATGGCGGCATGGCCAAAATGCTGGCGCATTTTTTAGGCGCGGCCAAGTTAGAGGTTTTGGCATAAACCATGGAATTTGGCATTGCGACCAAAAGTTGCCATAAGTTTGGTGGCAAACTTGTACGGCTGAGATTTGCATCTCAGCAGGATGGGCAGCCGTTGATCGTGGCTACCTTTCGTTTTTGGTCAGAGGCGTGGTGGCGTGACTGGCATGGATTGCGCATGTTTTTTGGCATGCGCGTGCGGCATGTGTGCCTGGCATGCGCATGCGGCATGTGTGCCTGGCATGCGCGGCTAGAAGCACGTCTGGAAAACGCGTATGGAATGCGCGTCTGGTAAGCGTGTCTGGCATGCGCGCCTATTAAGGGCGTCTGGCATGCGTGCCTGGCACGTGCGACATGCGCGGCATGCTGGCGTATTTGGGAAGTTAGCGTGTTTTTGGGAAGCTGGCGTGTTTTGGGAAGCCAACTTAGGATAGCGACCTTTTTGAGGTCTTGGCAAGTTTTGGAGTAACCCGATTGGTTGTCTGGAAGTGGGGCCAGCATGCTAGGGCGTGGCCATACTTCTAACGCGCGGTGGAGGATTTGAAATGACCTGATTGGTCGATGGAAAGAGGGCCGGCATGCTAGGGCGCGGCTGCACTTTTATCGCGCTGTGGCGGATTCGGTTGCCTAGCTTGTTTAAGCATGGTTTCGACCAACGGGGTCCAGTATACTATGCGGAGCGCGAAACCCTAATTTTCAAATTGGGTTTATGAGTTATTTGCGAGTTCTCACAATAATTAGCTGGATTTTGTATGCTGCCATACAAAAATCTTTATCTACAGAATGCACTGTGCTTTCTGTCTGAGCATTTCGTGCAATGGCCTTAACTTTGGTACTTGGTGGTTCATGGTACTCTTCTGCGAGTGAACATAAATCCGTCATTGCCATACCGATTAAGGGTTCTGCTGGGAACATAGCACAGGAAAGTACTCAGTGAGTCTCGTTTTGGCGAGGTGCCGAAATTTACAGAGTGTTATGGATAAAAGTGTATTGAGCAGCTCAATAAATATGTCGGCGGAGAGGTCAGTACTCGCGGCACCGCTTCCTTGCAGAGTGACATCACATCTGATGCAAGGTTTTACGATTTTAACCCTAAGCTAAAAACCACCATCAACAACGTGACAAGAATTTTTGGAGCAGAAATGGTGGAACGTCCAAATCTCTCGACGGATGATCGTCCTCAAGTCAACAGTTTCACTACCAACCAGAAGTCGGTAGACCAGGAAGCAGCTTCTCTAGTAGAAAGTTTATGCGAACTTCTACACCTCTCGAAGGATCAACAAACAGAGACATATGCTGCAATCAACTAGATATCCCTAGGTACGTCCTCGAATGTTATTACTCTTAAAACTCTCAGGACAACCAAGGTTCGACCAAACAAAGTTGTGTGGCAGCCTACCATGATGATAGATTTTGAAGGAAACCAAACTAGCACGACCAACACATCTCATGGCACTGTAACTTCTACCGCCAACACCATCGGCGCAGGAAACATCCCCTCCATCAGGAAGAGAGTCTAGAGGAAGCCAGCCCCCTATTACCATTATTGATTTGATGTAAAGACAAGAAGTTCTCTCTAAGGACCCAGACGGACATGGATACAACTCAGAAAGAGGTACTTACTTTCCTCAAGTCACTAACGGAGCGGCTACACAACAACCACATCAACCCATGGATCCAATAAGGAGTACTTTTAACACTCCTGGCGCAAACACTTCAACGGGCGTGCCGTTAAAGATGAAGAAGTTTGTATTGCTCCTGAACGCCCATGATAAAGGAATCAGTCGTCCAACTTCATCACACGTGAGGATCTGGAGCGACTCATACAAAATTGAGGCAGAGAAAACCCGGTAGACATGCACCAACATCAACCTCTATATCCTCCTAATGTGCAAATAATACCTCTCCCAAGAGGATACTCTTATCCTCAGTTTTTCCTTTACGATGGTACGTAACGCTCGTGAACACATCTCTCGTTTTCTGGAATCTTTGGGAGAACACGAATACAATCATGTCCTCCGCCTGAAAGAATTTCAAAGTCGCTTAGCGGAAGAGCGTACACCTGGTAAAACAACATCACACCAAACAACATATCCAACTGGTGTGAGATGGTCACCGCTTTCTACAAGAAATATTTCTTTGTGTCTGAGAAAATCACCTTCTCAGACTTAGGAAGAATGTTTCAACGAAACAACGAGCATCCAAATGATTATGTCAAGAGGTTCAGAATTCAGGCACTGGATTGTCACGATCCAAGTATGACTGAATAACGATTGGTGGAATTATGCATTGGTGGACCCGGGAAAGCGTATAAAATTGAAGTGAAATGAAAACGGGCCTACAGTAATACCGCAAGTGCACGGTCGTCGGTTGTAGCTCGTGCAAGTACGGGTCGATCCACGGAGATTGGGAGTGTTTGGAGTTTCTAGCTATTTGGGCTCTAAATTGCTACTGGGCTTCTAATTGTGCTTTGGTCTTAGTGGGTTTTTGTAACAATGAAATGGTTTTGGGCTCAGTGGGCTTTTGATGTGAACTGGGCTTGGTAACAGTGAACTGGGCCTTAGGCCTTAACAGTGACTGTGAATTGGGCTTTAATGTTTCACCTGGGCTTTGGTTAAGTCCACAGTGGACTGGGCTTAGGGTATGGTTTGAACCTGGGCTGTATTGAACTGGGTTTGGAGCAGTAGCAGCAAACAAGGCTGGGCCTGGCAGGAGCACAGCAAGGCTGGAGAAGTGAAGGCAACAGGAGCTGGGAGCAGCAACAGGAGAAGAAGTAGCAGCAGCAGTAGCAAGAGGAAGGAAAGCAGCAGCAGCAGTAGGGTTGCAGGGCAGTGGCCAAGGCAGCTGAGTAGCAAGGCAAGGAGAAAAGAAGAGATGGCAGTGAAGTAATGGTGGCACTAAGCCAAGAACAGTGAAAATTGATATAGGAAAAATGGACAGTGGAAAATGAAGAAAACAGTGGCCAATGGCCAAAGGCAGTGATGGTGTGGCAGTGACAGTGACAAAAGAAAGGCAATGGCCAAGGGCCAAAGGCAAAGGAAGAACAGGACACAAAACAGTTATGAAAGGCCAAGAGTGAAGAAAGAACAAGATACAAAAAATGAAAGGCAAAGTTGGGAGCCTAGGCATACAACTAGAGTGGGAAGAGAACCAGTTTGCTCACAGTCACTAGTGAGCACTAGTTTCTCCCCACTGCTCAATCAATCCAATGCTTCAAAGGCTTTAGCCTAACATTCACACAAAACAGTAAACATCACAACTAGGTTATGAATCCACCTTGTGACCTAGCCAGACAATGTGATCCTAGGTTGAGTTCCTAATGGAACTAAGTGACAGCTAAGGTCAACTTATGATCCTAAGCATACAAATGGAATGGAAAGAGAATTAGCTTGCTATGAGCACTAATTTCTCCCATTGCTCAATCAAAACAATGCACTAAGGCTCTAACCTAGCATTCCACTATCAGACAGTTGCACTAAAGCTTCATCTGAGCCTCAGCTAGTGAACTCAGAACATGAGAAAACAGATAGAACAACACATGATTAACAGGAACAACACACATTTAAACTACAATGGCAAAACAGTAACACACATTTAACAGGAACAACACATTTAACAGGAACACAACTACAATGGCAAAACAGTAACACACATTTAAACAACACACATTAACAGGAACAACACACATTTAACAAGAACAACACATGATTAACAGGAACAGTGCATGAAACAGCACAAATTGAAGAGACTCAAAAAAAAAAACATTAACAGAACATAACAGTTCTGGACACTGGCTGCTAACCCAGCATAAGCATTTACATCACACATCAGTTGCCTTTTATAGTTTTACAAAATATCCCCAAATTTCGAAACCCTAACTTGCAAACCCTAATTTTTGAATTGAAAAGTCCACTCACCTAATCCCTGAATTGATGTCGACCCATGCCTATTCTCTCTTCTCTGCTCCTCTCCATGTCTTCAATTGCGTCTTATAGCCTCACCTAATTTATTGATTTATCACCTAGGGTTTCAGTGGTGAAAAATAAATGAGTTAGATGGCTATAGAGGTAGGGGAGGTAGCTACGGCGTGTAGGTGGTGTTTGGTGACAGTGGAGGAAGTGGCGATGGCAGGGTGGCAGTGGACATGGAAGAGAGGCAGGAGCAGAGCTCGACTGCAACTGTCGGGGGAAGAAGAGAGTTTTTGGGGAAAAAAGATTTGGGGAAGAAGAACTTGTTTGGGTGAAGTCGATGGTTTTGGATGCTAGGGTGTGAAGCGGGTGTAGCGAACTTTGATGAACAGCAAGTAAAGAGCGTTGGATGATCCCATATAGATTGAATCGAACGGCTACGATGGAGAGGTATGTAGCGACCGTTGGATTATGAGATACAACAAAACTGACAGTTTCAGATGGAGTTAGGTACTATGGTGTTTGACAGGAGCTTCGGATTTTGATGCACAATGATGAGGCGACCGTTGGATGACAAGATGGATCCAATCTGACGGCTCTCATGGAAATGGGTATGGATAATGGAAATGGATTTGGGTAAGGGTTTTGGGCCTTGGGTATGCCAAGCCCATATCTTCTTTAAGAACAATTCTTCCTCTTCAAGCCCACTTCTCGTTGATCCGGCTCTTGCAAACATCATTCTTCGCTTCCTCCTAGCGGGAGTCTTTGCCGTACCTTTGCTCTTTTCGCTCCGTGAGATAACCATGCTTTATTTAGTACCTAAAAATGCAAAATTAATTAATAAAAAGATTTATTCTCGAAAACAATGAAAATACAGAATATGGGTTAAAAATGGAGAATTAGAGCACAAAAGATGAGTTAAATGTCAAGAAAAATATATATAAATATGCACTTTTTAGCACTCATCATGCATCAATAGGATGGTACCGTCTATCGTACTTTGTTGGAGAACCTGCGGTTCCAGGCATCCTCTGAACTTCGTGAAGATGCTAAACACTCAGCTACAACAGCACCTGCCCTGCTAGAAAGAACCGGGCCTGCCAGGAATGAAGAGCCTCGTGATATTCGTGGAAGCATACATCTCACCAAGAGGCAATACAACTTTCAGCCTTCTGTAAGCAGTTTCACTGAAGCAACAAGAGGAAAACCACCGAGATACAACATCCTGCGCGTCCAAAACCGCCGACTCTAACTCCAGTACCACATGCACGACTGTCACAATGATAAAACAACGTCCAAGATATACCATATCTGGCTCGACGGCAACAACATCAATGGGAGACGCTCTCAGAATTTCGTCTCCCGTAGAAGAAGTAGTTTCATTACCGAAGGGGATTGCACCTGGGACTTAAGAGGTACATACAGACTCTCCATGTCAAGAGCTTCATCATATTTGCACGACTTGTTAGTTAAGTCATTCGCATGAGGGAACTTCCGTACTCCTCAAAGACACGATGCAAAGATGATAAAGGCAAAGGAGTGTGGTTGGGAACTGCTCAGCACTACCCATCTCAAAGATGCTGAATTTAGAGAGACGCAAGCACGCTATCATTATGATTCCAATATGTCCAAATACGGGACATACTCAAGAGAGCATACGTATTGTCAAAGACCAGCGATATTCCTGGACGTCTATGAAACACAACGTAGACGCAAAGACGACCTCATGATCAGTAACTTGTACGATCCTCATCAACATTGCGTTCAAATCCAACTCTTATCCAAATTATTTATTCATAAACCCAGCGTGACAACATCTATCAAGTCAAAATCTCAGTGGATACTCATGGTCAGGGTACTGTCTTCCTCGTTTCCATTCCATGAAGAAACATCAAGGAAGCTATCGGCTCCATCATTAGTTTCTCCTTATAATAATAATACGATCTTTACCACTATATAAAGACTTCCAAGTTTGTTCCCTTAGTTACCACGCCTCTCCCTGCCAGTCTCTTATGATCACAACTACTGCCAAGAACCGCTGTTGCTCGTTTGTTGATACCAACCAGAGCTTCACCATAACGACAACAACTACGGATAAAGGTAATCCGAACTTTTACATATTTTATTTTCCCATGGAGGAAGTAATAGAGTCACTAGTATGGAGGCAAGATGCTGATATATTTATTATGGTAAACCCACCGACCATACAAGATAAAATCACGTAAACCACACTTGGGGATTGAGGCTCAACACATAATCCGTTCACTGTCAAAGAACTCTTCAACTCAAAAGGGACGGTCATCCAAGAAACCGTGACAGGGTCACCACTCTTCAAAGATGTAGCGTAAGGATATCATCACCTCCCTGTCTGGAAGGCGCCTGACCAACAAGCAGTATTTGGCTCAGCCATCCATAAGCATTGTTGTCGGTGAAGAATCAAAGAGGAAAGTCGCGCCTCAGCAAGCCACGCACAACAACCGCATCATGCATGCCATATCACCTACTCAGAACTCAGTGATGCCTACCCAAGGCCTGCACGAAGTTGCGCATCAACAACCACATCGCCGACAAAGTCAGATTCGGTATTTCTAGATTTACAGTTTCCTATGGAAGGGATGTGTGGGCTACCAAAAGTTTAGATAGAATACAGATCTATCAAGAGCGACTCCCGCCCATTGATCAACAAGCGACAAATCCAAAAGATTGTCGCCTTCGTCATTTCGTCAACCACCTCATTAGCAAATGCAGTGAAAGTACATATTTCAGGAAAAAATAGGCTCGGGATAATTACACCTGGGGACTGCCAGCACATGATGCCTTGACGTCCTTCAACCAGGTTATCTCTGATATCAGTATTATCAACATGAAGCCGTACATGTACATCAAAGACTCCAAAAGTACGTCGCAAAGATATTTTCACATATGCGGCCACGCCATTGGATATAGCACGCATCTACAACTCCTTGCAAGAGCGCATTGTATTCCTAAGACGGCTCAAAAATTACAGCTCTAGTAACCAAACAGAAGTGTAACTGGGGACTGCTCATCACATCCCATTCCATACAACAATTCAAGATTCAGAAGATGATTCAAAGGATGTCACTTGGAACGGATTCCTTGAAGACTTTGTAGCAGCACGTCGGAAACAGAACATCTCTCAGCTCGTCTACTTCACTCAACGGCTCCGGAAGATTTTGCCCGTACAAGCCTTACAAGCATATCATCATCGCAATCAGAAAGGAAAGAATAAGCCCGTAAGCTAAAGATCCGGAATAAATACAATTTCATTCCGGTAAATGCTCAGGAGTTTAAAGAACATTCTAATTGTGGCTCGGCAGTCCAGGCACTAAATAACTTAAAGTCAAGGACGGATCAACAACGCAGCTACACTCTCCAAGATTATCCCTGACATGATCATTGCCGAACATATGTTTCATTCATCCACCCCAAGAGTGCAATGGAGTTTGGTAAACTTTGAAATCCACTGGAGAGGTTAGATACTCATTCTTCTAGAGTCATAACCTTATTACACATTACTGTTGGGTGGCTACATGCGCAAAATAAAAAACAACACCTACCTTGAGTTCTCCTGTCCCACCTTGATGCTGATTATAACTATTGGAGATTTCTTTGTTACCGTTGATTCTCGCTCTACCGCCGCTAACAAAGAAAGTCATTCACATCAATCTAAATGTCCAAGTTTGATCAACTACTCATGGATATTACACTCGCATCTAAAATACGAAGACAAGATGAACTTACCTTGCCGCTGACGATTGGCACGCTTGTGATCGAGCTGCTGACAGTGACGAAGAGGAGACGGCCGCTGTAGACGAAAGCATGGAGCCATACGAGCAACAAAATACAGAATAGGGTTGATACCCTTTTTTTTTATACGAACGGAGTTTCTAGAGTTTGAACAGAAGAAGGATTCCTTATTGCTCCATGAACGGGAATAGATGGCTGGGCGCACCAAACTCATACCCATATATGAGCTAGCAACACGCTACTACGAAAGCCACTGGCCGCGCAATACCGCTGCTGAAGGCCGATTTGGATTTCCATGGAAATATCTACCTATTTCATCTTTTCAATATTTTTCGTCTGTCACCATCTAGTGCTTACCCCGCAACAATTTCACTGTTACAAATCAATCGTGTCCGTCCATCTTCGTCAGCTTGGTCGAACTTCTTAGATCGGATTCTAGATGGACAACAGCGTGGCACTATGATCACCGTCCATCCCTCTTCCATGAAGAACGATCGTCCAAGCCATGGCTTGCACATATGGCCTTCGAACGATCACCCAAAAGAGGCTGGTCACGCTGCTTGCATAATCCAACGGCAGTACACAACTGCCGCAAATCATCTCGTCCATCCAACTTCGCTAGCCTAGTCGGATGGTTTAGATTTATTTTTAGGAGGCCGACAAGGTAACACTATGATCGTCGGCCAACCTTCCTCCACAAGGAGCGATCGACCAAGTGGTAGGTCACACACAGGGTTCTCAAAAGACCGCCCAAAGGTGGCCGGTCACGCTACCCTTTTAAGACGTTCAATTCGCGACTAATTTGAACGAACTCTAAAACAACAATGTTTCCTGCACATCGATTATTTTCAGCTGCTTATTTAAAAGCGAGGCTTTATATACATCGATTATAAGCGATGTTTTATAAATATCAATTTTACAAATAATTTTATTATTTGACCTAAAAGAACTATGTGCTTCTTTTGGCGGCGAGTATCACGACTTCACCCATTTACTCGAGACATCAAACGTGTCACAAACTGGGGGATGGTCACTGGGGTATTGGTCTGGCGGTTTACAGCATGCGGCGTGCAACACGACCATTACGAGAAAGTATCAGAAAAGGATAGATGGTTAACAACAATGGGGTAGTGGGTGAAAGTATGCCCAGTTTTCCCTCGTAATAGAAACGTGGTGATCACCACTTTTTACACAACCCCATTCTCCACTACTTAACTGCCTCCACTTCCTACGAGATCAGGGGTACGCTCAATGACTTGTATAAATAGGATTTCCAACCTATTTCAAAAAACACAAGTGATTCAATACAAGTATCCAGAAATACCAAGAACTGATAGCTTACAACCTGCAAGCCAGTTCCACATTCTGATACAAGTCATAAAACAGCCACACCTTCATAATTCAACATTCTGATCTCAAACACCTTCTTCTCTTCCCTCCCTATGATCAACCCTTCTCCTTCACTTTGTGACCGAATAGAATTTGGAACGTCCATTTCTTGGTTTAAGCCAGAGTCTTACAGATTGATCTCTCGAATCTAAAGTACTCATGTGCAGTACATTTGTTTAGGGTTTGATTCGTTTCTCATCAACACACCCAAATTTACCAAAAACAACATAACCAGTTTTTACCCTCAAACAGTATCCAAAAATCTCAATTGAATTAACCACAAGGAAAATGATCAATTCAATTGGCTAAGCTCAACATAAGAAAACTTACGGAGCCACACTTTATTTACATAAAGATAAGGATCAAGGAAGGACCAATACGGCGAAACAGTCAAAGATTCATTCTAATTTTCATCAGTATTTGCACAATGACATATAATAGACTTAATCTTTGTAAACAAAAGTTCATCCTATCTTCCATCAATACTTGCATAATGACATAATAGGCTTCACTTTTGTAGTCAAAAGTTCATTCTATCTTTTATCAATATTTTCATACTGACATATAATAAAGTTAACTTTTGAACATATATGGGCAGTCGAGGTTCACGGACGTAAACAACATATTCCATAACAATTTGCAATATACAAAACCATAAAGATTAATATTGCAAAACTCATCTTCCAAATAATATTTAGAATTTAAATAAATAAATCTAAAAACATTACAAGATGAAAACGTTGGCAATAGCTACGTGTAATAATGGGTATTCCAAACCCTAGTTATCCTTCATAAAAACAAGAATAAATTATCATAAGAAATTTCCTAGACAAAGAATACTGTTTTTTTTTTTTGAAACTAGGCATAGATCTGTCCTTCCCCTTGGGCAGCGTAGCCACCGGCTTACTACCCCTGAGAAAACTCGTCCCCCTTCCCCATAGTAAGTTAGTAGTAATTACACGAGATCTCCAATGTTTGAGCGGAGACTCGAAATGATGACCTCCTACTTTAGAGTCAGACTCCTGGCCAACTGGGCTAACCCCAGATGGTTTAGACAAAGAATATTGTTCTTTGATAACTTCATACCTTTCAATGAATCCATCATAGAAGGTGTCGCTGATTTCCTTGATTCTCTTGACCATGGAAACTCCATGTTCATGAGTCAGAACACTAACTTTATGATCAACAACACGAGGAAGTTGTCTAGCCTTAATGCAGTGCACGATGAGTTTCTTATGATTCCGTATCAAGATCTTTTGTTTAGCAAGGATTCTAGTCTGTCCATCTAAAAGATGATTTATTTGCAAGTGAAGATTTGGAAACTCGACCTTTGAATCTTCCTGAAAACGAGTTAAATCCTTGACAGATTCATCAATAATCCATGAGTTGTGCTCTTTCCTTGCAAGCATCATCTTCAGAACAAGTTCTTGAACTGAACTACGTCCTTGAGTGTCCTCCTCCATGTCAAGACTTACAATATCTTGAGATCTTGAAGAGTTCTCCATATAATTTTTGTTAGAGATGAAACAACACAATATAGAATATATATATGTTTGTGAACAGGAAAATGAACCTCTTGTTATGGAAACCCTATGAACTCACAAGAAGAGGACACGGTCGTTCATGGACCGGTCACAGAAGAAGGATGGATTTAGAAAAAATCAAATAAGGGGAAACACGATGTCTGTTAAACTTGCTCAATAATTTTTAGAAAAATTCACTTCAGATTAGATCACGAGAAACAATCAGCAGGATCGAATGACTCGGACAATTAACATAAAAACGCATAAAAACATACAACTAATATTGAGACTCCCACAACCATCATCCTTGCAACTCTCAAGAAAGGTACAAGGATGAGATTACTTGGGATTAGGTAAAGGAGTGAGAAGTAATCTCACTATGAAGTATGAGAGAAGAGTTGTACAGATATTTTGTGCATTTGTAACGTGTATTCCCTTTTTTCCATCGATTATAACTTATTCCGCAAGAATTTGTCATAAACCCTTTTAAAAGTCCATCTGAAGTATTTTTCTGAGGACTAAGTCTAGGACCTCTAGAGATCGGTTCCAGAAAGTAATAGTTGAAGGACTTCCATCTTCTCAACTTAGACTTGCCATACTTATTCTTATAAACACAGGGAATGTGTTCATTAGTGGCACAAGAGTTTATACCATTAAGAAGAACTTGCAACCTGTGACATTTTCTTGAAGAGAGATCATTTTAATAAGAGTTCTGGTTTTCTATAGGAAAGATATTCATTGTAGGTGTCTCCAGACAATTTACTCCGTGGACTGCAAAAAGAAGCAAATTATGAAGATCGAAAATTTGTTTCTTTCTAGCAAAACAATGAAGAGCATAATGATTCTTTTTCCCACAGAAGGAACAACATCGTGGATTAGAAACATAATTTCCTTGACTCATAACCTTTTCTGGCACATGCAAATTTTGCAAGTGATTCATATCGGGTAATTCCTCAAAGGGAATTTTTTTCACGCTTGGTAAAGTTTTGTGAATATCAGAAAGAGGTACATAGGATGACTTACTCATCAAAATAGAGTTTTCCTTTTTCAAGGTGTCACATTATTCTTCGGCACATCAAAGAGATGCAACAAGTTTCTTTTTTTTTCAACATGATGACTGTTTATTTCTGATGAATGAGCATTGATTAAACGTTCTTTTCTAATTGAGTCTTCTCTAACAGTATATTCAAGCATATTAATCTTTTCACGTTGAAGAGTAGTTTCTTGAACCAATTTTTAGATATTGTGAGAGAGATTCAATAAAGCAATAGAGTTCACGTTCAAGAGATTTATCGAATTCATCAATGAGATGGTCATTCTTTTCTTCAAGGGTCTTGATTTTAGAATCTTGAAAATCAATGATATCAGCAGATTATTTTAATGATATGGTGAGTTCCATTTCTGATTCTGACACGATGTCAAACTTCTTGTTTTTCCCTCAGGATTCGGAAGAATCTACTATGGAGTTATCCTTTGAGGAAACCCAAGATTTTTGGCATAATCAGAAACTTTGGAAGACATCTCTATGTACGTAATTTGTGAGATACTTCTTAGGTCCACAGAAATATAATTGCTACAAACACAGACTTATGAGGTCTTTAGTGTGTTTTCCTACTCCGATACCAATTGAAAAAGCGGGGGTATAACAACCACACCCAATATTTCATTTGCCAATCTGAATACACACACTCCAATATACTTTCAAGAGAATCAACTAGATAGTCAGACTCAATCTAGAGTAAAGTATATCAAAGAGGTTATATCTCTATTTCTCAGTTCAATCTGCAATCAGCAAATAGGGATTTGCGAGCCCTATTGAATATAAGAGAAATAACTTGAACGGTACCAAAGACTAATGTTCAAGGATCAATCAATTGCAATCAACAACCAAAGGTTGGATTTACCAATTGATCGATTCAACGCACAACATGTTATATTTCAATTATATAATAAAATATAACGTGGAAAAGAAATAACACAGACACCATAATTTTGTTAACAAGGAAAACCGCAAATGTAAAAAAAAAAAAATCCCGGGACCTAGTCTAGCTTTGAACAACACACTGTATTAAGCCGCTACAGACACTAGCTTACTACCAATGAACTTTGGACTGGAATGTAGTTGAACCCGAATCAATCTCACACAGATCAAGGTACGGTTGTGCTCCTTACGTCTATGAATCCCAGCAGGATTCTACGCACTTGATTCCCTTAGATGATTTCACCCACAACCAAGAGTTGCTACGACCCAAATTCGAAGACTTGATAAACAAATCTGTCTCACACAGAAAAGTCTATTGGAATAGATAAATCTGTCTCCCACATAAATACCTACGGGTTTTGTTCCGTCTTTTGATAAATCAAGGTGCAGAGGAACCAATTGATAAACCGCACTTATATTCCCGAAGAACAACCTAGTATTATCAATCACCTCACAATAATCTTTATCGTATGGAATCAAAACAAGATATTTTGGAATCAAAAACGATGAGACGAGGATGTTTGTGACTACTTTTAATCTTACCTATCGGAGATAAATCTCAAGCAAATCTTAGCAAAGATAATACTCAATCACGATAGTAAAAGTAAGATCAGAACACGCAACTACATAGAAAATAGTTGGGTCTGGCTTCACAATCCAAATGAAGTCTTCAAGTCGTTAACCTGCAGGGTTTTGTGAAAAACCTAAGGTTAGAGGAGAATCGACTCTAGTCGCAACTACTATCACACAGGAGGTGTGGGGATTAGGTTTCCCATTTGCTAGAGTTCTCCCTTATATAGTTTTCAAACCAGGGTTTGCAATCTAAGTTACCTTGGTAACAAAGCATTCAATATTCACCGTTAGATGAAAAACTGGTTAGATTCAAGCTAATATCTTTCAACCGTTAGATCGAACTTAGCTTGTTATACGCAAATGAAATGTACCTTCATTTATGTTTTAGTAACCATACCTAAACGTGTACACTCGGTTGGCTCAACGGTAGTTAACCAAGATTAGCTATATGAACACTCTCATATCAACCTTATTCATCTTAACCACAACTAGTTCAAATAACTCAAATGAAACTAGTTATAGTGTTGTTCAATTGATATATTCTCATAGAAGTATACAAGAACACAATTGAAGCAAAATCGGTTTGATTCACTCGAATCAATTCATGAACATTATAGCCACGGTTTGCAAGTTCCTTATTATATAAATGTATTAGTTCATGAATATACCGATTTTAGAACTTTAACCACTCAAGTACGCAAACGGGTACACATACTTAAGTAGCCGGTCTGAGTTTGGGTTCGCCAGTATGCAAACGGGTACGCATATTTCCAAACGCAGCAGAAATTTCTGGACCCAAACCCTTCGCCAGTACGTGTATGGGTATGTATACTTAGGTACACGGAATTTCACAACTAACAGGTATGCATACTGGTATGCAGACTATAGCTTCGGTCATGGATCACATATATGCAAGAACACATACTATGTTTATAATCTAATGATGGTTAAGTGTTCCAAACTCTATATCAATCATTGAAACATTCTTAGAGGATAACAGTAGCTGTTTTCACGAACTATTAACATCAAAGCAATTTTCAAGTTATTGAAATAATCATAACGAAACATTCCAAGTCTACACAAATGATTGTATCATACAAACCATGTAAGATGTTACTCGACGATTTTCACATGATCATCTTTTGAATTTCGTCAAGAATATAAGATGAACTTGGTTGAAGCGAAAGCTTACCAACACATATTTCGAGAAATATGTAAGCGAGTTAAACTCAGCTCGAAATCTCAAATGTGCATAATCGAATACTATATAGTAATACGATTTTTGTCTCAATATAGGAGATAGAGTAGAATTGGACTTTCCAAGTGATAGATGAGTTTTAGTCTCCACATACCTTTTGTTGATGAAGTTCCACAAGCTCTCCTTGGTAGTTCTTCGTCTTCAATTGATGAACGCTGTGAAGTCTAATGCTCAACTACACAAACTATCCTAGTCCGAGACATCACTATAAGTAGACTAGAAATCAAAACTTATAGTTTTGATCACTAACATTGACAAACAAGATTGAGATAGCAACGCTTGCGAGTTCGACCGAGTAGTGCTCTAACAAAACCAATAAATATTAATACTACAAAATCATCTTCCAAATAACTTAAAATTTAAATAAATAAATCTAAAAATATTGCAAGGTTAAAATAGTTGGCAATAGCTATGTGTAATCACAATATTTGCTATTCCAAACCCTAGTTATCCTTCTTAAAACACAAGAATAAATTCTCATAAGAAGTTTTCTAGACATTAAGATTCTTGAAAAATTCTTTATCGTCCCCGAACTCCTTGTCGTCAACAGACATTGGAACATAAGGTTCATAAAGAAAGGAGTCAATTCCAACAAACCTTGTTGACTGATGTCGAACCAGGGCCTTCTAAATTTCAAGAGATCTTTGAACAATAGCCTTTATTTGTTGCATCTCCATCCTTGTTTCTTTCAACTCTTTAAGGACACCAGAAAATTTCTGAAGATTTGAGGGGTTAGCCCTTGGTTTCTTCATATTCTTCATTTATTCTCTTCAAAGTTGTAGAGGAATGGGATTTGTTAGAGCACTACTCGGTCGAACTCACATACGTTTCTATCTCAAGCATGTTTTTCAATGTTAGTGATCAAAACTATAAGTCTTGATTTCTAGCCTATTTATAGATGTCTCGGACTAGGACATAGATTGTGTAGTTGAGCTTAGACTTCACGGCATTCATCATTTGAAGATGAAGAACTACTAAGGGGAGCTTGTGGAAATTCATCTACAAAAGGTATGTGGGACTTAAACTCATCTATCACTTGGAAAGTCTAAAGTCTATTTCTACTATATCTCCTATATTGAGACACAAGTCGTATTACGATATAGTTTTCTATATACACATTTGAGATTTCGAGCTGAGTATATCTCGCTTACATATTTCTCGGAATATGTAGCTTTCACTTCGACCAAGTTCATCTTATATCGTGTGAAAATTTCCGAGTAACATCTTACATGGTTTCTGTGATACAATCATTTGGTGTTGTCTTGGAATGTTTCGTTATCATTATTTCAATATCTTGAAAATTGCTTTGATGCTAATAGTGTGTGGAAACGGCTATTATCATTATAGAAGAAAGTTTTAATGATTGAAAAAACAGTTTAGAACATTTGACCATTATTGGATATGTCATGTTGTGCACTCTTACACATGTGTAATCCATGTCCGGGAACCATAGTATGCGCACCCGTTGGCGTACCGGTTGGTTTAAGAAATCTGGGAACCTAAGTATGCGTACCCGTTTTCGTACTGGCGTACAGTTTCATGCCCAAGAATTTCTGCTGGGATTTGAAGTTCGCGTACCCATTTGCGTACTGGCGTAACTCAATCTTGGTCCGGGTATTTCAAGTATGCGTACCCGTTTGCATACTTGAAGGTTAAAGTTCTAAAATCGGTTTTGAACAAAAACATAAACATTTATATAATAAGGAATGCAATCGTTGCAAACCGTGGCTATAATTTTCATGATGGATTCAAGTGAATCAAAACGATTTTGCTTCAATTGTGTTCTTGTATAATTTTATGAGAATATAGCAATTGAACAACTCTTTAACTAGTTTCATTTGAGTCATTTGAACTAGTTATAGTTAAGATGAATAAGGTTGATATGAGAGTAATCATATGGCTAACCTCGGTCAAATATTTGTGAACTAACATGGTGTACACGTTTGGGTAAGGTTACAGAAACCCAAATGAGGGTACATTTTATTTGTGTGTAACAAGCTAAGTTCGATCTAACGGTTGAAAGATATTAGCTTGGTTGAATCAGGTTTTTCATCTAATGGTGAATATTGAATGCTTTGTTACCAAGGTAACTTGGATTGCAAACCCTGATTTAAAAACTATATAAAGGAGAACTTTAGCATCTGGGAAAACTAAGCCCCGCACTTCTGTGTGATACTAGTTGCATAAACTAGAGTCGATTCTCCTTTAACATTAGGTTTCCATCGAGACCCTGTAGGTTAACGACTTGAAGAATTCATTGGGAATGTGAAGCCAGACCCAACTATTTTTTTTGTAGTTGCGTGATCTAATCTTGTAGTTTCTATCGTGTTTAGTGCAATTGAAATAATTGGCTCGAGATTTATGTTTTCGATAGGCAAGATAGAAAAGTAGTCACAAACATCTTCGTCTCATCGTTTGTGATTCCACATTATCTTGTTTCGATAGTCGATTAAGATTATTGTTAGGTGATTGATAATACTAGGTTGTTCTTCGGGAGTATAAGTACGGTTTATCTTGGTTCCTGTTCACCTTGATTTATCAAAAGACGGAACAAAAACTCTTGGGTATTTCTGTGGGAGATATATTTATTCAATCTGTAGACTTTTCTGTGTGAGACAGATTTGTTTATCAAGTCCTCGATTTTGGGTCGTAGCAACTCTTAGTTGTGGGTGAGATCAACTAAGGGAATCAAGTGTGTAGTATCCTGCTGGGATCAGAGACGTAAGTAACGCAACTGTACCTTGAATCCGTGTGAGATTGATTAGGGTTCAACTACAGTCCAGTCCGAAGTTAATTGGTAGTAGTATAGAGTATGTAGCGGCTTAATACAGTGTGGTGTTCAATCTGGACTAGGTCCCGGGGTTTTTCTGCATTTGCGGTTTCCTCGTTAACAAAATTTTGGTGTCTGTGTTATTTCTTTTCCGCATTATATTTTGTTATATAATTGAAATATCATAGGTTGTGCGTTAAGATCAATCAATTAGAATATCCAACCTTTGGTTGTTGATTTACATTGATTGACACTTGAACATTGGTCTTTGGTACCGTTCAAGTAATTCCTCTTATATTCAATCAGGCTCGCAGATTTCTATTAGTTGATTGCGTATTGAATTAAGAGTTAGAGATATTAAACTCTTTGATATAGTTTTCTCTAGATTGAGTCTGACTGTCTAGTTGATTCTCAAGAAAGTATATTGGAGTAAGTCTACTCAGATTGCCAAACGAATTGTTGGGTGTGGTTGTTAGACCCCCGAATTTTCAATTGGTATCAGGGCAAGCAAACACGTTAAAGACCTCATAAGTCTGTGTTTGTAGCGATCTGATATGGACATGGGTTCTATCTATAATCACACATCACCAGTTCAGGAATGTTTGGTTAAAAATCCTGATTTTCCTGAGAATTCTGTCACATCTCCTTCATCATCTAAACCCACACTTAGCTGGGAAGCTCGTCTTGATGAGAAATTAGATGAACTTTCTGATGAAAGTGATTTAGAAGAAGGACAAGATGTTGAAGAAGAAGTCTCACAGTACATCCTTCTCTTTGATCCCCTTCTAAAGAAAAGAAAATCAACATCTTGTTTGGCTGAATTTCTAACTCCTATCTGCATCGAAAACATAAAATTGAGAAAACTCTTTAAAGGGTATGATATGGGTATAGCTTGCTACAAGATACTCTTAAAAATCGCGACGAGGATATATATTCAAAAAATTCTGAATGTGATGATCTTCGTCGAAATCTCTGTGTGTTGAAAGAAAAACTTGCAGAAACTGAAGCAAGATATGACTCTCAACAAAACTGTTTGAATGTCATGGAAAAGGTTTTCTTGCCCGAGAAAAAAAATTGGAGACTAATCTTTGTGCTACTCTTGAAAAGGTCAAAGTTTTGGAAGAGAATTTGAAAAAATTCAATTCTAGCTCTAGAAAACTATCTTCTATACTTGGAGTATATAAAGAACATCGTGATACACGTGGTCAGGGCTATAAAGGTATACACGCTCCAAGTACTGGTAAGATAAACTTTGTTAAGGCAAATGACATTCTTCAACCTACAGCCGCAGATGTATATAGAAGAAGAGTTCGACAGTCTACAAGAACGACTCAGTTGAGAAATGATAAAAACATTCCAGTCAACTGTTATTATTGCGGAAAGAAAGGTCACATTGAAAGAAGATATCATCTTCGTTTACGGAATGAAAAACTTCACAACATTCTCATTTGGATGTCTAAAGAAGTAATCAAACATGCTCCTCAGCGTTCGGGGAGAAATTCATTCTTCAATCAAGAAAAGAGCTGTAATGGGCCATTTCCTGATTATGGACATAAAATTTCTTCTATTTACAACTGTAAAAAGAACAATATTATATGGATGACTGATAATTCTGAAAGACCTGTAAGAAGAAAAAAGTGTCGAAGAAAGAAAAATTCTTCAAACTTCTCTCCTTCCGTCAATAATGATATTGCTCCTCAAGTAGATGTTCCTGACTACATTCACATCAACAATCGTGTTACGGAACTCAAGACCAATATCAATAGTCTCAAGCGCAAGATCAAAAAAGCGAGAAAAGCAGCCGATTCAGGTAATGTATGTTCTTACCTTGAAAATTATTTTGAAATGTGCATAAGAATTCTGATTTAAGTCAAGGTAGTAAAAAGGAATGTGTTAGTTCCCTTGATGAACTTCATGTTCATCACCCTACAACTTGACTAATTTCTGTAAGTGTATCCTCTACAATACCAATAAGAAGATACACTTAACTGTCAAGAAGCTACTTTCTGCTTGACAATTGGCCCTTGTTGTACTTTGTTTTTCTCTTGGCTTTGATTTTCCTCCCTGAGCCTTGCTCCGGACAACCTTTTTGTTCGTCTGATGCTCTTCTATTTGAAAGTTGATGTTCAATCTTGAACCAACATTCCTGTCATAGCTTCAGAACTTGTTGGTAAATGGTTGCTCCTTTAGTTCCGTGACCGTTGATCCCTGGGGCATAACCATGAACTCTGTGCACCAAAACTGTCATCAATCATTTTCAAGTAGCCCTAGGTTTTATTATGTGAAACTATATATATATATATATATATATATGTAAAAGTCATTGTTTGATATATATATATATATATATATATATATATATTGGTTCGGTAACGCCAAGTCTCTCTTGGATTGTTGTGCACAATGGAAGACAAATATGATGATGCCAATGCTTTTGAACTTACGAAGAACCCGTATCCATTGTATGTTATAAAGCAATTGATCATGAAAAAGATCTTCCAATCTAGATGTCCGTTCAATTGGTTGGAAATCTTCTTCAAGATTTTGAGGTTGTTTGTGAACAGCTTGAGATTGCATCAAAGAATATGGATTTTCTGAAAAAGGAGATAAAGAAAGCATCTGATGAACTAGCTTTTGTTCGTTCCTTGGTTGCTGATCATGTCTAAGTTTTTTTTTTGTCTAGTAAATCTTCTTATGAAATTTTATTCTTGTGTTTTTAAGAAGGATAACTAGGGTTTGGAATAGCCATTATTGTGAGTATACATAGCTATGTCCAACGTTTCATCTTCAATGTTTTTAGATTTATTTATTTAAATTCTAAGTTATTTGGAAGATGATTTTTGTAATTTTAATCTTTATGATTTTATGTATTGCAAATTGTTATGGGATATATCGTTTTCGTCCGTGAACCTGTGACAGTCCCATACTTGTTCAAAAGTTATATCTATTATGTCGATATGAAAGTGTTGACAAAAAATAGAATGAACTTTTGACAAACAAAAGTTAAAGCCTTTTATGTCATTATGCAAATTTTGATGGAAGAAAGGATGAACTTTTGTTTACAAGGATTAAATCTATTATATGTCATTGTGCAAATAGTGATGAAAAATAGAATGAATCCTTGTTTATTCCGCATTATTGGTCTTCTCCGATCCACATTCTTGTGCAAATACTGCGTTGCTCCGTAAGTTCTCTTATATTGAGCATGGCCAATTGAATTGATCACTTTCTTGTGGTTAATTTAGTTGTTTATTCCAATTGAACTAATCATGGGTTCTCTTGTGGTTAATTCAATTGAATACTTTGGATTCAAATTCATGTTTTCATGTGATTTGATTATGTCCAAAGAAATCCTTCTTTTCTTGTAAAAGCAAGGTGTCCTTTGTTGTTCTTTCGGGAATGACATTTTATGGGGGACAGTTCTTTCTGAACTTGTGCTTAATTGCCAAAACTTTGTGGGGAGTGCGGAGGTGGAATATTATAGGGGTTATCTTGTATCTTTATAAACTCCATGATGAATGCATTTAGCTTCGGCTTTATGATTTCATCTAAATAAGTTGGTATGTTATTCTCTTTTGGTCATGAAGTATCTCTATGAAAATTTCATGAGGATCCCACTAGTTTTCATACTTTTGCCAATTTATATTGACAAAAAGGGGGAGAATTAATATGTAGTTTCATACTACAAATACATATGGTTTACGGATCATTATGTAAGGGGGAGTGGGTTTCATGTTGAGATGAAATATTGACTAAGGGGGAGTGATACATATCACCATAGTATTGTTGTCAAAGTTGTGATACAATTGAACTTTGATGTTGTGTAATAATACTGTGACACTGTATAACAATGATTGAGAGCATTTGTTTTCTCATTGTTATCGTTATGGATCCTCAACAACGATGATACTAAACTTACAACCTTTGGAATCATTGGAGTACTTGGAAGTGACAAAGATTTCGAGTAATGTTGAAGATGCCAAGGAGATCAAGAATTTGGATGAGAAGCTACAATTTTTATTTATTTTGTAATCCATATGTATTGATAGTTTTGTCAGTAAAATTGACAAAGGGGGAGATTGTTATAGCACTGCTCGGTCGAACTCGCATGCGTTGCTATCTCAAGCATGTTTTTCAATGTTAGTGATCAAACTATAAGTCTTGATTTCTATCCTATTTATAGATGTCTCGGACTAGGACATAGATTGTGTAGTTGAGCTTAGACTTCACGGGGTTCATCATTTGAAGACGAAGAACTACTAAGGGGATCTTGTGGAACTTCATCGACAAAAGGTATGTGGAGACTTAAACTCATCTATCACTTGGAAAGTATATTTCCGCTCTATCTCCTATATTGAGACATAAGTCATATTACGATATAGTTTCTATATACACATTTGAGATTTCGAGCTGAGTATATCTCTTATATTTCTCGAAATATGTGTTGGCAAGCTTTCGCTTCGACCAAGTTCATCTTATATCACGTGAAAAATTCCGAATAATATCTTACATGGTTTGTGTGATACAATCATTTGGTGTTGTCTTAGATGTTTCGTTATGATTATTTCAATATATTGAAAATAGCTTTGATGCTAATAGTGTGTGAAAACAGCTATTATACTTATAGAAGAAAGTTTCAACGATTGAAATAAGAGTTTAGAACACTTAACCATTATTGGATATGTCATGTTGTGCACTATTGCACATGTGTAATCTATGTCCGGGAACCATAGTATGCGCACCCATTCGCGTATCGGTTGGTTTGAGAAATTCGGGAACCTAAGTATGCGTACCCGTTTGCGTACTGGTGTACAAGTTCATCGAGAATTTCTGCTGGGATTTGAAGTTCACGTACCCGTTTGCGTACTGGCGTAACTCAATCTTGGTAGGGGTATTTCAAGTATGCGTACCCGTTTGCATACTTGAAGGTTAAAGTTCTAAAATCGGTTTTGAACATGAACATAAACATTTATATAATAAGGAATGCAATCGTTACAAACCATGGCTATAATGTTCATGATTGATTCAAGTGAATCAAACTGATTTTGCTTCAATTGTGTTCTTTTATAATTCTACGATAATATAGCAATTGAACAACTCTTTAACTAGTTTCATTTGAGTCATTTAAACTAGTTATGGTTAAGATGAATAAAGTTGATATGAGGGTAATCATATGCCTAACCTGGGTTAACTATTTGTGAACCAACATGGTGTACACATTTGGGTACGGTTACATAAACCCAAATGAGGGTACATTTCATTTGTGTGTAACAAGCTAAGTTCGATCTATTGGTTGAAAGATATTAGCTTGGTTGAATCAGGTTTTTCATCTAATGGTGAATATTGAATGCTTCGTTACCAAGGTAACTTGGATTGCAAACCCTAATTTGAAAACTATATAAAGGAGAACTCTAGCAACTGGGAAAACTAATCCCCGCACTTCTGTGTGATACTAGTTGCATAAACTAGAGTCGATTCTCCTTTAACCTTAGGTTCCTATCGAGCCCCTGTAGGTGATGAGCACGCAAGTGTGACGCATTTTCACCCATAACTACATTCACTATGACTAATTTAATCACTAATAATCTTGTTTTAAGTCTTTTCAAGGAAATAAGCTCTTTTGGAAAAATAGCTCGAAAAAGTGTTAAAGGCAACCAGAGGAACTGATAAAGGCACCCATCATTTCAGATACGGACACCCAACAAATGGATAGAGGCACCCTCTTCTTCTTCATTTGAAACAGATTCACATAATTTATTGGATATCTCAAAGATTTAAGGAAAAGATATATTCTTGCCTATTATACAGGAAGTTTTCATATCTTGAAGTTAAAAGAGATAATATATTGATAAGTTTGTTTTTATTGAAAAGAAGAAAGAAAATCTGTGGTTTTATTTATAAATAAAAAAAGATAATAATCCCAGGATTTTATTCTAGCAAATAGAGGAAAATGTGTGATAAATGGAGAAAGAAATTATTCCTGAGACATCTTTCATTAAAGAGAAGATCTGGTGGAGTTATGGAAGAATATTTTGAAAAGATGTTTGAGTAATGGGTTGTTGTGTATAAATAGGGTGCTAATAGGACCAAACAGGTATCGGGAGAGGGGGGAGTTTTGGAAGAGCAAAATAGTTGCGTTTAATTTTTCTTCATTTTCACCATTGTAAACACTTTTCGAGCAATAAAATAATATTTTAAGAGTGTCTACAATATGATGAGCTAGACCTCTACACTGGGTCGACGAAGGAATCCGAATTTCATACATGGGTAAATTTATTTTATTTTCTATATGACTTTTGCACTAATTAAAATAGAATTATGATTTGAATTAATTAGTTATTATTTTATTTGATGGGTCATGCTTGCTTAAATGTTTGATGTCCCATGCTTACGATTTATAACTAATATTTTGAGAATCTACTTTGGAAAAATAAGAGTCGATGTTATTTTTATTGAGCGATAATTGTTGAGAATGAATAATTGAGCCTTATGATATGAATTCGGTGGAATCCTAGTCCCAGTAGCTCTCTTTTATTATTTTCTTTAAACCTTTAAAACTATTCTTCGCAAGTATTAACGAACTCTACTTCTACAACACTTCAAAAAAATCTTATCAGTAGGCTAACGACTTGAAGACTTCATTGGGATTGTGAAGCCAGACCCAACTATTTTCTTTGTAGTTGCGTGATCTGATCTTTTTGTTTCTGTCGTGTTGAGTGCAATTGAAATAATTGGCTCAAGATTTACATCTCCGATAGGTAAGATAGAAAAGTAGTCACAAACATCTCCGTCTCATCGTTTGTGATTCCACAATATCTTGTTTCGCTAGTCGATTAAGATTATTGTGAGGTGATTGATAATACTAGGCTGTTCTTCGGGAATATAGGTCCGTTTTATCAATTGGTTCTTATTCACCTTTATTTATCAAAAGACGGAACAAAAACTCTTGGGTATTTCTGTGGGAGACAACTTTAGTTAATCTATAGACTTTTCTGTGTGAGACAAGTTTGTTTATCAAGTCTTCGACTTTGGGTCGTAGCAATTCTTGGTTGTGGGTGAGATCAACTAAGGGAATCAAGTGCGTAGTATCCTACTGGGATCAGAGATGTAAGTAACACAACTATACCTTGAATCAGTGTGAGATTGATTAGGGTTTAACTACAATCCAGTCCGAAGTTAATTGGTAGTAGGCTAGAGTCTGTAGCGGGATAATACAGTGTGGTGTTCAATCTGGACTAGGTCCCGGGGTTTTTCTGCATTTGCGGTTTCCTCGTTAACAAAATTCTGGTGTCTGTGTTATTTCTTTTCCGCGTTATATTTTGTTATATAATTGAAATATCACAGGTTGTGCGTTAAGATCAATCAATTAGAATATCCAACCTTTGGTTGTTGATTTATATTGATTGACACTTGAACATTGGTCTGTGGTACCGTTCAAGTAATTCCTCGTATATTCAATCAGGCTCACAAATTTCTATTTGCTGATTGCGGATTGGATTAAGAGTAAGAGATATTAAACTCTTTGTTATACTTTTCTCTAGATTGAGTCTGACTGTCTAGTTGATTCTCTAGAAAGTATATTGGAGTAAGTCCTCTCATATTGACAAACGAATTGTTGGGTGTGGTTGTTAGACCCCCATATTTTCAGGATTTACCTTTTCCCTTTACGATAGATGGCTTAACAATCATGTTAACATCTTTTCCATCAGAAGATATGATGCTTGGAGTCTCCATTCAAATATGGGATTGTGAGAGAAATACACAAAACTAGCTCCACAAGCAATATTTTGATTAGGAGAGTTTTCAGGTAAGGAAAAAAGGAATGTAAGGTTACGGAACCTGTATACAGAGAGAGTAGGATTCTCGTAGAAACAACTCTTAACCCTTAAAAAGGTAGAATTATCGATTTTAACCCTCTTTTAATGATCAAACAGGGTAAACCTTTTCAATACCATTTGAGGATACGAAAAGATCAACAGAATTCCAGAAAACAAAAAAATTAAAAATATATTTTATTTTCCTAAAACCCGATTGTGCATAACTCTTGTCTCTTTGAATTCGGGCACATGAGACAAGATGCACCTTCAACACAATTAATATGTGTTGGGGAGAACAATAATCTGTTCACCATGTGATTTCTCTATGGATCTCTCAGTTCCATTTTTCATAGGTCTTTTAGACCTAGTTTTTTTCTGTAGAAGTCTAACTTTTTCTTTAGAATTTAACTTCTTCGGAGATGAGTTAAATTTACATACCTCAGATAGATTCGACTTTAGAACAAGTTTGAGCTTGTTTGCTAATCGATTTGCTATCCCTTGAAGTTTTTTGACATATCTTACTTTATGTTTGTACTTGAAACAATTAGAGAGTTCATGAACCTTAATAGCAATAAGAATATGCCAATATGGAGGATAGTTCAGGCACCATAGCTGAGCATGCTGCTAAACAAATTGAAGTACCTGAAACATGTGAGATATAATTTTCAGTAGATATAATAAAATTCATTTTATTCTCCAAAGTGGTCGAAGAAGTTTATCCACAAAGAATATCAAGATTGATGTACGTATTGCTACGATTACCAAAATTAATATTTTCGTCAAGGAGTGCAACACTTGATTTTTCATCTTCATTTGAATCATAGTGATCAGACATTTCATCAAGAGTTGCAGCAAGACCTTTGTTTCCAGTGTATTTTCTATGATTTGGACACTCATTAGTAAAATGACCAAAACCTTTACACTTGAAGCATTGTGGCATATCCTCATCATCAATGTCGACAGTATCCTTGTTCTTAGGAGGGACACGATCATGAGGTTTAACTGATGATCTGGGTTTATCTCTGGTGAACCGTTTACTTCTCTTCAAAAAAATATCTGTAAACTGTCTTGTGATCAGAGAGACTGAGTTGTCAAGATCTTCATCTGATGAATCAGTCTCAATATGATCATCCCCAGAGTTGCCAACACTTTTACTTTTGTCAAGTAATTTAGTGTTCTTTTGTGCTTTAAAATCAATATTCTTTCCAGATTTGGATATATGCTCATGATCAAAGATCTTTAACTTCCCAACAAGAGTATTTCTGGAAAGAGTTTCAAGGTTATTTCCTTCAAGGATGGCATGTTTCTTAGAATCGTATCTAGCTGGCAATGATCTGAGAATTTTCATCACAATGCCCTTTTCAGGAATAGTCTTACCCAATGCAAAAGATGCATTAACAATTTCAGATACTTTGTGATTAAACTCATCAAATGAATCTTCATCAGCCATAAGCAGGTTTTCCCAGTCAGAATTTAGGTTTTGAAGCCCATCTTCTTTCTCAGAAGTATTCCCTTCAAATACGGTTTCTAAGATATACCAAGCCTCTTTAGACTTATTGCATGTAGTTACATGGTGCTGAATATCTGGGGTAATGCCATGGATGATAGCATTTAATTCGTCAGAATTTTGCTTTGCAGCGAGAATCTCGACAGGATCATACTCACCAATATCCTTTCGAATAGTTACACCTTTTACTGTAACCATTGGAGGATTATAGCCATTAACAACATGAACCCATGATTGGAAATGACGTGCTTGAAGAAAGACACGCATAACAATTTTTCACCATAAGTAATTAGAGCCATCGAAGGCTGGCGGTACGTTTCTAGAGATAGCACTTCTGTCCTTAGAGTCAGATTGTTACAAACACAGATTTATGAGGTCTTAGCGTGTTTGGTTGCTCTGATACCAATTGAAAAAGCGGGGGTATAACAACCACACCCAATAATTCGTTCGACAATCTGTATGGACTGATCGCTGTCGTATGCGTCAAAAATAATTTCACTTTCCCATAGTATATGATAAGAAAGAGTTCGTTTCCACAGAGAGGCAATTGTAGTTATTATGGATTCAATTTCCTAAAGTAACCAATTGGGGGGGATTTCTGATTTTAAGCAAAGCAATAAAAGTAAATTAAAAGCAAAGTAAATTATAGAAAATAATCAATGAGAGGAAGATATTGGTCAAGGAATTCATCTTCAATCTTAAACATGTACTTTAATATATGATTAGAATTAGAATTTGATCTTTTTATCATCAAAAGCCTAGAGTATCAAGAGAGCAAGATAAATCTATTAATTTTCTAAGTTCATCAGCACACACATTAGAGATGCGTATGTGAATTCTACTTAAAGAATAACCTAACGCCTTGCGCTAATTAAGTTCAATTCCTAGGAGCATTAAGTTTCAGAAATTGGCTAATCAATGCAATTGTCATACATTGCGCATGACAATTCGGACAAGGGTCAAACTCTACATATGATTACAAGAGTGTGTCACTACAAACCGTAATCATATCATGCTACTTGTATTTGGGGTTATCGCTCGATGAAAAACCCTAAACTAGCTATGGACAAGGATGCAAGTTCAATTAATTGGCCACTTAACTAACCAAACATTTAAGTCCTATCACAATACATCGATCATGTGATTATTAAAAACAGTAGAGATTTGAATGATAATCAAGAGAGAAAACTAATACATAACTCAAGCACAAGTTTTAGAAATAGGACTACATCCTTAACCAATAATATTAATTTAGCTACTCAAAGCTATGGAGTTCATCACAAATATAGTAATTGAATAAAAGAAGATGAACATAACCCTAGTAGAATAGCCGCTCTCCTCCAAAGCTCCAAGTATATTACGTAATCCCAAAAGTTGTAGAAGACTTTTCCTTTTGTAGCTTTTCTCCCTTCCAAAACTGGATCAAGTCTCCAAAATCTAATACAAAGATATCCACCAAGCCCATATGTGAGAAATACCCATATAAAATCTTTGTCCAAAAACAGTCGCCGGAAAATTGGTCCCATCGCCGGAACTTGGCCGGCAAGTAGTCGGAAATCATCTTCAGGTGACTGGTAAGAGTCAAACTGAACACCGGTCAAATGGGTCAAAGCAAGACCAGTCAACTGAGTCACAACCGAGTCATCTGGTCAACTCAGTCATAGGATGAATCAGCTGCTAGTCAGATAAGTAATGTCTGAGTCAGAGTCTAACTCAGCTAGGCCAATGCCATCTTGCACAGGCTGGTTCATTCATGCGCCATTTTGATGCTTCATTCTTGCACTTCAGCTCTGCAACCTGAGCACTGCATACAACCACTTCTACATTTCTGTAACAGCATCCTTTCTGCAACACAACATCATTCCTTTAGCTTCAGTTCAGCTGCGCCGTTGTGTTGCTCAGCATCATTACTCACTCCATTCCCTGTAATGAACAACATTCTTCTTTGTAAATTCCCAGCCACGGCACCTGCAACTGCAATTGCACAATTCTGCTCCTACAATCTCAGCCGCAACATCTGCTCCAGCCCCTCTTAACCTTGTTCTTTATCTCTGCATTTCAGCTCATTACAGAACCAGCGCATACCCTTCTTGAGCAACAGCATCTTCATGGCATGAACTGCATCCACCACAACCAGATACCACCACCAGCTTTTCCATGAGTTCCCATTAGCTCAATCAGCAACACCATCCCTTGTTCTGCAATTTCAACTTCCATCAACTCAGCTCATGACTCCACCAGAATCCACAATCTGCAATTCCCTGCAACAACAGCAACTTCGTTCTTCTTATGCAGTAATCCTACACATTCATCTATAACTTCAGCACAATCTCCACCAAAGGCATAACCTGTAATTCCACCAGTCGCTAAACTGCAACTACAACCTCTGCTCTCCCATGACAATCACCACAACTATTCCATTTACAGCACCAACTCCTCTGCCATCAGGCCATCAGCTGCTTCATATCCTAAGCATACATCTAAGAAATCCATTCCTCCATTCTCCATATCAGTCACAGAGAACCCAAATCTCGTTCATGAGATCAAGCATTAATTCAAATCTCACTTCTCAGTCTCTGCTCCACTTGTTCCACTGAAGTAACAACTCCACTTGCTCAGGTCACAATTCTCATCTTCTTTCACAGACTACCAGTACCAGTTTTGTCTAATCAATCACAGGCATCCACCACCTGAACATGACAGACTTTACAGTCTCAGTAAACCGTTGAATATTAACACACGAACCCCTGTCCTAAACATTCATCTAACCCTGCAATCAATGTTCTTCACTGCTCAACTCAGATTCGCTCCCAACCTCATATAATGTTCAATTCAACAAATACCCATCTTGGATTCAACAGAAGAAGCTTGAATTTCTTCTCCTAATCCTTCTCTTCATCTGAGTTCGTCATCTCTGTGTTCAAGACCCCTTTCTTCTCTGGTTCACATCAACATCATCAGTATTTTCTTCTTATCATGATTCTCTAACCTAGATAGAGCAGCATCATCTTCTCGGTCTCATTTCCAGAATCATCTCTGGTTTCTTGACTCTCAATAGCAACCAGATTCCATTTCTCTCATCTGTCCACAACAACAGCTTCAAACCCTAATTTCCTTCTTATGAATTGAACATCAGCACCATAGCTTCTTCAATGTAAACTTGAATCTGAGAAACACCCATATTCTAATTCATCTCAAACCCCTTTCTCTTCGGATTCATTCTCGATTTCTCTCATATCTCAACTTCAGGTTCAAAATTACAAAACCCTGATCTCATCTCTTCAAACTCAGAATTTCTTTATGTTCTTCATCCTCCCAGCTGAGCTTAAATTTCACATCCTCATCTCCTTGAATTTGATCCAGATGCTTACCACTGCCAACAATTTCTCAGACAGCAGCCGCACCATTTTATCTCTCTGAACTTCAGGTGGAGTAAAAGAAAGCTAATGATAGAAGAAATAAATCTTCTCTGAAATTCAGGTTTTGTGCAGGAGTAAAGATTGATATAGCCACCCATGTACTACTGGATAAGGGCCAACTGAAATGGCACCCCTTTACATGTACTGTCAGTTCATAACTTTCTCGTGCGACGTCGGAACGGCCACATTCTTTCGCCACTGGCTTCGTCTTTTCTCTCTCCCCAAGATGATGAGATGAAATCCAGGATTTTAACGAGTTACACTTTCTTTTGCTCCAATGACTCTAAAACACCTATAAAACTCAAAAGCAAACCTAAAATACATAATTTACATGAAAACTTGCAAAGAAAGCATAAAAATAGATAATAATTAAGATGTTTTACAACACCTATCAAATTCCCCCACACTTAGACTTTGCTAGTCCTCGAACAAATCAAACAAAACAATTTCTACACCATGCGTACAATCTGTGTCGTCGAGGCTACGGTCACACTTAGCATGTATAACAAGCCTTTGAACCCCTAGGTGTCCCTAGTGGACGAGTTATAGTCTTGTGAGGTCTTACTAGAGATATACCCACAAAACCTACTTTTCCAACTTACTAGTTCTCCGAAATGATATCATCCAACGCGCTAAGAAGACATAGAAATTCTGCACACTAGTAATAAGAAGTTAGACATATATATGAACACAATCTCATCCTTAAAAGTTGAGAGAGAAATAACCATCCCTTCTCGAAAGAAATTCGGGTTCGGAGTGATCAAAAGTCTCGACTCTGCCTCACAAGAAAAGGTTTTATGAAGTTTCTCTCAATAATAAATAGCTTTTTATGAGTCACACATGTGTCCAGGTAGGAATGAAGAGAGAATCCTGCGACACGTTGAATGGTAGGAAGGCAAAACCCTCCGAATTATTTTGAAAACCCACATCTTTTATCATTTTTCAAAACCTTTTTTCTGACGATCTCTAAGAAAGGAAATCAACCACTTAACGAATGTGAGAATATGATTACTTACCTCGCTATCTGTTCGACATGCAGTTAGCACCACTCTCACAGCGTCCATAGAAACGTCTTCGTTCTTCAACTGTTGATGATAACTCTTGAACTTCGTAGAATCTTGACAATGTGATTCTTTCTTCTAATTCCTTATTGCTTGAAATTTCGTTATGGATATTTCTTCTTCCATTGGGTTTATTGAATGAATACAAAACCAAAAACGAACTAACACAAACCAAAATATTGATACAATGAATTTTTCTTGTCTCTCTTTTTTTTTCTTTTTTTTTTCTATATTTTTTTTTCTCTTTTTTTTTATTTATGAGACAAGAAAAATAAAACAAATACAAAATGAAAACAAAACAAAATAAAACTAATAATAAACCTAACAAAATTTTCTCTTGTTTTTTTTTTTTCATTTTTTTTTCAGAAATAAGAGAAAATGAAATACAAATAAAAATGCAAGTACATAGGCCATGGTGTAAGTACTTTACCGCTTGATTCTTCACAACTTGTATGTCTCGATATCATAAACTTCTTGAACTCTCATCTTGATAATCTTCGCTGTACATAGTCTTCAACTTGTAAAAATTATGCTCCTTGTCTTGTTGCTTTACTTGAATCTGAAATCTTCTCATTTCTATACCGCTTCTTGTAAACCTTGAACGTCTTCAACTTTCCTTCAAATTGTGATGCTCCTCTTGTTGATGATTGTAGATGGTGGATTTTCGACAAGGGTTAAAATTGTAAAACCATAATTATACATGCTCCTGATCTGGCAATCAGATGAGTATTGAGGCTCATGTCTCTCATTGAAGCATGAAAGATCATGCCATAAAATCTATGAATGAGAATGATGTCTCTCAGAGTATACGAAGATGTGTAGTCTCTCAGCTGAGGAAACGACACATCTCATGAATACTGAGCAATTTCAGTAATTACTTCTATATAGAATCGAAAGATTGGACGGCTCCTAGACAGCTTGCCTGCTAGTATAGAGCAATAACGTCTTCAGGATCCAACAAGGTTTTCCCTGACTACATAAGAGAAATATGACGTTTCAACAAGCTCATATCTCTGGAATCTCAGATAATTAATGCTCCTAGACAACATGCCTGCTAGTATAGAGCCATCAATTAATTTTCTCCAACCGTTAACTGAATATTCAACAATATTCTACGATTCCTCGTAATATTTCGTCACTTCAATTCGTGGTTCTTCTCAGCAGAATTCCAGGGGTTAGTGATAAATATTCGACGTACGGGCATCTGAGCAACTATCGAGTAAGCCCCGGCTAGAATGATGCAAGTGTATTCAACAATAACGCACAAACGAGCACCTGAATGCACGGACGAGCATTACAAAACACGAAGGAATGATGAACCTATGCAAAATAGGAAGAGAATAATAAATAATAAAATGCTAATCAAGGCGCTAGGGGACTGGGCCCACCGGGCGGCCGGTCGTGCCGTGGTCAGTCCCACGCCCAATTTTATATTTTATCATATTTTATTATTTTTCCTTGATCTCATGAAAATCTCTTCATTTGAGAAAATATCTTTCGATTCATGAAAAAACTCCTTGAATTCATGAAATTTCTCTCAAGTCAAAGAAATAATAAAAATTAGGAAAGGTGTCGTGGGCCAAGCTCATTAGCCGGCCGGGCATGCCCTAGACCCTGGCCGGTCCCCATACCTCATGGTTCCTTATTATTTTTATTATTTCCCTCATCCCATGAAAATTCCCTGATTTCATGATATTTCCCTAAACCCATGAAAGCTATTTATGAGCAAGAGGAAATGGTTTGTCATAACAAAACCTGTAGAGAGAATTATATCAGTAGGATTCGGGGGAGAGTTTTCTCGAACTCCCAGAGGATAACAATAGCTACAGATGTATTAGAAGAATAAAGAAGCAACACGAGTCATATGACAGCCTATCGCATGAAGGACATTGTTGTGCGATGGCCTGCAACAAAAGGTAGAAGATGGACAACTGAATGTCTAACACCTGCCATTGCATCTATGGATGTGTTGGAGCAGTTTTTACCAAGTGAGGGAGATGGTTCACGACACGGAGGTTCATGGAATGGAGGTTGCTTAGCGCTGGCATATTCTTCACACACAGGTCTGCCAGTTTCTATTAGTGTTCCTAGAATTGTTTATTCTTCTGTTAAGGCTTCGTATTATGATGCTCAAAGAAGTATACATGGCATTTGTCTTGTTATCGTGATGTTGTACTTTTTTATTGTTTTTTTGGTCGTGTGTTACCAAAAAACGATAATAATTGAATGCTATGGCTGTGAGGAAAATGGTAGACGACTTTTCGCACCTGTTTTTCAGGCTATGGAAAGGCAAGAAAGTATTGGTTTGAGTTTTGACATGTATAACAAGAGACATTTTTGTCACAAGGAAACTTGTGCAGAAATTATAAAAGTAGAATCCGAGGTCGAATTCTCTCTAAGATCGGGAGGAATACAGTGACTGAAGATTCTCCAGAAAACCTTAGAATGGACATGTGTTACTCAAGAGAGAGTGTAAAGACTTGCGATCAGTTTGTGCTGCAAGGTGAGATTCCCAATTGCGCAATTACTAAGGAATTATGTGGGGTTGCTTATGGATATCATCCACAACAGGGTATTGATCCACTAGCACTCTCTTTGGACAAGCAAGCTGGGAAGGAAGGAGAAACATATGATGATGTTATAAGACGTATCCTTCACAAGGAATGTGCAACCATAACTAAGAAGAAAATAGTGGTGGAGGAAGTGATTTCAATTGCAGGTAGAGATATGACCATTGAGGGAGCATAAGCAGTGAATAATACCTCGCTTTCAGGTGAATACGTTCACAGTGAGAACTGCCATGAGATGTTGGATGGTTGGGAAAATTCCCTATACT
This sequence comes from Papaver somniferum, assembly GCF_003573695.1. Lineage (NCBI taxonomy): Eukaryota > Viridiplantae > Streptophyta > Magnoliopsida > Ranunculales > Papaveraceae > Papaver > Papaver somniferum. The sequence goes on along the minus strand of NC_039361.1, from coordinate 70,432,367 downwards.
ACAACGCCCTGTTGGGAAAATGCCCCATCAAATAAAAGTTATGGACAAATTCCCCACAGTTACACTTTCCATCCATCCTAGTTAACAGGTCAAACTATGCACACATGCGGGATTGCATGTGCAAAAAGAAAAACGTGTTCTTCTAATCCAACGGCTACTGGTATGCCATGTGATCTGTTTAGTGTTGATGAAATATGATTCTGTTGGATTAGAAAAACGTGTTCTTCTAATCCAACAACTTCACCCAAAATTTCGATTAAAAATCTGTATGGACTAACTCCAATATACTTTCAAGAGAATCAACTAGACTCAATCTTAATAAAGTATATCAAAGAGGTCTAATATCTCTATTTCACAATGTAATCAGCAAATCGAACAGATAGAAATCCGTGAGCCTGATTATTATGTGAAATAACTTGAACGGTACCAAAGACCAATTTTCAAGTGTCAATCAATGTAAATCAACAACCAAAGGTTGGATATTCTAATTGATTTATTTTAACGCACAACCTGTGATATTTGAATTATATAACAAAATATAATACGGAATAGAAATAACACAGACACCAGAATTTTGTTAACGAGAAAACCGCAAATGCATAAAAACCCCGGGACCTAGTCCAGATTGAACACACATTGTATTAAGCCGCTACAGACACTAGCCTACTGCAAACTAACTTTGGTATGGACTGTAGTTGAACCCCAATCAATCTCACACTGATCCAAGGTACAGTTGCGCTCCTTACGTCTCTGATCCCAGCATGATACTACACACTTAATTCCCTTAGCTGATCTCACCTACAACTAAGAGTTGCTACGACCCAAAGTCGAAGACTTTAATAAACAAATCTGTATCACACAGAAAAGTCTACGATAATAGATAAATATGTCTCCCACAGAAATACCTACATGCTTTGTTCCGTCATTTGATAAATCAAGGTGAACATGAACCAATTGATAACCCAGACTTATATTCCCGAAGAACAGCCTAGTATTATCAATCACCTCACAATAATCTTAATCGACGCGGCGAAAGAAGATATTGTGGAATCACAAACGATGAGACGAAGATGTTTGTGACTACTTTTATATCTTGCCTATCAGAGATATTAATCTTAAGACAATCGTTACGATTGTACTCAACACGATAGAATCAGCAAGACCAGATCACACAACTACAAGAAATTAGTATCGATCTAGCTTCACGATCCCAATGAAGTCTTCAAGTAGTTAACCTACAGGGTATCGAGAAGAAACCTAAGGTTAAAGGAGAATCGACTCTAGCTTATACAATTAGTATCACACAGGAGGTGTGGGGATTAGGTTTCCCAGTTGTTAGAGTTCTCCCTTATATAGTATTTCAAATCATGGTTTGCAATCAATGTTAGCTTAGTAACAAAGCATTCAATATTCACCGTTAGATGAAAAACTGATTAGATTCAAGCTAATATCTTTCAACCGTTGGATCGAAAACTTAGCTTGTTACATACAAATGAAATGCACGATTTTAGGTTTGTGTAACCGTACCCAAACATGTACATTTGTTAGTTCAACAATAGTTAACCAAATGGTTAGCCACATGAGCCCTTTCATATCAACCATATTCTTCTTCACCATAACTAGTTCAACTGACTCAAATGAACTAGTTAGAGAGTTGTTCAATTGTATAAATCTTATAGAAGTATACAAGACACAGTTGAAGCAAAAACGATTTGATTCACTCGAATCGATTCATGAACTTTATAACCACGGTTTGAAAATTGCATTCCTTAGTTAATATAAATGTAAGTTCACAAATAATCGTCTTTAAATATAACTAACTCAAGTACGCGGGCTTCATTCGCGGACTTAAGTTCCCGGAAGGATTTCACAAACTCCAGCAGATATTCTCGGGATGAGAACCTCCGCCAGTACGCGTACTGGGTTCGCGGACTGAATTCGGGGACTAAGTTCACATCTCTTGTTCCGGTTTTTCCTGATCAACAAAGTACGCATACTTAAGTTCAAGGAATAAGGAGTTATACATATATGTGTTACCACACAATGCTTATATCCATCAATGATTATATAATCTAAACTCTCATTTCAATCATTAAAACATTCTTAGAGGACGTTATATAATTGTTATTCACAAACCATTTGTCGTCAAAGCCATTTTCAAAGTGATCGAAACATACATGCCTTTCGTCACTAGGTAAAGATGAACTTAGACAAAGCGAAAGCTTACTAACACGTATTTCGAGAAATATATAAGTGAGATAAACTCGGGTCGAAATAGCAAATGTGTATAATCAAAGTCTATATAGCAAAACGACTTTTGTCTCAAAATAGAAGATAAAGTAGATAGACTTTTGAGTGATAGATAAGTTCAAGTCTCCACATACCTTTTAGTTGATGAAGTTCCACCAGTTCCTTGAGTAGTTCTTCGTCTTGTATGATGATTTCCTTGGAGTTATTTAGCTCAAATACACTTTCTATCCTAGTCCGAGACTTAGCTATAATAGACTAGAAATCAAGACTTATAGTTTTAATCACTAACATTGACAAACATGCTTGAGATAGCAACACAGGCGAGTTCGACCGAGCAATGCTCTAACAAGTTGGATGATTGGATTGAATGTCTAGAGACATATTTTTCTTTCTTTGAATATGGTTAAAATGAAAAGATTGCTTTCGAGAGATTGAAGCTGCAGAAGCATGCTCTAACCTGGTGGAAAATGTTAGAGCATAGCTCGGTTGAACCCACCAAGCGTTGGTATGTCAAGTTTGGTTGTCATATTTTAGTGAACCAAAACTCATTTAAAGAGTCGTTTGATTATGTACTAGAGTCAATTTCGTATAGGTTAGCTTGAAAGTATTAGATATGAGACATTACAAGTATTACGTGAAGACTTGAAGAATGTGAAGAAGTACGGAGCTATAACGGAAACATCATCCTTCCACTTGAGGTTAGTAATATTTGACTTGAACTGTTTCATTCCCTAACGTATCTTTCTAGTCGTGCATATGGAAAACATAATTGCGAAGCTATGAATGATTATACTCTAGTTAGACGTAGTATTAAGGAATACAATACGAAGTATAACGCTTATCTTTTGAACTTCGTATATAAGACATCGACATAATCGTTTGAATGCTATTGTGATTATGTATGGGTATGAGGTGAAGATTTCATCCTAGGAAACAAGGTTTTACTTTCGTTTAAAAGAAGTAAATTCATGAACTTGTTTTGTGAATCGAAAGGGAAATTGCTAGGCGTATTGGTATTGTTATTCATTGCATATATTTTAAACTACAAATATTTCTGATTAGTATAACCGCTCATGACTTGCTTAAACTATTCACAAGTCCTGACTTTTGTATTGGTATGACTTTTATTAGTGAAACGATCTTAAGTAATCACCTGAGATGGTATGATCGATTTGGTTTATTGGTATGACCAACTCTATGCAAAGGGGAACCGATCTTAGTAAGAGGTGCAACCGATCAGAAGAGGGGAATCGATCCTTGTAAGAGGTAAAACAAGTTTCTAGTTATTGGGAACCGATCCTATGAACATGTGCAACACGTTTTTAGATATTGGAAATCGATCCTATGGACATGTGCAACAAATACAAGTTAGATACCATATATATGTGGGAACCGATCCTAGTACCTATTCAACCAAGTTTTGGTAACGAGCGTGACTAATTCTAGTATCCACATGGAGGTAGAACCATGAAACCCATGTTTGGTGATTTGATAGGATAATCAATCATATAGTTCTTGGAAGTCAGATGAACCAATTATAAACTTGTTTGGAAGTGTTTCAAATCGATTCCAATATTGTAAGTATGAAAGAGGACTTACAAAGTAAAGATGTCGACATACTTTGAACATGTGCAGTAACACTTATCTTTTATTGTTCAAAGATATTCCTTAATAGCTAAAGGAGAATCCCGGATCGAAAATAAATTGAGAATCTTTTAATTAAGGTTTTTAATTTTATATTTGGAAAATAAAAATTAGTAATGTGCATTTACTAGTTGGAGATTTTCTAAGAGATTTCGGTCAATATTTGGACAAAGCATTTCCAGGAATTATGGAAACCGAATTTGGAAATATATTTCATATCTTGAGAATATTTTCGGTTTTGGAAATTCCTTGGTGTCCAAACTTCCTTGGTCTATAAATATCAAAGTTTGCATTTCAAGCAAACTAATCCTCAGATCCAACAAAATTACCTAGTTGTGATGTACTGGTGGAGCCACCTATTCGGAGAGGAAAGTAACCTAATTAGGCGAAATATCTTACGGCCGCTCGGATTAAAGATTTCTTTGAGATTGAGAAGCTCTATTAGTACCGTTGGTGGGAAACTAGATAATTGCGGTTTATTATTAGTTTTCGATGGATTTGATTGACTAACGGTTGTTGAACTTTGATTGCACCTAGTTTGTTTATGCTTGAGAATCTTCTCTTCTGATATAAGATTCATTCAAACTAGATCGAAGTTTCGACAGGGATCTTTAGAGTGTTTGTAGATTGATGCGTGTCGTGAGTGCAATCAAATTAAATCACTTATTTCCACACAATTAACTGGTAATATAATGGAAGCAAGGATCATTCCACGAAGATCAGGGAGTTTAGTTGTTAAAAAGGTCACAAATGGGGGGTTTTGGTTTTTAGATTTTAAAGTAAATAAACAAAGCAATTAAAAGATTAAGTTGTAAGCAATAGAGAGAGAGAGATGATCGAGGAATCCTTCTTTGTTACTAAACCGTCATCAAGTTATTATATCAATCCGTTCATCCTTAGTACATATTATCACCAACCGTAGAAAAGCAGCTAGATCAGTGCTATCCTCTAAATCCCTTAAGTCACTGGACACGGAAGTTCTCGACTACCAGATTTTATTCAACAGAGCCACCAAGTAGTAGATCACTCAAGGTGTAACCCAATCGAATGCTTTAAGCTTTATGAATTTATAGGTTGATCCTACTAGTTAGACTCTTAGATCAAGGTCCACTTTTTAGTATTGTTTATACACACAATTGCTCCACAGAATCCCTCTACAAGGTCTTATGTTTTCTACTTGTGTACGAATTATTCGACGATTACTTATCTCCTAACTCAATACTAGAATTAGATTAAATCAATAAATCAATTCAGTTGCCCACCTAAACAATCTACCAACTAATCATAAACATTCATAATCGTATAAACAAGCGATAATCATATGAAGAACTTCAAAATAGATTAATATAATAACTCAAATTTTGTCTAGAACTTAGAATTCATCCTCAATCAATTTTGGGTTTATTTACTCATAGATGTAGGAGCATCCTGTTAAATATATAAGAAAAATAAAGAGATATCGTTACGATTGATGAGAACCGCTCCGAAACCCTAGCTTTTGCCTCCGTTATTGTTTCTCCTCTCCAAGCTTTGCAAAGTAATGTCCAAGACCCTCTCTTAATGTTTAGAAGGTCCTCTTATATACTTTTCAAGAGATATAGGTATTAGAATCCATCCGGGACCAATTTTACTTGATTTGGAAGTCAAAATACGTCAAAAGGGACCCAATAGGCTTGTCTCAGTCGGCATTATCAAATTCCCCAATGCAATATCGAAAGTTGGGGTCTAAAAAACACCTTCTTTGCCTGAAATATGTATACTTTTGGTATTGATTTACCAATACCGAAAGTGGGGGTCTAAAATACATCATCTCTGCCCGAAATATGGTTACTTTCGGCCTTGCTAAAGCAAGGACGAAAGTGGTGTTGTAGATTGCCATTTTTCGTCTCAACTGTTTTGGTCGTAACTTCTTCGTCCGAACTCGGAATGACCTCATTCTTTTGACATTATAATCATAATTAAATTCTCTTCAAGATGGTGATAAGAAATCCCGAATTTGGATGAGTTGAACTTAGTATTCTAGTCCTTCTTATGTTTTCGAGCTTCTTTGCTCCTTTTCGTCGCACTTCTTCCACTTCTTTCGGCTTTAGACACTTGGATCTTTGGAGAACTTCACTTTATATATCTCTTGCAGCCTTTTCCATTGACTTTGAATGATTCACCTAAATAACAAATAAAATGGAAAACAAGAGTAATACAAGGATAATATGCAAGAAATCTAACTAAAGCAAGCATGGAATAATTATTAAAATCATGTGAATTATGCACTTATCATAGATCTAAAGACGTCTTATGATAATCCATTGTTAACAGACTACATTCTGTGTGTGATTGATCACAAGAGATTCAATTTGATTGTGAACAGGTGTTTATTGAAGATCTAAGAAGATTTGAAGACGAAGAAGATTTCTGATTCGGGTTCATAATCTTTGGTGTGCACAATACTTGTTTCGGGTAAATAGGATCCAACTATAATCGGTTTATCCTTGTGGTAGATTGGATTGATTAGCTAAGTAGATCGGCATAAATACAATTCTTTGTGATTCAAAGTATTTATTGCAAAATCTTGACAATTACTTTGGTAGTTGTTATTGGATAGATCTAAGGACCTGACAAAGGAGTTTATTGGGATAAACGGAAGAGACTTTTGTCGAACTCATATCACTTGGTTGAAAAGAGTTGTTACCAAACAAATTTTTTGTTCCTTTACTGTTTGGATTACGAACCAAAGGAATTGTTCCAAGTGCGTGACTTATTAACAAGTTGGAGGTGCAGAGATACATACGGAACTAGGTGAACTATAGGTTTAGTTGCTTGGTCTCAACTATACGAAGTTGTTCTTGATTTTGTATAGCAACTTAATCCTGAGAGTATTCAATTCTGGACAAGGTCCCGGGTTTTTTTTGCATTTGTGGTTTCCTCGTTAACAAAATCTTGCTGTGTCTTTTACTTTTCTATTTCCGTAATTATAATTGTTTTATTATAATTAGAAGTAAAATACACAAACGTTAATTCCTATTTACTTGATAGTAATCCTATTGTGTTTGGTTAAGTCCGAACTATTTATCAAGTAAACATACTTCGTTGTTGTATTGTCTCGATCTTGTATCCATAGTCAATCACGCAAGTTATCTTGTTGTCATATTGTTTCGATCTTGTATCCATAGACGATCACGCGGAGTGTGAATCGATTAGTTGTATTGTCTCGACTCGGTCTATATACAATCACTTTCGGAGAAACGACTTATAGGTGTAAAAGTTTTAGATTGAGGTATATTTGGGTACCCTCATTTTTTCAATTCGTATCAGAGCAGGCAAACACGAAAAGATCTAACAATATGTGTTTGGTGCGATCCAACCTATAAGATATGTGCCAAAGCAAAGTTAAGCGAGAGCGAAAACTAAAGAAAGGCTCAATTAACGTATCACAAGATATGTGCTCAAAAGGAGATTGTTCTTCAATTTCAGATTGCTCAATTGATGAGATCTCTAATGAGACATTTTTGACCTCTATTATTGATATCTCTAATGAAAGATCAAGTGCGAAAACTTCTGAACTAAAGAAATTGAGTAAATAATTTCTTTTCTGCTCTAATGAACTTCTTTCAACACTTGAAAGAGAACGAGATTTAACATTAAAGTTTGAAATTATCTATGAAGAGCATAAATTGCTAAAAGAAGAAATCACACAACAAGTTTGTGACTACGAAAAAAGGATGAATATTGAACGTCATCATGTAGAAACTTGTGGAAAAGATCTGGAAAAATCTCGAGAAAAGATTTGTCTTCTGGAAAAAGAGCTTGACAACACTAAAGTAAAATTGAACTCTCAACATGAGCGCTTCAAGGAAAAAGAAAACAATATTCTTTCCAACATAAATTGTTTAGATGAAACTCTTAACTCTACTCTTGATGAAAATAATTCATTAAAAGAGGAAATCTCTAAGATGATAAAAATTAATGCGAGTTCAAACAACTTGTCCTCTTTGTTGGAATCAGGAAGAACTCGTGGAGACACACGTGGCTTAGGATATGAAGGCAATAAAACTGTAGTTCCTAATAATGAAATAATGTTTGTCAATCCATGTGTACTGAAACAGAGGATTCTCCAAAATAAGGTGCTCAACCCAGCTGTGAAGAAACTTATAGGGACAAACAAACGATTGATGATCACTCATACCAGAAGGAGAAAGGTGATGAAGAAAAGAGAAGATCGAAGCCAAGAAGAGTACATAAAGATAAAGGAACGTTCAACAACCTTTCACAAACAGGTAACAACAAACATTACAACTGTCATAATATCAAACGTTGTTATTTGTGTGGTAGTAAAAATCATATACAGAAGATGTGCAAGATTCGTAAAATCCAAAATGCTCTTCGTTTTGTTTCAAAGGAATTGGGAAAAATAAACTTTGTTCCTCGACTCTTTTATCATACGGAGTAAAGGACTATTATGTTGATTCCTGGTCTACCCAGTATATACCAAAATGTTTTAAAAAGGGGCATAAGAAAAATGATTTTAAACGGAGAATATTTGTCTCTCATCCTGTAAAAGGAAAAGTCTCTGAACCATTCTTCGATTATGATGACACATCATATCTCAAGATATGGAAGAGGAAGATCAGTAAAAAATAATGCACTGTTACATAAGAACAAATTTCTCTGTGCCCAAGCACTCCTGGGTTATAGAAATTTGTTTAAAATGGGTAATTCCAGTTATTTCCTTTTGAGAAAGATTTCATGGTTTTCAATATGAAAAACCTAAAGAATGATATATCTGATTTGATATACTCCTGTAGATTTCATGATCTATTAACTATAAAAATTCATATAATCCTTTTCACTGAATAAGAGATCATACAACGAATTTGTGGGAGCATACTGTATCCAGGATGTGGAAAGTGTTTTGGATTCCTCTAATAAAGGAATATTCGAAATCTGTTCTAATTTGTGCTCATATCAGATCATTCCCTCTCTTACTGAAGTAAGCGCTACAAGCCTATGTGAAGGAGTTCTTGAACTGATAGGAAGAAAGGAACTCCTGAAGGAACTATCCTCTGTTGCTCAAAAGGAAATTATTTTTCATGTTGTTTGCTGGGCATCTTATAGAGATTTTCGTGATCTTCAAATGATTAGTTTTTACTCTACCAATCTTGAAATGTTTGAAGAAAACCTTGGTGAAATCATAGAAACAGAGGATAACAAGGACGAATAAGTTTAAACTCTTGTTCAAGGAAAAAATAGACATCAATTTTTGATTTCTTCCAATGATTGTATTAGGTTTATTATGAATAAAACTATCTTATTATGAATAAAATTATTGGTTTATAATTTTTCTTATGATAGTTTTTTCGATTACATAGCTTGTGCTTAAATGCTTTATTTTATTGCTATGTATGATTATGGGATGTTTGATGTCGGTTTTCATGGCCTTAATATTCGATCTCATATGATGTGAACCATTATGGTTTGGATGACTTTTTGGTTTAGCAGGATAAAGTTCTATCCCATGTTGGTAGGCTTTATCAAAGGATCATGAGGGGTTCTGATTAAAACAATATGTGAAAAAGTCACAATATGTTGAATCATTTGGTTTAGCATAAAAGCATATGTGTTTCAGGGTTTTCAACTTTTGCTCGCAAAAGTTAAAACCGGTTTTCAACCTTTCTCTAGTAAAGGTTGGTTGTTGTTGATTCATTTGTCTTACATAAGGATGATAAAAATAATAATATTTCGGTATCAAATCTCCCTGGGAAGAAAATGCAAACATTATTGGAGAAAAGGATGTGAAATTTGAGGTAACGACTTTGTTAGTTAATCGTTTTCCTGTTTAAGAAAAGCCTGAGTTTATTGCGTATATTTATTGTTTTTGCTTAACAAAATTTCGGTACAATTGATGTTCATTCCATTGTTTGTGTGTGGGATTAAATTGTTTCCGGTTAAGAAAAACTATTGTTATCTTTCTTTATTGTTTGGTATCAATCGTTTAGGCTTACAAAATTTCGGTGCAATTGCGGTGCTTTAATTTCTAAGATAAACCCCATAATCGTGTTCCTCCTAAAAATAAGGATAACGATGAGACTGATGACGAGGATAATCCTCAGTGCTTTAAGTGCGAAGGTTTTTGTCAGTTTGCAAATGAGTGTCCCAATCGAAAGAAATACACTGGGAACAAAGGTCTTGCTGCAACTCTTGATGAAATGTCTGACAACTATGAATCTAATGAAGACGAAAAATCAAGTGTTGCACTTCTTTGTGAAAATATTTATTTTGATAATTGTAGCAATACATACACCAATCTTGATATTCTTTCAGAATATAACTCAACCAATCTGGAAGAAAAAGTTGACCTTTCTGTTGGAAACTCTCTATCTAATTTTTCAGATCCTACTTTGTGTCTAGTAGCTTGCACATCTCGGATACCTGAATCATAGTCCAGGTTGACATGCTCATATTTTTCTCTCAAGGGTCATGAACCGTAAAAGTGTTACAAGTACAAACACAAATTGAGACATATCAACAAACTTCAACGAAGAGCAAATCTATTAGCAAACAAGCTTAAACTTGTTCAAAAGACCGCAGAGGTATGTAATATTTTATCTTCGTCAATGAAATTAGTTTCCAAGGATAAGAAAAGACCATTGGAAAGAAATATATGGTCTAAAAACCATGAGAAACAGGGTTTTATGAATTCCGATCGAAAGGGATATGATGAACAGATTGTTGTTCATCACAACACAACTTAAATTGTGTTGGTTAGTGCATCTTGTCTCATGTGCCTGATTAAAAGAGACAAGATTTTGCACACCTCGGGCTTTAAGAAAAGAAAAATCTTTAGTTGTTTTGTTTTTATTTTGGTTGTTTTTGCTCTGAGAGCGTTGTAAGGTCTGGAATTCATGCCACTTTTCATATCTAATTGATATTGGAAAGGACTCTGGTTAATCAATAAAAGAGGGTTAAAATAAACAATTCTCCCTTTTATAGGGTTGAGAGATGTGTGTACACGAACCTGTGTGTTTAAAGGTTTCGTAACCCAACATATATTTTTCCTTCCCTGAAACTCTTTTTAACTTAAGACTGCTTGTTGAGATTAAATTGTGATTTCCTCTCACAAATCCGTACGCTTATGGATACTCCAAGCATCATGTCTTCTGATGGAAAAGATGTTAATATGATTGTTAAGCCGTCAATCATGAAAAAAAATAAAAATCTTCGATACCTCCAACTTTGAAAAGAAAAAAAAGGAATGTGAGGAAGCCAAGAGATGTTCATTCAAATTCTCAGAAGTTTTCTGATGTTATTGAAGAGTTGAAGGAGACAAGAAAGGAGATTTGACAAATAAAGGCTTTTGTTATAAGAACTGTTGAAATTCAGAAGGCCTTGGTTCGACATCATCAGCCTAGAAGGTTTGTTGGAATTGACTCCTTTCTTCACGAACCATATGTTCCCATGGTTGTTGACGACAAGGAGTTCGAGGACGATAAAGAATTTTTCAGAGGTCTCAATGTCTAAGAAAAATTTCTTATGAGAATTTTATTGTTGTGTTTTTAAGAAGAATAACTAGAGTTTGGAATATCCATTATTGTGATTACACATAGCTATGTCCAACGATTTTCATCTTCAATGTTTTTAGATTTATTTGTTTATATTCTAAAGTTTATTTGGAAGATGATTTTGCAGTACTAATCTTTATGGTTTTATATATTGCAATTTGTTATGGGATATGTGTGTTTGCGTGCGTGAACTATGATTGTCCCGTATATGGTCAAAAGTTAAGTCTTTCATATGTCGAAATGCAAGTATTGATAAAAGATTAAATGAACTTTTGACAAACGAAATTTAAGCCTTTTATGTCATTATGCACATATTGATGGAAGAAAGGATGAACTTTTTTTACAAAAACTAAGTCTATTGTATGTCATTGTGCAAATAGTAATGAAAGATATAATGAATCTTTGTTTATTCCGCAGTATTGATCTTACTTAATCCATATTTTTTATGTATATATTGTGTGGCTCCGTAAGTTCTCTTATGTTGAGCATTTACGATTAAGTTAATCATGGGTTCTCTTGTGGTTAATTTAATTGAGTTTTTGGATACAAATTCATATTCTTATGTGATTTGTTATGTCCAAAGAAATGCTTCTTTTCTTATGAAAGTAAGGTTGCTCTTGTTGTTCTTTCGGGAATGACATTTTATGGGGGAGAGTTCTAAATTGAACTTGTTCTTAATTGCCAAATCTTTGTGGGGAGTGCCGCTATGGAATATTATAGGGGTTATCTTATATCTTTATAAACTCCTTGATGAATGCATTTAGTTTCGGCTATATGATTGTATCTAAAAAGTTGATATGCGTTATTTTTTTTTGGTCATGAAGTGTCTCTATGGAAATTTCATTAGGATCCCACTAGTTTTCGTACCTTTGCCAATTTTATTGACAAAAAGGGGGAGAATTAATGTGTAGTTCACACTACAAATACATATGGTTTCGGGATCATTATGTAAGGGGGATTGGTTTTTATGTGAGATGAAGCATTGACTAAGAGGGAGTGATATATATCACCATAGTATTGTTGTCGAAGTTGTGATACGATTGAACTTTGATGCTGTGTAATAATACTATGACACTGTATAACAATGATTGAGAGCTATTGTTTTCTCATTGGTATGGCTACGGATCTTCAACAACGATGATGCTGATTTGAATATCTTCGGAATCACTGGAAGTGACGAAGATTTCGAGTAATATTGAAGAACCAAGGAGACCATGCATGTGGAAGAGAAGCTGCAAAGTTTATTTATTTTGTATTCCATATGTATTGATAATTTTGTCACAAAAATTGACAAATGGGGAGATTTCTAGAGCACTGCTCGGTCGAACTCGTAAGCGTTGCTATCTCAAGCTTGTTTGTCAAGTTTAGTTTCCAAAACTATAAGTCTTGATTTCTAGTCTACTTATAGCTAAGTCTCGGACTAGGATAAAAAGTGTAGTTGAGCTCTAGACTCCACGAAGTTCATCATATAAATACGAAGAACTACTCAAAGAACTGGTGGAACTTCATCGACTAAAAGGTATGTGGAGACTTGAACTTTTCTATCACTCAAAAGTCTATCTACTTTATCTCCTATCTTGATAAAAAAAGTCTTATTGCTATATAGACTTCAATTATACACATTTGCTATTTCTAGCCGAGTTTATCTCGCTTATCTATTTCTCGAAATATGTGTTGGAAATCTTTCGCTTTGGCCAAGTTCATCTTTATAAGCGACGAAAGTCATGTTGATTGTTTCAATATCTTGAAAATCGCTTTTGATGTAAAATAGTGTGTGAATAACCTCTATTTAACATCCTCTAAGAATGTTTCAATGATTGAAATGAGAGTTTAGAATATATAACCTTGAATGGATCTAAACATTGTATGTGCACTCATACTTGTGTAAGTCCAAAATCCCTGAAATAAAAGTATTCGTACTTTACTGGCTCAGGATGTCCGTAATCTAAGTCCGCGTACCCGTACACGTACTGCCAGAAGTTCACATCCCGTGAATATCTGCTGGAGTTTGTGAACTGAAAACAAACTTAATCCGGGTACTTAAGTATGCGTACCGGTATGCATACTTGAGTGGGTTATTCTCTAAAAACGGTTTATTCGTGAACTAAGACATATGTAAACTAAGGAATGCATATTTGCAAACCGTGGTCATAATGTCCATGAATCAATTCGAGTGAATCAAACTAATTTTTGCTTCGATTGTGTATTATATATTTCTATGATATATAAACAATTGAACAACTCTCTAACCAGTTCTTTTGAGTCATTTGAACTAGTTATGGTGAAGATGAATAAGGTTGATATGAAAGTGCTCATATGGCTAACAGTTTGGTTAACTACTTCTTGATGGTGGACTTTAGTTCAGGGCTAAAATTGTAAAACCAAATTTAATATGCTGACATACTGCAAAGGATAAATCCATTTGATAAGCGATGAGCGCAGAAAAGCTCTCCGCTTTATTTATTTGAAGCAATTAAATAAATATACAAAATTCACCCAGAATGGTGCATGTAGCAACAATCCTAAATATTCTGTGAATTTATAATATTATTAATTAATGCATGATTTGCCTAGTATTTTCTGTGCGAACTCTCACTGTTGGCACGGCATGACGACTGAGTGTTTACTCTCAGCAGAGTAACATGAATCACCAAGTGTGAATATGTGCACGAAAAACCCGTATAGGCCACACCATTCTCTAGCAAAGAGAATCTCGTGTCGGCGCGCTTTAATTATCCCGATCGAGCATGTTTAATTTCCCAGGGGTAATTTGGACTGTCCGTATCAGTCTCAGAAACAATCACGCCCACACAAGTTGATCGCATGATTTAACCAGCCTAGACGAATCCTAGCAGGAGCAGGCGATCACCACACTATACTCCCAACGCCCTAGCCGGTCGAACACCACACTATACTCCCAACGCCCGCCTAACGCCATCCCTAAAATAGGGTGGCCGTACTGTCTTGGGAAAGGATCGAACGAGCGAAGGCTGTCCAAAACAGTCTCAAAATCATCGCGACCGTCCAACTTCGCCAGCCTAGTTGGACGACTTGGATCGTCCCGCGATTGATCAATGAAGCGCTAATGTACACATTGGCGGGCCCGCTCCTCACCTACCCGATCGGCTTTCTTACGACAATGCCATGGAGCAATGAACGTTTTGCTCGAAACATGGCTGGCGTGATGCTTTAAGAAGTCGCGGAAATTCTACTAGTGTCTTAAAACGATCACAACCATCCAACTTAGCCAGCATATTTGGATGGCTTAGATCGCACCTAGGACCATCAGGAAGGTGCACATATGTTCACCGTCAGCCCAAAGTGGGCCCCACACGATCGGTTTCTCCAAAGGAGAAGAGTGGCTTGCCAAACCGTTTGGCCAAAGTCATGCGTGCGTGAATGTGTAAAAACCTTAATTAAGGTTTGCGTCGTTGCATACATGTCGTAGTTTGATCACGACCATCCATCTTCGCCAGCTTGGATGGAAGGTGTAGATATAGACTTAAGAGGTACCGAGAGTGTCAACGTGATCACGATGGGCCCACCTTTGCATGTGGCATGCCGTCCTAGGCAGACTAGGACTCGGCACCTCTAAACACGCGTTCCAAAGTGGCATGTCACACGACTTCCAAATCCTTTGCGGCAATGGATTTCTGTCGCAAATCGATCACGACCACTCATCTTTTCCAGTCAAATTGAGTGGCCTAGAACGAGCCTTCATGGGACGGAGAGGTACAGGCGTGCACAACAACATGCCGCCTTCATGCATGACCGATCGGTCCCACCAAAATTAACGCCCATGCTTGAGTTCGATCAATCCAAAGAGGGATGCTCGCGCACCTCTTAAAAACCCTAAATTTCCATCAACGGTCGCAGATTTATGCCGTAAACCATCTCGTCTGTCCAACTTTGATAGCTTGGTCGGAAAACCTAGGTTGAAATCCAGACAACCAATGAAATACCTCGATGATCACCGTCCGCCACTCTTCCACATAGAATGATCGACTAGGAGATGGCTCGCCCATGCGGCCTCCAAAAGATCACTCGAAGATGGTTGGACGTGATGCTATTTTAAGACACTTAATGCGCGACTTATTCGGTTAAGCCAAGTAACTTAGTTATTTAACTTATAGCACCGTATGCTATTACCTGTGGGTCCCACTATCCACTCATTCGAGACATCAAGCATGTCACAAACTGGGGGATACTTACTGGGGTATTGGTATGGCGGTTTACAGCGTGCAACGCGCTATTACAAGAACGTGTCAGGAAAAGGTGGATGGTTAACAGTGATGAGGGAAGTGGGCAAAAATGTGATCGTGTGACAATCACCACTCATACACGACCCCACTACTCCATCACTTCACCTCCTCCACTTCCTATGAGATGAGGGTTGCGCTCAATGACTTGTATAAATAGGTCCTTCACCTATTTCCAAACAACACAGAAAAACCAAGTGTTGTAATCAACGTATCTAGAAAATACCCAGAACTGATAGCTTACATTGTGCAAGCCAGTTCACTTTCTGATACAAGTCATAAACAACCAACACCTTCACAATCTCAACACAATCTTCACTTCCCTTCCTAAGATAAACCCCATCTCCTTCATTTTGTGACCGAAGCAAGTCTGGAACGATCATTTCTTGGTTTAGGCCAGAATTGTATCGATTGATCTCTCAAATCAAAAGCACTCCCTTGCAGTGCATTTATTTAGGGTTTAGATTCGTTTCTCTTCCACACACACCCAAAATCACCAAAAACCGCAGAAGTAATTTTCACCCATAAACAATTGGCGACCACAGTGGGAGATTAATCTCTCGGTTGCAATCTCAAGATTTTCAAAAAAGATGGTTGGCCTCAGGGATGATTCTACCGCGACGGATCTCAGCCAGAATTCCTCAAATGGTAATGTTTCTCACCCTCCTTTGAACAATTCTGTTTATAACGAATTTTCATATTTCAATACCCCCATTATCTCTGTCGCTTCAACTGATGGAGAAATCCCAACTCTGGCTGAACTTGCACGGAGACAAGAAATTTTGGCAAGAAATGTGGACCGGATAAAAGGAGCGATTGACAACTTGTTCACCTGCTTGGTACACGTGACGAGAATTTTAGGAGCAGAAATGGTGGAACGGACGACGGAAAATCCTCCTTAGGTCAATAGTTTAACTATGAACCAAAGGCCGGTGGATCAGGAAGCGGCTTCTCTAGTGGAAAGTTTATACAAACTTTTACACCTCTCGAAGAATCAGCGGGTGGAGACGTTTGCTGCAATCAACCAGATATCCCTAGACGTGCATTTAACTCCTTTGCGTCCAGAAGCTTCGAAAACACCACTAGAGATGTCTGTGAACAATGTCACATTTACAGAAGAGGACATGATGGCGGAAGAAAGTCACAACCGGGGCTTACACGTTACTGCACGCATCAAGGATTCAGAGTTCAAGAAGGCCCTCATCGACACGGGAGCGTCTTCGGATGTGATTACTCTCAAGACCCTCAGGACGGCCAAGTTTCGCCCAAGCAAGATCGTGCGACAGCCTACCACGATGACAGACTTTAAAAGAAACCAAATCAACACGTACGGGTATGTCAATCTAAACTTATTTGTAGGGACAGTCCGATCAAGGGTGAAATTCGAAGTCATAGAAAAGGAGCCGGACTACCATATGATGTTGGGGAGGCCATGACTTCATGAAAATAGGATCGTCCCCTCGACGTATCACCAGTGCCTGAAGACTATGCTGAATAAAGAAGTCGTTCGTATTCCCGCATCATTGTCTCCTTACGCACCAATATGTGGAGTGGAATTGTTTGAACCAAGAGAAGCTCCGCTGAAAGGATCAGACAACATTCATTGCATCCCACTCCCCATGTGGGCGTCAATCCAGGAGGAGGACCAACTTGCATCATTGAAGGCTAAGCCCCATGATGCATCTTCGCTGACAAGGAATCCCAATTCTTCTTCATCGTGTGAAGCCACGACCCACGCTCATACTAATAGGGAATGAACTTTTGTGGCAAGCCGTGACCAGAGAAGGAAAACCGTATACCGACGCCGATGTTAGCAATTAGCAGGGGAGACTGTTACCCAGTCTCTCCGCCCAACGGAATGCTACAACAACGACGGGCCACAAGAAGAAGTGCTAGACGCTCCACGACAACTTCAAGATGGCACCAACTCCACCACTGATGAGCTTGAAGTCGTTAACATCGGGAATGAGGAATCTCCTAGGCCTATCTCCATCAGCTCAAACTTGTGTACGAATGAACGCATGAAGCTCGTACGCATGGACGTATGAAGAAATGCCCGGTTTAGGTGAAAAACTGGTCACCCATCATCTACATATCATACATGGGTCCAAGCCGGTCAAACAATCTCCGAGGCAGTTCAGGCACGAGGTAGAAGAGCAAATCAAGACTGAGATTCAGAAGTTGCTAGCTGCTGGCTTCATAAAACCCATTCATTATCCAACCTGGTTGGCTAATGTGGTTCCGGTAAAAAGGAAAAATCAGGTGCTGCGTGGATTTTAGAGACTTGAACAGATGCTACCGCAAAGATGATTTTCCTCTACCTAACATCGACATGTTAGTGGATGCCACTAACGGACACGACGTTTTCTCCTCCGTGGATGGATATAGCGGCTACAATCAGATAAGGATGTACGAGAATGATGCGAGTAAGACAGCTTTTCGAACTCCTCTCGGAAATTTTTATTATACTGTAATGCCATTTGGTTAATGTTGGTGCAACGCATCAACGCGTTATGACGTCAATCTTCCACGACATGATGCATAAGCAAGTTGAAGACTACGTGGATGATATAGTAGTCAAATCAAAAGCTCGGGCGGCCCACACAGGAGTCCTACGGCAAATGTTCGAAAGGTGCCAAATTGAAGATGAACCCTTTGAAATGCGTGCTTTCAGTGTTTCTTCAGACAAATTTCTGGGATTCCAGGTGACTGCTGAGGGGATCAAGGCGGACCCATACAAGACCCAAGCTATCCTCACGATGCCGCCTGCATTAATGGTGAAGGATATACAAAGCTTCATGGGCAAGGAGAACTACATTTGACGTTTTATACCTGGTTTAGCCCAGCTCATTGCTTCATTCACCCCCTTGATGAAGAAGGAGAAAGTTTCGTCTGGACCGCACTAAAACAGGAAGCGTTTCGGAAGGTTCAACGAATATTGTCGTCTCCAAATCATCAGAAAGGGTTCTCCTATCATATCAGCCCCGACGAGAGCGGGCCCAGGACATCTTCAGATCTACTGGAGCCGACACCTCAAGGAAGCATCCCCAAGAAGATAGCGATGTCCGCATCATCATATCGAGAAAGAATCCGCAGCTTGGATGAATCACTCTGTCAGACTTAAGAGGAATGCTTCAGCGAAACAACAAACATCCAAATGATTATGTCAAGAGGTCACATGCACTGGAGGGTCACAATCCAAATGTGACTGAACAACAAGTGGTGTAATTGTGCAATAATAGGATGGTACCTGTCTATCGTGCTTTGTCGAAGAACCTGCGCTTTCAGACATCCTCTGAACTCCGTAAAGCTGCTAAACGCTCAGTTGCGACAGCACCTGCCCTGCTAGAAAGAACAAGCCTGCCAGTAATGAAGAGCCTCATGATGTTCGTGGAAGCATACATCTCACCAACAGGCAATACAACCTTCATCCTTCTGTAAGCAGTTTCGCTGAAGCAGCAAGAGGAAAACCACTGAGATACAACATCCTGCGGATCCAAAATCGCCAACTCCAACTCCAGTACCACATGCGCGATTGCCACAATGATAAAACAACATCCAGGATATTACATATCCGTATCGGTGGTAGAAGCATCAATGAGAGACGCTTTCAGAATTTCGTCTCCCGTAGAAGAAGTAGTTGCGTTACCAAAGGAGATTGCACCTGGGACTTGAGAGGTACATACAGATTCTCCAGTTTCATCATATTTGCAGAACCTATTAGTTAAGTCATTCGCATGAAGGAACTTCCCTACTCCTCAAAGACACGATCCAAAGATGATAATGACAAAGGAGTGTGACTGGGGACTGCTTAGCACTGCCCATCTCAAAGATAGCAAATTTAGAGAGATGCAAGCACGCTATCATTATGATTCCAAGATGCCCAAAGACGAGGATATACTCAAGAGATAAGACGTATTGTCAAATACCAGTGTTGTTCCTGGAGTCTATGAAACTCAATGCATAAGTAAATACGGCCTCATGAACCCAGCGAGACAACGTCTATCAAGTCGAAGACTCAGTAGATACTCGTGGGCAGGGGACTGTCTCCCTATTTTTCATTCCATGAGGCAACATCAAGGAAGCTATCGGTTCCATCATTAGCTTTTCCCTCTAATAACGAGACAAGATCTACCACTATATGAAGACTGCTAATGCCCGCGCTTCACCATAGCAACAACCACTACGGAGTCAAGGACTTCTTCAACACAAGAGAGAGGGTCAATTAAGAAGCATGTAATTAGCAAGGGGAAGTCAAACTGAAGAACAAGCCGCTTCAACACTCTCTAGAAGAAGGCGCTTCAACTCTCTCCAGAAGAAGAAGGCGCTTCAACTCTCTCCAGAAGAAGAAGGCGTTTTAACTCTCTCCAGAAGAAGGCGCTTCAACTCTCTCGCCATAAGAAGCTTCTTCAACGCTCTCTCCGGGACCCGCTTAGACGTTCGCTCCAGAAGCTTCTTCAATACTCTCTTCAGAGGGATACGCTTTAACGCTCGTCAGAAGAAGACGCTTCAACGCTCTCTCCATAGGAAGCCGCTTCAACGCTCGCCATAAGAAGCATCTTCAATGCTCTCTTCAGAGGAAGACGCTTCAACGCTCACCTGTACGCCTCTTGAACGTGACATATTCCAATGACAGGAAGACTCATCTATCCTGGTAACATCTAACTTTATCTCATAAGTTTTATCTTTTTTGTCACCATCTAATGCCTACCCCACAATAGTGCAATTATTACGTGCTAGGCAGGGGACTTAATGTTGATGGTGGATTTTAGTTTAGGGATAAAATTATAAAACCAAATTTAATATGCTGACATCCTGCAAATGATAAAGCCATTTGATAAGCGATGAGCGCAGAAAACCTCTCCGCTTTATTTATTTGAAGCAATTCAATAAATATACAAAATTCGCCCAGAATGGTACATGTAGCAACAATCCCAAATATTCTGTGAATTTATAGCATTATTAATTAATGCATGATTTGCTTAGAATTTCCTGTGCGAACTCTCATTGTTGGCGCAGCATGATGACTGAGTGTTTACTCTCAGCAGAGTAACATGAATCTCCAAGTGTCAATATCGAGATGTGCACGAAATACCCGTATAGGCCAAACCATTCTCTAACGAAGAGAATATCGTGTCGGCGCGCTTTAATTAGCCCGATCGAGCATGTTTAATTTCCTAAGGGAAATATGGACTGTCCGTATCAGTCTCAGAAACAATCACGGCCACACAAGTTGACCATGATTTAACCAGCCTAGACGAACCTTAGCAGGAGCAGGCGATCACCATGATGACCACCGGCGGGCCCGCTTATGCCCTAGCCGATCGAACACCACACTATACTCCCAACGCCCGCCTAACGCCATCCCTAAAATAGGGTGGCCATACTGTCTTGGGAAAGGCTCGAACGAGCGAAGGCTGTCCAAAACAGTCTCAAAATCATCGCGACCGTCCAACTTCGCCAGCCTAGTTGGACGACTTGGATCGTCCCGCGATTGATCAATGAAGCGCTAATGTACACATTGGCGGGCCCGCTCCTCACCTACCCGATCGGCTTTCTTAAGACAATGCCATGGAGCAATGAACGTTTTGCTCGAAACATGGCTGGCGTGATGCTTTAAGAAGTCGCGGAAATTCTACTAGTGTCTTAAAACGATCACAACCATCCAACTTAGACAGCATATTTGGATGGCTTAGATCGCGCCTAGGACCATCAGGAAGGTGCACATATGTTCACCGTCAGCCCAAAGTGGGCCCCACATGATCGGTTTCTCCAAAGGAGAAGAGTGGCTTGCCAAACCGTTTGGCCAAAGTCATGCGTGCGTGACTGTGTAAAAACCTTAATTAAGGTTTGCGTCGTTGCATACATGTCGTAGTTTGATCACGACCATCCATCTTCGCCAGCTTGGATGGAAGGTGTAGATATAGACTTAAGAGGTACCGAGAGTGTCAACGTGATCACGATGGGCCCACCTTTGCATGTGGCATGCCGTCCTAGGCAGACTAGGACTCGGCACCTCTAAACACGCGTTCCAAAGTGGCATGTCACACGACTTCCAAATCCTTTGCGGCAATGGATTTCTGTCGCAAATCGATCACGGCCACTCATCTTTTCCAGTCAAATTGAGTGGCTCAAAACGAGCCTTCATGGGACGGAGAGGTACAGGCGTGCACAACAACATGCCGCCTTCATGCATGACCTACCGGTCCCACCAAAATTAACGCCCATGCTTGAGTTCGATCAAGCCAAAGAGGGATGCTTGCACACCTCTTAAAAACCCTAAAATTCCATCAACGGTCGCAGATTTATGCCGTAAACCATCTCGTCCGTCCAACTTTGACAGCTTGGTCGGACAACCTAGGTTGAAAGCTAGACGACCAATGAAATACCTCGATGATCACCGTCCACCACTCTTCCAAATGGAGGACTAGGAGATGGCTTGTACATGCGGCCTCCAAACGATCACTCGAAGATGGTTGGACGTGATGCTATTTTAAGACGCTTAATCCACGACTTATTCGGTGAAGCCTTAAAACATCGATGTTTCATACATGTTAATTTTTTTGATGCATTATATGCATCGAGCATACACGATATTTCATGAATATAGATTTCTTAAATAACTTAGTTATTTAACTTAGCACCGTATGCTACTTCCTGTGGGTCCCACGATCCACTCATTCGAGACATCAAGCATGTCACAAACTGGGGGATACTTACTGGGGTATTGGTCTGGCGGTTTACAGCGCCATTACAAGAACGTGTCAGAAAAAGGTGGATGGTTAACAATGATGAGGGAAGTGGGAAAAAATGTGATCGTGTGACAATCACCACTCATACACGACCCCACTACTCTATCACTTCACCTCCTCCACTTCCTATGAGATGAGGGTTGCGCTCAATGACTTGTATAAATAGGTCTTTCACCTATTTCCAAACAACACAGAAAAACCAAGTGTTATAATCAACGTATCCAGAAAATACCCAGAACTGATAGCTTACATTGTGCAAGCCAGTTCAACATTCTGATACAAGTCATAAACAACCAACACCTTCTTCGCTTCCCTCCCTAAGATCAACCCCATCTCCTTCACTTTGTGACCGAAGCAAGTCTGGAACGGTCATTTCTTGGTTTAGGCCAGAATTCTATAGATTGATCTCTCGAATCAAAAGCACTCCCATGCAGTGCATTTGTTTAGGGTTTAGATTCGTTTCTCATCCACACACACTCAAAATTACCAAAAACCATAGAAACAGTTTTCACCCATAAACACTACCATTGGACCAACTAGGTGTACACGTTTAGTTACAGTTACACAAACCTAAATGAACGTGCATTTCATTTGTGTATAACAAGCTAAGTTTGTTTGAGCATTGCTTGGTCAAACTCGCATGCGTTGCTATCTCAAGCATGTTTGTCAATGTTAGTGATCAAAACTATAAGTCTTGATTTCTAGCCTATTTGTAGATGTCTCGGACTAGGACATAGATAGTGTAGTTGAGCTTAGATCTCTCGATATTCATCTCTTGAAGACGAAGAACTACTAAGGGGAGCTTGTGGAACTTGTTCGACAAAAGGTATGTGGAGACTTGAAATTATCTATCACTTGGAAAGTCTATTTCTACTATCTCCTATATTGAGACATAAGTTGTGTTACGATATAGTTTTCTCTATACACATTTGACATTTCGAGCTGAGTATATCTCGCTTACATATTTCTCGAAATATGTGTTGGTAAGCTTTCGCTTCGACCAAGTTCATCTTATATCATGAGAAAATTGTCGAGTAACATCTTACATGGTTTGTGTGATACAATCATTTGGTGTAAGACTTGGAAGGTTTCAATAATGATTATTTCAATATCTTGAAAATTGCTTTGATGTTGATAGTGTGTGAAAACGGCTATTGACATTATAGAAGAATGTTTCAATGATTGAAATAAAGAGTTGATTATGTAACCATATTTGGATATAAGCACATATAGTGTGTTCGCACATTAGTGTATAAGTCCATAAACCGGAAGCCAAGAGTATGCATATGTGTGTATACGGATTTGGTGAAGGAGACAGGTTAACTATGCGTTCTCGTATGCATACTGGCGGAAGTTCTCAAACCGAGAATTTCTGCTGAGTTTGGTTTTGGCAAAACTCACAAACCAGTCACCTTAAGTATGCGCACCCGTACGCATACTAGCGGAAGTTTTTGAACCGAAAATTCCTGCTAAGATTGGAAACTTTACAAACTCAAAAACCGGTTGCTTAAGTACGCATACTTAAGCTGGTTACTTTGTCAAATCGGTAAAGTCCATGAACTTAAACATTTAAATCATAAGGAATGCAATCTTTGCAAACCATGGCTATAATGTTCATGATTGATTCAAGTGAATCAAACCGATTTGATTTCAATTTTGTTTTTATAAACAATTGAACAACTCTTAACTAGTTTCATTTGAGTCATTTGAACTAGTTATGGTTAAGATGAATAAGGTTGATATAAGAGTAATCATATGGCTAACCTTGATTAACTATTTGTGAACCAACATGGTGTACAGTTTAGGTACGGCTACATAAACCTAAATGAGGGTACATTTCATTTGTGTGTGACAAGCTAAGTTCGATCTAACGGTTGAAAGATATTAATTAGGTTGGTTGAATAGGGTTTTTCATCTAACGATGAATATTGAATGCTTTGTTACCAAGGTAACTTGGATTGCAAACCCTGATTTGAAAACTATATAAAGGAGAACTCTAGCAACTGGTAAACATAATCCCCACACCTCCTGTGTGTTACTAGTTGCATAACTAGAGTCGATTCTCATCTAACCTTAGGTTACTTCTCGAGACCCAATAGGTTAACGACTTGAAGACTTCATTAGGATTGTGAAGTCAGACCCAAGTATTATCTTTGTAGTTGCGTGATCTGATCTTGTTGTTTCTATCATGTTGGGTGCAATTGAAATAATTGGCTCGAGATTTTATATCTCCGATAGACAAGATAGAAAAGTAATAAAAAACAAACTTCGTCTCATCGCTTGTGATTCCACGATAACTTGTTTCGCTAGTCTATTAAATTTATCAATAGCATCATCATTCGTTGATATTATCATTGTAGGATAATGATTCTGTTTAGTTTTTTATTTGACCTCATATCAATAACATCATCATCGAATGACATTTCCATTGTATCATAATGAAACTGGTTTTTGTTTAGTTTTTTATTTTTTCATTTCTCATGTACTCTTTTTTTTAATAAATAAACAGGACTAAGCCCAAAGTTACAACACGCACACATACACGACGTGACAAGTGATTTGCATGAGGAACAGAATCTCGTGACTAGAATCTCGCAACCATAATCCCCAGAGTAGAATCCGATAACAGTGATTAGGCCATCGAACAATAACGGTAACAAAAGTAACAGTAACACCCCGCACACGTACGGGTGAGCTTGGATCGTTGGAACTTGACCCACAACTCGGTAGAAGTTTTTCTTTAAGCGATCTGATGAAACCAAGCTCCAAAAGGAGATATGCCAACAGGCCAACACTGATACTTTTCTTCCACAGGTCGCTGGAAAATTCCTCAGAGCTGGGTACCAAAAGGAGATATGCCATCAAAGCTGGGTACCAATTCTTCCGGAGAAGATCGTCACCTTTCTTTAGACATACAATCATCAGATCCATAGTACCAAAGCACCGAATCACAATTAACAGAAAACCCACAGGGATGGAGAAAATCAAATCATTAACTCCAGGTAGAATACTAAGATCCCCTTTCACAGAGAAATTAGATACCCATCGAGAGAACAATTACTTTTCACTAAACAACCAGACTCCCTGGATGAAGAGGCAAAATCTCTCATGTACTCGAGGCGTTGTTTTGTTGGAAGTCTTGTATCAGTCAATGCGTAAGTTTATAATTGACATGAACAATTTACATTGCCTATATTAGAGACCATGGGACTATAAACTGAAATTTTCATGTCATAATTAAAATAACTGCAGAAGACTATAAATGAATAAACGTCTAATTCAATTTTGTTTTGCGCATCAAAATAATCAAAAAAAATATTATGTAATAATGTTAACACAAAATTGGTTAATTAACTCAATAACAATAATTTTTTGGTGAAAAAGACATGTTAAATTTAATACTGTTTACGAGAATGTAAAAACAGTCGGGATGTAAACAGTTTTGTCCTACCCATTTTCAAATATATTTTTTTTTAATTTATATCAAGATGCATCCAGTTTCACCCGCGCTATTTTTTAAGTTTAAGTCAGAATGAATCCAGATTCACTTTTGCTACTTTTTTTGGTGTCCCTTTCAACCATACTAATTTTTACTCGTCTATTAGAACCATGTTTTAAAAATATATGGGCAATTGACCGAATTTCTCCGATGTTAACCGTACATAATCTTTTTTAAACTAACGTGAGTAGATAATTTACTTTTATGGTCTCATTTTGTCTGCAGAATCAGCAATATACAAGTATACGGATTAGGCATTCTAGAAAGTAAAGGAACTTTGGCTTGTCTATTGTAGGATTGGAGGCTTCATTTTGCTTGGGGCCACAAAAAATTTCAGGACCGGCCCTGCTAGACAGCAAACTAGGAAGGAAGGATATCAATGATCTATGTTTTAAAGGATGGAAGAGAATGTTGTCTACGAGGAATACACGATGCAGTCAGAAAACAACAAAGAAATGTTGTTGACATACTCTCCCAAATACCAATGGGCCGACGCTACATGTCACTGTCTTGCGGCAAAACTTCAGCTACACATTAACTCAATTTTCATAAACCCTATGGAACGCATCAAATCAATCAATTTCACTTGCATACATTGCAATCATATAGTCAAAATGATGAGATGTAGAACATAAACACAACAAGTATGCAATTATTAAAGTGACTTAACTCCATCCATATGCTTGGCTTTACAGAAAATGCTTAAATGGGAAGAAGGTTAAACGTAATCACCAAAATTATAAAACTTCAAGAAGATTTGTGATGTTGGAGTATAACTTTGAGTGTCATTATGAAGATGATTTTCAAGAAAAATGAATCGAATGTGTTTTTATGAGAACTGGAACATTCCAGAGCGCTGGTTTAATTCGAGCAAACTTCATATGATTGAATACAGAAAATCTATAAACAAAACCAATATACTGATATAAAGAAAATAAAATCAATTTACTTATACTCTTAATCAATCCATTATGACAACAGTAGATAATTAGGTGAACATCATCGTCGCACAATTAATCTTTCACTTACAATTCCAGTTGTTTTCTTTCTCTGTGAAGGGCTACTTTCTTCGAAATATATATGTAGTTGTATTTGCATGAAATTAGACATCAAAGTTCATATATATCAAGCAACCAAATAAAGGAAAATTTCTATTCACATCATACAACGCCTTCAAGTTTCTTTCGCAGCTTTGAATGCGTAGGACCAAACTAATGAATACTGAATCTTACATGTGGTTATTACATCACCATTGCAGAACTCAAAAGATACCTTGAGACTCTATAAAATGCAATGGTGTAAGCATTGTTAGAAGAACCAGTAAGGCAAAGATAAGAGAGAAGGCGAGTGAGATTAAAAAAAAAGTTGAGAGGTAGGGTTTCCAATGGAGACAAATAGAAAGATGTCGTTCTTTTCTCTCATGATCATCATAATCTTTGTTGTAGGTTTATTCTATGGTGCTGAAGTTGAAGGAGGGAGAGGAATACCAATGACTAGCAACACTGATAGTGCTAGTACTACCACTGCCAAAGATGATTACCAACCTCAGGGTCTCTCTCATAGTGCCGGTGCTGGTTTTGGTGGTAGTGGTGAGGCTGGTAAGGGATTAAGTAAGCCATTCAGTTCACCCATTAATGAATCTAGTATGAGTCAGGCTGGGGGTTATTACTCTGGTGTCAGTGGTGGTTCGTTTTATGATTTTGGTGGAAATGCTGGCGCTGGTGGATATGGTGGTGCAGATGGAAGTACTGCTGGCATTGGTGGAGGCTATGGCGATGCAAGTGGAAGTAGTGGTATTGTTGGAGGCTATGGTGGTGTAGGTGGAAGTAATGGCATTGGTGGAGGCGCCTATGGTGGTGTAGGTGGAAGTACTGGCTTTGATGGAAGCTATGGTGGTGCAGGTGGAAGTCCTGGCATTGGTGGAGGCTATGGTGTTGAAAGTGGAGGTACTGGTAGTGGAGATGGTGGTAGTTTCGGTTTCTTCGGCGATATCAGTGCTGACAGAGGCTTTAACATCGACGGTGGTGAAGGAGTCCAATTTGGCGGCGGTTATAACATTGGCGGTGGTGAAGGAGTCCAAGCTGGCAGCGGCTATAACATCGGCAGTGGTGGTGGAAGCTATGGGGGTGGCCAAAGTGGTGCTTTAATTGGTGGCTCTCTTTCTGGATCTGAAAAAGGCCCAGTTTCACCATAACAGACTAGAACTCGTGCTACTGGTGAAGATGGAGAAGCTACAAGGATTTACCTGGGACAATATCCATGAACAAGTTATCGTACAATTAGAATAAGATGGTGTGTTTTCGTTTATGCATTTAGGGTTCAAGTGTCTGTATATTTGGCTTTGGTTGTGTTTCATTATGTTTTCACTAGTTGTGAACACATAAATCATGAAGCCATCCACGTGTTCACAAACAATACTCGCATACATCCTACTTCTAGAATTGTACGTCGTATGCGTAAAGCGGATGATTATATCGATTCATCGACTCGAAGCCTTCGGGCTTGTCATTGTCTAGTCGAATATTATCATAAATAATGTTCGTATAAAGGAATAAATCAAGAATCAAGTATAAATGTAAAGCATATGAAGTTTAACGCTGAATGTAAGGTGCTGAAATGTAAATAAGACGATTTACGTGGTTCAGCACTAAGGCCTACATCCACGGGGCTGGTGTTTCACTATGTATTGAATGGTTACAAAGATAGTCGAATGACTTTAGAGTATACATAGGTCTGTGGAAGTAGGGGGATTACTTACTCTTCCTATTTCTCTCTCCTATATTCTCCTATAATTGCTCTAAATTGGTCGACCCTTTCTCTCTTAGTGGAGAGGGGTATTTATAGGGTTGGAACGTGGGTCCCATTTCTGAGGCGCCGTTGTAATCTTATCTTCTTATGCTTTGTTCCTATTACGCAGAGGTCTTCGGCATATGCTGCGGCCTGAGCTTGAATACGAAGGATTATCCTCGCCTCTTCCACGAGCCGATTGACACGTGTATATCTCTTTGGAATTTAATGCGGGTAGATGGGTGTCTGCTCGTGTCAGACAAGTGTCTCTTTGTCTGGTCACATCTGTGTCAGCCAAACTTCCTCTCGGCCGTTGATCTGGGATCTTCCTCGGGATTGGGTGTGATAACACCCAAGGGGTATTATCTGGTGCTCCTCTGAGCCATCATATCTCTGTGATCCTCTGTCCCTGACCGTCAGATCTGCTGACCGGTGGCATCTTCTGATGAGATGCTTGCTATCATGTTTTGATATCTTGTTTTGCATGCCATTCACGTGTCTCTTTCTGTACACGTGGTGGATGATGAAAGGTGTACATACAATTTGCCCCTCTTCTTCTGACTTGGGCGTATTTTGCAATTTTGAAGAAGAAAGGTCGTCCTACACGTTTCCCACTTTGCATTAACTTTCCCCGTAACTGCTCCTTGGTACGAGGAGCAGTTATTGTCTTCTCTAGATTCATAAATAGGAAAGAGAATGTGAAAAAAAACTTTTATCCTCTTCTTGTCAGTGTTCATCCTCTTCTTGTTTTCTATTCTTGTTCTTTAGTCATTTATTATCATCATTCTTGTGAGGAAGATAACAACATTCAATTTTCTGTTTCTTTCGCTCTCGATTGTTGTTTCCCCTGTATCTTTTGATATCTCCGATCCCCCTTTCTTCGACTGTGGTTGGTGCTCGTCGTCCTCTTATATACAGGTATGGGGTTTTTCATTAGCTGTTCATCATTGATTTATCTATGTATCTACCCGTTTGTCTCCTGCTGCTGTATTCTTGGTTTTGTGATGAAGAACATACATGTCGAAGCATATATGCTTGCCCCTGTTCTTTGTTACAACGTCTGTGAGTCCGTATCTAAGTATTATCTCTGGAGTTGGATGGAGTATTTTTTAGTTCTTATGGTTTTTAATGTTTATCCGGATGAACCATCAATTATGGGTTTTTTGATCTTTAGTGATCTCCTCGTATTCTTCTCTAAACTGTTTTTGTGTTTCCTTGTAGATATGTCTGATCGTCCGCGGGCTCCTTACCAAACCCCGCCGTCTAGTCCGCCAAGATCCCCTCCGCGTCGATATTCTGACATATCTCCACTTGGGGAAGGTTCTTACAAGTCTTCGCAATCGTATCCTCGGGGTCATAGGGTTTCATCTTCCTCCAGTGCGAAGGTTGTGCCTACTAAGAAAGGGGATGTGCCGAAGGGTCCTTCTGGATCTAGGTATGCTGTTAACCCCGCCCCTTCTCGTCCTCGTGAAGATTCTAGGAGTACGCAGGCTCCTCCTCATGATGACTCTAGGAGTACGCGGGCTCCTCCTCCTCGTACAGAAATAGTGGATGTTCCGCCCCTTCGTTCAATGGCTCCTCCTTCAGTGCCTCCGCAGAAATCTTTACCTCCTCCTCCCGCGGTTTCTTTCAAAGGGAAGTACTCCAAGGGTACTATGTCGAGAGCTGATCCGTCTAAAAATCTTCCTTCTAAAAGGAAAGCTTCGGAATTGAGTCGTACTTCTGATTCCGCAGACGAAGAAGAAACTGTCCCCGTGATACGCAGCATTTCAGTTGGTAAGAAGAAGGTCACTTTCAAGCATATTGATCTTGAGATGTTCAAGGAAAAACATGAACTTAAATCTTTTGAGGTTCGCTTCTATGCCTCTGACGATGATATCACTTACGAGCTCCTTGCTAAGTATCAGTTTGACGAGTTTCATTTGTTGACTACGGTTGGAGCCTTCGAGGCGGGTCTCATGTTTCCCCTATATAAGTCGGGTGACTCCTTTTATTATGACGTGTTGGCTAGTCACGAAGGATCTTCCACGAACACTCATAATCGTTCCGTGTCACAACTATCTTGGAATTATCTTCGTTCACTGAAGGAATGTTACCTGCGAAGCAAGGGAGAGACTATGATGACCTGCTATGTTCCAAATCCTGCTGAGAGAGAGTGGTACACTCCTCAGAATTTTAACAGTTCTTTTGGGGATTATGTCAACAGCAGAAACCGTAAGCCGTGGAGTGTTAGTCTTCGTAATATTGCTGCTCCCCGTGGTGAAATTCGTCTTTTGAGTGAGGTGAGTGATGCCAAGCTGAAGTATGTTCCTGGTACTGAGGGATCTGCTAAACGGAAACTCTTTCCTGCTCGTGAAAGGATTAAGCGTGACCATGATTATGAATGGCATGCTACTGTTATTGAGGTAGTTGGTCCTTGGGCTTATGGATGGATTCCGGGTCCACGCGGTTGGCGTCCTTCTGAAAATAGCAAGCCTCGTGAAACTCCTCCTGCTCGTTATGGAGATTTCTGTCCTTGGCGTCCGAATTTCGCGGGCATGAATTTTCCTTATGCTCTTGATGTCGTTGATGGAGATGAGGAGGAGGGTTCTGGTGCTACCCATCCAACGAAGGGTGCTGCTGCTGCCAAGGTATAGTTTCTTCTTATATTCTCTATTCTATTTTCCCCTTTTTCCTTGCTTGAAATAATTTTCATTTTTGAAGTGAGGGAAAAAATGAGCCTTTGTGGGATGTATACTGGTTTGTAGGTGCCGAAGAAGAAGAAACTTGGACCCAAACAATCTTCTACTGCGGTTACCTGTGAGGCTGAGGTTTATGAGGAGGTTACGAGTCCCGTAAACGAAGGGTATGGTGAGGATGAAGAAATGTCCGATGGAGAAGAGCGTACCGACACTTCTCACCCTGATGACGAAGGTGGTAATGGTGAAGAAGAAGTTTCCGCGGGTGGTGATGGTGAGTCTGAGGGTAATATTACCGTTGGTGGTACTGGCGGGGGTGGATCTTCCCCTGTTGGCGATGATATTGTTGGTCTGGGTACTCTGCCCGTTATTTCCCCTGAAGTTTCTTTCGGTAGGATATATTCCGCGGGGGAATCCTTTGATGTGAATGCTGCCATGGGTCTTGCCGAAGACTTCTCATTGCTTTCCCCAAATGATAATTGGGATGTGCTTGGGAATCGTGGAAAATAAGGTACCACTGACCAGCAAGCTGAGAACGTAGGTGGTCATGCTGAGGGTGGTAATGTCGAGACTTGCGCGGGTGAGGAGATAACCGCCAAGGGGAAGTCTGCAGTTGAGTCTCCTTCAGAGGATTTCCCTTACTCGCTAATGCCTGAAGGTGAAGATGCCATTTTGGCTTGGCTTAAGAAGAAGAACCTAATGTTCGTCCCTAACCCTGCCCCAGTGGTCACCGGTGAGAAGAATTCCGACGCTTATACTCGTCGGATGATGCAATTGTCTTCTGAAGCCCGCGTTGCTGAGATGTGGGAGAAGAATCTGAGAGCTTCGGAAGCTAACCTAGTGGTTGACCCTCCCTCCTCTGTTGCTGATATGATGGCCATAACTGATGGGTACCAATACGGTTTTCCCCAGCAGCGTGTCTTAGAGGTGAATCCTTGTACTTTTTTTCCTTCATGATATCCGAACATTGTATTCTTCGTGATATCTGATCCCTCTGGTATAATAATGTTTGTTGTTTGTGACATAGATGATGAGGAGCGAACATTGTAACCATGTTCTATACCAATTCTTCAAAGAAAAGTCTTTAAAGTTGGAGGCCAAGCTTCGTCATAGAGAAGAGGAACTGTCTGCGGCTGAAGTGAAAATAAATGAACTGAGAGGCCGTCTGAAGGAAAAAGAACAGCTGGGTAACGCTGAGGAGAGTCTTCGTTCAGAACTTGCTATAGTCCACAACGAATTGGAGCAGACTCGTAGAAATGTCTCGTCCTTCACAGGTTCGTATTTTACGTATCTTTTACTCCTCGTGATTCCCTATCTGTATTTTGGTGTTCTGTCTGAGTCTCCCCACCCTATCTTCAGTGGGTGGAGTCCTCGAGCTGATATGGCTTCGGAAAGAAAGGGAACGACAGAAATCCCGTATTGCAGAGTTGGTGGGTAAGTTGAAAAGCGAAGCCGTAAAGTGGAATGCTCATGCTGATGAGCACAACGCCTTAACAGCTGAGTGGCGTGAAAAGCGAACACTGATGGTTGATATGCAAAATAAGTACAATCATGACCGTTGTCTGTTTAATGGTACGCTGCTATGGACGCGTGACAACCTGCGTGATGCTCGAGAACATGCTTCGGACTTATAGGCTAAAGTGCGCTTTTTGGAAGGAGAGTTATAACAGGATCGTTCTTTCTTAGGCCCCGGGGTTAGGCATAGTATGCTGCGTCTTTCCGAGGAAAGAGATAATGCTAGGGCCGAGGTTGGTGCTCTTAGTAAATCCCTAGCAGCGTCTCGAGCTGATGTTGCTCGCTAAGTGGAGTCTGAAAGAGATCTTGAAGTGAATGTGTATCGACTCCATAAAAGGATGGGGGAGATGAATGACGAAGTCAACCATCTTCGTCACTTGGATTCAATGAAGCAGGTAAACTTAGACGCGAGTCAATTTTCCCTTATGAACCTTCAAACGGATTATAAGAAACTATCCAACGAATATGACTTTCTTGATGAGGCTCGGGACGCAGTTGTCAATGAGTATGAAGAGGCTTCGGCTAATGTCGAAGGCATAACCTCGTTTTATCGAGTGTGATTCTGTTATTTCTTCGTTTTAACCCCTTGGTATTTCTTGTTTTCAGCACTCGAGGGACAGCTTCACGCAGCAAATGATGAGCTTAAAAAGACTCAATCTTCCTTAGTGCAGCAGGAAGGACAAGCCAACTATTTCAAAGGGTTGGCCGCGTCTCGTGAGGAAGCAGCGGAGATTGCCTCCAAAGAGGCGGAATGCCATCTGCATTGTTGTCTCAGGCCAACCAGCGGAACGTTGTTATCACTTATAAAGCTCGATGTCAGTTGGATGAAGAGACCAACAAAGTCCTAGATAAGATTTAACTTGATCTTAAAGTCGAACATGGTCTTGTCAAGAATTATCCGCGTCGTCCCCTTCCCGCGCCCTTGCCTGGTTCTTCTGGGCCCTCTTCAGGTGGTACCGTACCTTCATCTCGCAGACACAACCCTGTTGATGGAGATGTATCGTCCAAGTAGATTTCTTTTATTAGTCATAGAAAGTTGATCCTTGTTGATTATATAATTTCGGATCATTTTTTGATGTGTTTCCTGCTTTATCTTATTTGCTGAATCTTGTAATCAACTCTTTATGAAATGGATCATCCTTTTGGCATACCTGCGTTATCAATTCATCTTTTTATTTTAAGTATTGTGAAGTGTTAAACTAGAAATAACTTGCTTTGTAAAAAGTTGAGAGTGTTTGGGTGCGACACCGAAGGTAAATACCTTCGTGATCGTCTTGAGACCTGTCACCCCGCTGGAGAATCCTGGGCCAGAGGATTCCCAAATGGTGGGGGCCGAGGCAGCCTTCTAGGATATGGAATGCTTATTTGAAAATATTTACATGCACCCATTCCTTCGACCCGCTGCCTTAAAATTGGTTGGGTATATCTTTCTGCTGGGTGCCTTCCCCCTGGTCTTACACTCATAGACACTGATAGGGGAGCCCTGAGAGATTGTAGATTGACTACTTTCCCCAATATTGTTAATTTATCATGTAATGTACATGCGTTCATCCAGCGAGCCTTTTGACCATTTCGTTTGCTTGAAGATTTCCCAAAAAGTTTGTTTGATTGATAGGTTGAGGCCTGCTACTCCTCGTCCAAAGATAGAAACATGTAAAGCGGTTACGCTGCCTTCTTCTTCTGGTATTCTTCACGCAGATGCAAAGCTGCGCTGCTCCTATGGGTAGTACGATTTGAGCCATTTAGCATTCCAAGGGTGCCGGAGGACCTCTCCTTTCAGATTGCGAAGATAGTAGGAACCGTTTCCCGCAATGTCGTGTATTATAAAAGGTCCTCCCCATGTAGGTGCTAACTTTCCCCATTTCTTCTCTCGTTGATACTTCGGGATTGTTCTTAGCACATACTGCCCTTCTACAAAATTTCGAAGCTTAACATTTTTCTTGTACTCTCTCTCTAGTCTTCGTTGATAATTTTCCATCTTTTGCGATGTTGCTTCCCTCCTTCCTTCCAGGTCGTCCAGTCTCTCTAACATCATGTCTATTGTGAGATTTTTCTCCCATGCTTCGGTCTTTGTGGTTGGCATGAGGATCTCCATTGGGATGACTGCTTCAGCTCCATAAGTGAGGAGAAATGGGGACTCCCCAGTGGCAGATCTTCGTGTTGTCCTGTATGCCCATAATACATTGTGTAGCTGTTCACACCATCGCCCCTTGTGCTCGTCTAATTGCTTTTTGAGGATAAGGGCGAGGGTCTTGTTAGTAGCTTCCGCTTGTCCGTTGCTTTGAGGGTATATGGGGGTGGACTTGTTTTTCCTTATTTTGAAAGTGTCGAAGAGCATGTCTATGTTTTTCCCCTGTAATTGTTTACCATTATCGGACACGATTTCCGCTGGTATGCCGAACCTGCAAATAATGTTTTGGAATATGAAAGTAAGCACGTCCACGTCTCTGATCCTGGCTAAGGCTTTGGCTTCCACCCATTTACTGAAGTAGTCCGTGGCTACTATCAAAAATCGTCTTTTCCCTGATCCTTCGATGAAAGGCCCAACGATATCCATGCCCCATTTTGCAAATGGCCACGGACTATCCACAGAATTCAACGTTGTTGCTGGTGCGTGTATCTTTTTGGCGAAACGCTGACATTCTTCACATCGTCGGGACATTCTTGCAGCATCTTGTATCATTGTGGGCCAGTAATATCCTTGCATTTTTGCTTTGTCGGCTAGTGATCTCATGCTGCTATGATTCCCTGCGTCACCATAGTGGATGTCGTTTAGAATTCGATGCCCCTCTTTCTTGGATAAGCAACGTAGTAACGGTCCGAGGAAAGATTTCTTGTACAAGATCCCATCCCGAAGATCATATCTTCCTAATTTGGAGAGTATTTTCTTGGTTTGTTTGTGATCCGCGGGTAAGGTTCCATCCTTGAGAAATGCATGGATCATCATTCTCCAATCATCTTCGTTGTTGAAATCTTCATCTTGATTTGTTGTTGACAGGATATCTTCTTCGTCAAAATCGTCACGGATGTCTTCTCCCACCTGATCTTCGATATTTTCTTCCACTGTATCTTGATTTGTAGCAAAGGAAAATTGTGATGCAATCGAAGGATCGTATACCCTTGTTATTTTGATAGCTTCGATACTCTTTTCCTTCAGCATGGATGATATATATGCTAGGGAATCCGCGTGCCAGAGATCCCTTCTGCATAAGTGACGGAACTTGATGTTCGGAATTTGTGATGCCAATGTTTGGACCAAGGCCATGTAAGCTGAGAGGGTGTCGTCGTACACATTGTATTCTAGCCCTATTTGTCGTATGACAAGCTGCGAATCACTTTTCAGTCTTACATCAGTTACCCCCATCTCTATTATTAAGCGGAGGGCATGTACGACTTCCTCGTA
This sequence comes from Papaver somniferum, assembly GCF_003573695.1. NCBI lineage: Eukaryota > Viridiplantae > Streptophyta > Magnoliopsida > Ranunculales > Papaveraceae > Papaver > Papaver somniferum. The sequence goes on along the minus strand of NC_039361.1, from coordinate 70,396,027 downwards.
TTCGACGATGTTGTTAGTATGCTCTTTGAATTCTAACCTGAGTGCCTGTACGATCCTTTCTCCAGTTGGGGTGGTGATGACAATGCCTATTCCTTCCCCTTCCTTATTTTTGGAACCATCAACGAAGACTTCCCATTGTCTTTGACTCACGGGTTCGAGGACATCAATTGGATCCTTGCTTTCCTCTTCGGCTTCTGGCATTCCACTAATCTCTTCATCGTTGTCCAGGGGGAGGTCTTCTAAGAAATCCGCCAAAACTTGGGATTTTCGGGAATGTTGAATTTCATGAATGATGTTGAATTGGTCCATGTGGGTGTTCCACTTGGCTATTCTACCTACTTTTCCCGTGCTTTTGAGGACTGCTTCTAGTGGTGCTTTGCATGGGACGCGGATGAAGTGAGTTAGGAAATAGGTTCTCAGCTTTTGAGTAGCCCATACCAATGCCAGGATGAGTTGTTCGATCTTTGTGTAATTCCTTTCCGCAGAATTGAGGGTCTTACTGACATAATAGATAGGTTGTTCTATCTTCGTATTGGTTTTGACCAACACTGCGCTAACTGCGTCTTCTGTCGCTGCTATGTACAATGCCAAAACCTCATCAGGATCAGGCTTCTGCAGGATCTGAATTGAATCCAGGTGTTCCTTGATTCTTTGGAAGGCTTCTTCGCATTCTGCGGTCCATTCAAACTTACTCCCTTTTTTGATAATATTGAAAAAAATGTTTGCATTTGTCCGAGGATCTGGCAATAAATCTGCCCAAGGCTGCTAAGGAGCCATTGAGCTTTTGCACTTCTTTTAAATTCTTCGGAGATGGCATTTCCACTATGGCTTGAATCTTCGCGGGGTCTACCTCAATACCCCTTTTTGTTACCAGATATCCGAGGAATTTCCCTGAGGTGACACCGAAAGTGCATTTTTCTGGATTTACTTTCATGTGATGTTTCCTCATTGCTTCGAAAATATCTCTCAGGTCCTGGTGGTGATCTTTGCGCAACCTACTTTTGACGAGCATGTCATCAACGTAGACTTCTAGGTTACTACCAATCCATGGCCTGAAGATAGCATCGACCATTCTTTGGTACGTTGCCTCTGCGTTTCGAAGTCCAAAGGGCATTCTAGTGTAGCAATAAAGGCCATGCGGGGTGTAGAATGTTGTGTGTAGTTGATCTTCTTCTGCCATGGCTACTTGGTTGTAACCAGAATATCCGTCCATGAATGACAGCTCTTCGTATCCTTCCACTGCTTCAACCAGTTGATCTATGCTCGGCAGGGGATAGCTGTCCTTTGGACATGCCTTGTTGAGGTTAGTAAAGTCGATGTATATCCTAACCCCTCCATTTTTCTTGGTAACGGCGACCATGTTAGAGATCCATGTAGGGTATTTGACTTCCTTGATGAATCCTGCTTCTAGTAGTTTCCGAAGTTCTTTTTCTACTGCCTTATGATACTCTGGTGCAACTTTTCTTATTTTCTGCCTGAAAGGTGGCGTGCCTGGTTTGATGCGCAGCTCGTGTTGGATTATTTTCGGATCAATCCCCGGCATGTCTCCTAACTTCCAAGTGAATACATCCGCGTATTCTTTAAGTAATTTGGTTAAGGAATCTTCTCTTTTTTCGTCCATTATGGTCCCTACTTTGATCATCTTCGGGTTTTCTTCCGTTCCTATGTTGATTTCTTTTACGGGCTCCACTGGTGTGAACACCGGCTTCGGGTCCCCAAGGACTGGGACGTTCTTTAATTGCTATTTGGTATGTTTCTGTCCTTCGTTGGCTGCTGAAGTAGTTGCCTCTGTGTTAAGGACATTATCATCCTTTGCCAAGCCCTTCCTTGTGGTTTCCTTGAGGAACAAGTCTATGGCCTTTTCTTTCGCAGCTTCTTTATTTTTGATCCTTTGGGTTTTTCGCTGCTCTTCCTGTTCGTTATTGATACGATCCTGAGTGGTCTGGCACTCTTTTGCAGAGACCCGATCTCCCTTGATTTCCATCACTCCCTCGGGTGTAGGGAACCTGAGACATTGGTAGTAAGTTGATGCCACTCCCTTGAGTTTATGTACCCACTTTAGTCCAATAATGGCGTTATAGGGGGCGTCAACCACACTGAATCGTGTTTCTACTTTAATGGGCCCGGCGTTCACCTGCAACACGATGTCTCCCAATGGCTTTGTGGGCGCTCCGTTGAACCCGTAGATGGTGTAATAAGAGGTCATTAGTTGTTCATCATGGAGCTTCATCCGTTTGAAGGCGTCGTAGAATAGAACGTTCACTGAGCTTCCCCCGTCGATGAAGATCTTTTTGAGGTTACATCCGGCCACTGGTAGTGTGAGGACCAAGGGATCGTTATGGTCTTCCATATCTTCTTCGATATCTTCACTATCGAAGATGATAGGTGCGTCCATCCACTCTTCGTGCTCGTCCACCTCTACGCCATCAATCTTATATAATTCGCAGTGGTCTTCGAATTGCTTTCGTAGCCTCTTTCCTATCTGCGCTGTAAGTGAGGGCCCTGCGGCTTCGGAACACGAGATGGTGTTGATTGTGCGGTTTCCCTATGGAAGTTGGACTTGCTTGGTTCGTTTGGATATGTCCTCGGTGACCTCCTTTCATATGTATTGCTTTAGTTCGCCAGCATCAATCAATTTTTGGATCATTATTTTGAGGTTTTTGCATTTCTCGGTCTGGTGTCCATTGAAGCAATGATACTCACAGTAATCTTTAGACTTCTCGGTTCTTGGGGGATGTTTTCCCTTAGACCATGGCCACTCCAAATTTTCCCTTCCTTTGAACTCTCGCAAGATCCGAGCGTAGCTAGCATTGAGCTTCGTGTAAACCTGATCTTCGAATTTTCGATTGTCTTTTCGTCGTTCATCTCTTCGTTCCTTCCTATCTTCGTGAGGCCGTTCCAATGAGCTATTTCTTTTGGCCCCGCTGGTTTGTTCTGCGGAATTGGTACGGTGAGACCTCTGCGTTTGTGCCCTCGGGTTCTCACGCTGGATTTCTTCAAGACGAGCGTACTTCTCAATAATTATTCGAAGATTTCCTTCTGTCTTAGGTACGCTTCCGTGGATCTCAACAAATAGTGGACTCATTCGGTCTAATCCCCACTTGTAGCAGTTAATACTTACTAGGGGATCCACACTCCCTATGGCTTAGCAGATCTTGTGCCATCTGTTGGTGTATTACCTCGTGTTCTCCTTGTAACCAATTTCCAGAGAAAAACGTTTATCCATTCCGGTGTTGACATCTTTGTTGTACTTGTAGGTTCTCAAGGATTTCTCTGCGAGTTGATCGTAGGAGTTGATGGAATCAGGTGGCAGGTTGTCAAACCAAGACAAAGCCGATCCCTTCAGACTTGATGGGAAATATCTACAGAGGACGGCGTCGTTTTGACTCCATCGGCTAAGATACGATTATAATACCGGATATGTGCCGCGGGATCACTGGATCCGTCATAGCATTCAAAAGTTGGGACAGGGCACTTTAACGGAATGGGGGTATTTTTCAGGCGATGAATTAGGGGCGTGGAGTTAGCTTCTTTCATCACCTCTTCAAGCCTTCCTCCGCCTTGTCTGGCTTTTAACTGCCTGATCTCAGCCATCATCTCATCACGCAGCTCCTCAATTGCGCGGTAATATCCCACGTTGTCATGCTCAGTTGAGCGTTTCTTTCTTTGAACTTCACTGTCATAATAGTCTAAGTCTTCGGCGGCATATTCCGGATCGGATGCACTGCTTCCCCTGGCGGTGTTTGCTAGGATGATTCTTCGGTCTCGATTAGGCTCTGGTGCTTTAGAATTTGCTTCGTCCATTTTTTGGCTAGTCTTCGTGCTTTGGGCAATCCTATCTTTCAAGTCTTGGTTCTCCCTGGCCAGAAGAGCTACGGCATCTGCGTAGACCTGCTGGATCTTTTTCAATTCTTCGAGATCTACCATCAGTCGGTGGGACTGGTTTGATCCCTGATTGGGAGTTCCGGCTTGTACCCCTACGACCATAGTTCCCCCTTCGTCTACTGTGTGTATTAAGGGTGGCCGAGGATCATCTTCAATTGTTGGTATCTCCAACTTTGGTCCCCTCGGTTGAGCTTCCACCCGCGGTACTAAAACCACTGGTATGGTTTGATTCTGACCGGTTGTTGACGGCATTCCGAAGACTGGTGGATGTGCGGGATGATGTGTCATAGATTCTTCCACCCCTTCTTTTTGTTGATGGATTTGGTTTGAAACCAAAGTCTTGTTAGCTTCTGTAGCCTGGAGGGCCGCGACAGTTGCGTTGTTCTTTGTGGCTGCTGCTTTGAGAGCCGCGGCTGCAATGGAGTTAGTGTTCATATGTGAGGTTACTCCTCGGTGTCTCCTTTGATGAGGCTTTGGTTTTTCCTGCCTCTAGTATCTTTTCCATTTTTAATCTTTTTCTGCATAGGGGAATAAATAAAGAGAACCAAAGATATCCACGAGGATCGGGTTAGTTCCATTCGTATCCGCAAGATTATTGGAATCGAAGGAAATGAGCTGCCCAAGGGCCTTAAGAAAAGAAAAATGTAAAGACTCCATCGATCTAGTTTTTGCAATACAAATCCTCTAATAAACAATCATGGACCTTGTTTTCAGACTACTTTTGAAAAAGAAAACTCTTGAAAAGGCAGATCCGTCGCGAGAACTAATGAATCTGGATTATTAAGTCTTAGTTTTAAAAGAAAAACGCCTTACGTGCAAATCTGTGATAGATAGCCGTGGATTTGTCTGATTTGAAATGGTATTTGTGAAAATGAAGACCATGAACCCAGAATAAAAAAGGTTTTGAAAGCACGCTGAACCCAGAATAAAAAAGGTTTTGAAAGCACGCTGAACCCAGAATAGGGCACAACCATAACGCGCATTTAAGGTGAAATCACAGGATAAGATAAATCTTTTACCGGGACAAAGTCCCTGTTTCTAGCGCCAGATTGTGAACACATAAATCACGAAGCCATCCACGTGTTCACAAACAATACTCGCATACATCCTACTTCTAGAATTATACGTCGTATGCGTAAAGGGGATGATTATATCGATTCATCGACTCGAAGCCTTCGGGCTTGTCATTGTCTAGTCGAATATTATCATAAATAATGTTCGTATAAAGGAACAAATCAAGAATCAAGTATAAATATAAAGCATATGAAGTTTAACGCTGAATGTAAGGTGCTGAAATGTAAATAAGACAGATTTACGTGGTTCGGCACTAAGGCCTTCATCCACGGGGCTGGTGTTTCACTATGTATTGAATGGTTACAAAGATAGTCGAATGACTTTAGAGTATACATAGGTCTGCGGAAGTAGGGGGATTACTTACTCTTCATATTTCTCTCTCCTACATTCTCCTATAATTGCTCTAAATTGGTCGACCATTTCTCTCTTAGTGGAGAGGGGTATTTATAGGGTTGGAACGTGGGTCCCATTTCTGAGGCGCCGTTCTAATCTTATCTTATTATGCTTTGTGCCTATTACGCAGAGGTCTTTGGCATATGCTGCGGCCTGAGCTTGAATACGAAGGATTATCCTCGCCTCTTCTACGAGCCGATTGACACGTGTATATCTCTTTGGTATTTAATGCGGGTAGATGGGTGTCTGCTCGTGTCAGACAAGTGTCTCTTTGTCTGGTCACATCTGTGTTAGCCAAACTTCCTCTCGGCCGTTGATCTGGGATCTTCCTCGGGATTGGGTGTGATAACACCCAAGGGGTATTATCTGGTGCTCCTCTGAGCCATCATACCTCTGTGATCCTCTGTCCCTGACCGTCAGATCTGCTGACCGGTGGCATCTTCTGATGAAATGCTTGCTATCATATTTTGATATCTTGTTTTGCATATCTTCCACGTGTCTCTTTCTGTACACATGGTAAATGATGAAAGGTGTACATACACTACTAGTACCACCGTAGTATTCTGTTTGTCTTAATAAGTTGGTTGATGCATGTAGTGTATGAAGCCTCTATAATATGAATTTTATCATCAAAGTTGAACTTGACACAATGTTCCGAATGTCCAATGCAACATGTCATTGTTTGACTACACTTTCCATCTAATCAGGTTGGTTGGTCTGAATGATAAAATGCAGAACACAACACACAATGCAACTCAATTATCAAAGTAAATAAATTAAAATGGGGGACTTTACAGTCTATTCGAAAAGAAGATATGATGAATATTGTGGAGCATAAAATGATACTGAATGTATACAGAAATGTGAAACCTTTAAGAAAATATAAACCTCAAGTGTTGTCATGTGTATTGTGGGGCTTGGTCGTACTCGTTGTCTTCATTCTTCAGCACTTTCTTCACAGTAATCTTCTTTTTGAAAAAATCTTATGAGAAATTAGAAATTGAATGATTTTTTATGATCTTTCTTTCTTTCTTTCAGTCTTGCATTTTGTAGAGCCCACGGTGAAGTTATGTTGAAGTAAATACAAGAAGAAAAACAAAAACTCAAAATCGAAGCTACTTTTCAGGCTTTAAGAGAACTGCTAATTCACATGGCACCGAGCTGTCCAAGTAGACAAATAAAATTAGTTAGTAGTACAAAACATCAAGAAGCTAGGGATTGTCATTTGCCCCACCCAAACCCATACCCGTGGATATCCGCCCCTATTGGATAGGATTTCACCCGTACAAACGGGTTTGGGATTGGATATGGGTAATACCCGAAATTAGTGAAGCGGGATGGGACGAGAATGAGATTCTAGGTCCCTGCCCCGTACGTTCCCATTTTAAGATTTTATATTTTTATTAATTATTTATATTATATTTAAATTAAAATATTATATTATATTATAAAAGAAAAGGTAAAAGTATAAGATATCATTAATTATTTATATTATATTATATTTAAACTAATAAATTATATTATATTATATTATAAAAGAAAAGGTAAAAATATAAGATATCATTAATTATTTATATTATATTTAAACTAAGAAATTATATTATATTATATTATAAAAGAAAACGTAAAAGTATAAGATATCACTAATTATTTATATTTTATTTAAACTAAGAAATTATATTATATTATATTATATTATTTAATTATTGTATTGATTATATTATATTATTTAAGCTTTCTTTATTATATATATTATATTACTTTATGTGTATATTACACAGTGATCCCAAAATGACAACTATATCCACACGAGGTGAATCCGAACAGTCTGAACACCATGTCGAGACAATTCCAAGTTCTCCAATGGATGATGACCATGGTGAAACTGCCGAGGAAAACATTACAGGTGATTGTGATAATGCCGAAGGTGAAATTGCTATAGTTTCAGGGAAGAAAAGATCCATAGTGTGGAACCACTTTGAAAAGAAAAAGATAAAAGGGGAAGACAAAGCAGTTTGCAAATATTGTCATAAACCATTAGGAGGAAAAAGCACAAATGGGACTAAGCATCTACACGCACACATGAAAAGATGTCCTCGACGTAAACAGCAAGACATAAGACAATCAATAATCACTCCGAGTAAAAAAAGTGACGGAAGAAGTCAACTTAACACGTACAGTTTTGATCAATCGTTCGCTAGGAAGGAACTTGCTTATATGATAATCATACACGAGTATCCGCTTTCCATCGTTGAACATGCCGGATTTAGACGATATTCAAATGCGCTTCAACCGTTGTTTAAGGTGGTATCTCGGAGCAGAATTAAAAGGGATATCCTTAAAATCTATGATGAAGAAAAAACTAAAACAATGGAGGTGCTACAAAAACATCAAGGTAAAATTGCGTTGACTACTGATATGTGGACTAGTAAGCAAAAGAAAGGATACATGGTTATTACGGCTCATTTCATCGATGAATCGTGGATCTTGCAAAGCCGAATTATCAGGTACGCGTATTCATTTAATGATTTCAGGCATTGGATATGCACGTCATAAATGAAAAATCACTACCATTAATTTTGTTACTGATTAATTACTAGTTGCTACGTAGTACGGTCTAATCAACCATCTGAATTTTATTTTGTATTAGGTTTATGTATGTGCCATGTCCGCACACGGCTGAAGTCCTGTCAGTCGCATTGATGGAGTGTCTGCTAGACTGGAATATCGATGGTAAAGTATCCACTCTTACTGTAGATAATTGTTCCACTAATGATCTTATGATCCAACTTCTCCTAGAAAAATTATCAAGTAACTTACTGTCGGGTGGAGATATTTTTCATATGCGTTGTTGTGCACACATATTAGCTCTTATAGTCAAGAAAGGATTAGAGGGGATCAAAGGAGCAATCGAATTGATTCGTAATAGTGTTGCTTACTGGAAAGCAACACCAAAACGAGTTGAGAAATTTGAAGAGGCCGCCCGTCAACTAAATATTTCGAGTATAAATAAGTTAGTTCTTGATTGTGAGACAAGATGGAACTCAACATACCCGATGCTTAATACTGCTATTAAGTATCAGAAGGTTTTTGCTCGATTAAAGCAACGTGAGCCACAGTATGATTGTTTGCCAGATGATGAAGATTGGTTGTTGGCAAAGGAAATGTGCGACAAACTTAAGATATTTTATACCTTCACAGAGAAGTCTTCCGGAGTAAAATATCCTACCACCAACCTTTTCTTTCCAAGTTTTTGTGATATTAGATTGTCATTAAATGAGTGGAAAAAATCTAAAGTTGGTGTGATTAAGGAAATGGCATATGAAATGATAGAGAAGTTTGAAGAGTATTGGTTTGTGATCAATGGAGTAATGGCCGTAGCAATTATGTTAGATCCAAGGTTTAAGATGAAATTGATTGAGTTTTATTTTACACAAATTTATGGTCAAGCTTTTTCAAAAATCGAAATTGATCGAGTACGCGATTTATGCGTTGATTTGGCGACGGAGTATGAACTGAAAGTAAAATTTGCTGAAACATCTGTTAGCCAAAATGATTTGTCTTTCACTTCAGAGATGCATGGTTTTAACGATGACGTATATCCTTTGGAAAAGTTTGATATGTTTGTCTCTAATACTGCTCCTACTAGTACTGTTAAGTCAGAATTAACCAATTACTTAGAAGAAGATCTTTTACCTAGGATTGGTAATTTTGACATACTAGCATGGTGGAAGACAAATGGGATTAAATATCCAGTCTTGTAGTGTATGGCTAGAGAAATTTTAGCGATTCCAGTTTCAACGGTAGCTTCCGAATCAGCTTTTAGTACCGAAGGTAGATTTGTGAGTGTCCAACGTAGTAGACTTCATCCAAAAAAGTTGGAAGCTTTGATGTGCGCTCAAGACTGGCTATGGGATATGCTGAATGGTAATGAAATTCTCTTTTTATTGAAATGCTTTTTTTTACATTTAATACATCATTATGGTTATATGATACACTTTCTTATTTTGGCTAGGTGGATCAAAATTCGATGGTGAAACATTTTGGGAAGAAACTGAAGCAGACGATGAGGTGATCAACATGGAGGAAGATACTTGATAAGAAATAATTAAGAACTAAAATGAGTGATGCTCGTTTATAGACCAATTTGTTTTTCTTTGTTTGTTTTACGATGAATTTATGAATTTGAAATTTTAAATTATTATTATTATTATTGGTTGAACTTAGGTATTGATTATTAAATTAACTCATCATATTTGAGCTTAATGTTATGGGTAACCCGTAAAAAATCCGCCCCGTACGGGTATTTCCCATACCCGCCCCGTCCCAGATCAAACGGGTAATGGGAAGGGTGTGGTTTTTTTTTTTGAACGGGACAGTGACTGGGATACAAGATCCCCGCCCCATGACCATCCCTACAAGAAGCGGTTTGTATAGTACGGGCCGGTTGGCATCAATTGACACAACTGAAATTCGTGGTGTACTGGGCATCTACTTTGCTGTTGTATGAGTTACTCATACCAGTACTACAACGGTGTTTGCAGTTATGTTCGGATTTCCTTCTCGTGGGCATCTCATGAGTCATGGCCACACATGCGCTGATCACAACTTCTGAACAGAAATAAAGTGCCATCGAGAGAGGAGGCCTACAAATAAGTCGGGAAATGAAAAGAGTGTGAGAGCGTCACTGACACAGTAGAGCGTGCATAACAAAGAATTGCGAGTGCGGGCGGGTCCCGCACAATCCTTCTGTTCTTTTATGACGAACGGTTAAGTGTGTCCTTTTTCTAGTTAGGTCACAACTCACAAGGATATATCACTTGACTTGATTGGTTCATTTGGTCCTTCATTTTCTACCCTTCTTCTTATGATAATCTAAAGTACATGTTTGTCATCTCCTTATTGGATACTATATTTTGACTCTAAATATAAATAAGTTATTATTTTTATTTATTTTTCCTCTATCTCTATAAGTATTTTGTCAAAAACTCCAAACTCAAAACTTGTGTATTAATAAAGAAAAAGTATTTGGGTACCGGATATACTCGTGTAATAGCTCTTTAGTAGCTTAATTAAAAAAAAATCAAAAATTATTTACATGAAAACAAAAGTAAGAAGCGTCAAAACTCCAAAAGAAAGATTGAGATATTGCTAATGCATAATATTTTTGTATGCAGGATCGATAAAAGTAACAATTTTTTTTTTATTTCTTTTGCTTTTTTTTCTCCTTAATAAGTACTTTATCTAAAACAGAATTGTGTACATGAAAATGAGAATAAGAAAAGCCAATAATCCAAAGAAAGGAAAGATTGAGAATTGAAATATTGCAAATGCATAATATTCTCGTACAAAGAATTGATATAACAAATAATAAATATTTCTTTATTTTCCATTAATAAGCATTTGGTCTAAACCCTACTAATGTTTATGCAAAACATGTGTAGGAGGACCGATAACTAGTATGAAGGATTGATACAAGGAATGATTTTTGAAACTAAAATGATCGTTTCAATTGACTTTTCTTCAAGAATAAGAGATGCATTGATGATTAAAGAGTAATACACCTAATATATTGTAACTTGAAATGGTAAACGTTAAACATGGTAGTTTATAATATAGATGAAAACTAAAATCTAAGCATAGCCGTGTTGTAACGTCAATGAACTTAAACTCTCTAGAAGTTGTTGGTGTTTGGGAGTAAGTCCAAAATCTGTTGCCGTTTAGGAGGCTTTTCTTAAAAAAGTGGAGAGACTATTGAGTTTTTAACAGACAAAAGTACTTATATGAAAGACTAATTCTGTAGGCGCGACCTAAGGCTATGAACTGTTGTCGGACGAGATTACCATCATGGATGATTTCAATACTAAAAGGTGCTATGAACTGTTGTCGGAAACTAGCATCCCCTGTAGTTTTGACAAGTTTTTTTTTTTTGGAGAACTAACATTCTGTCGAAAATTTCTTTCATGCTATGGGCGACTTTCAACAATTCTATACCTACCAGAGTTATGTTACATCGTCGAGCAATGCAACTGGACTGCGACATGTGTGTATTTTGTGTACTGAGAGAGAAACTCAAAATCGTTTGCTTCCTCACCGTTCTTACACTTTCAAAGTTTGGGATCATTATATAAAGGCCCTTAGGATCTCTTGGCCACTGCCAAACACTTTGGAACAACTCTTCGACGTTTGGGAGTGGAACGTGCTGCGAGGAAGGTGCAAAGATATATGGAGTATAATACACTACGCGATTACTTGGAATATTTGAAAAGATAGAAATAACCAAGCTTTCGGAGGTCGGCCAAAGTCTTTGGACGAGGTTATGGTACTTGTAACACAAACCATTGTTCTTTGGTGTTGCGATAAAAATACCTTTAGATTCATGGACATTAGTGTGCTTATTCATAATTGGGAAGAATCCATTCATATGGGAAGGAGTTTTTGTATTGTAATGGGTTCCTCTTTTTTCTCTTAATATAAACTTTTTCATTTCGAAAAAAAAGAAAAACTAATTCTAATCAAAAGTGTATTAGCTTGTGAAAAGGCGAGGGTATCCAAATATACCTCAAGTTAAAAATTACCTATAAGTCATTTCTCCGAAAGTGATCGTCTATTGACTGAGCCGAGACAATGCAACTAATCGGTTCACACTTCGTGTGATCGTCTATGGATACGATATCGAGACAATACAACAACGAAGTATGTTTACTTGATATAAAGGTTCGGACTTAACCAAACACAATAGGATTGCTTATCAAGTAAATAGGAATTAACGTTTGTGTAATTTACTTTAATTATAATAAAAAAATTATAATTCGGAAAATAAAAGTAAATGACACAGCAAGATTTTGTTGACGAGGAAAACTACAAATGCATAAAAACCCCGGGACCTAGTCCATAATTGAATACTCTCAGGATTAAGCCGCTACACAAAATTACACTAACTTCGTATAGTTGAGACCAAGTAACTAACCCTATAGTTCACCTAGTTACGTCTATATTCCCACGCCTCCAACTTATAAATAAGTCAAGTACTTGGATCAATCCCTTTGGTTCGTATTCCAAACAGTAAAGGAACAAGAAATATGTTTGGTATCAACTCTATTCAACCAAGTGATATGAGTCGGACAAAGGCTCTTCCGTTTATCTCAACATAAACTCCTTCGTCAGGTCTAGATCTATCTTATGTTCAATCACCTAAAGGTAATCGAGATTAAGCCAACAACACCTTTAATCCGAAGAACCATGTTGATGCCGATCTACACAATTAATCAATCCAATCTACCACAAGGATAAACCGATTATTAATTGGATCCTCTTTTACCGAAACAAGTACTGTGCACACCAAAGATTGTAAAACCCAAGTCAGATCTTCAATATCTCCTTTGTCTTTAAATCTTCAATAAAAACCTGCACACAATCTCTTGTGATCAATCACGCACAAAACGGAGTCTGTTAACAATGGATTATCACAAGATCGTCTTTAGAATTAACAACAGTCTAAAGATCCCTATCGAAAATCTGAACTAGTTTGAGTGAATCTTATATCAGAAGAGAAGATTCTCAAGAATAAACAAACTAGGTGCAATCAGATTTCAACCACTGTTCGTCAATCAAATCAATCGAAAACAAAGATAAACCGCAATTATCTAGTTTCCCACCAACGGGGCGCGCTAGAGCTTCTCAATCCCAAAGAAGACTTTAAACTGAGCGGCCATAAGAGATTTCACCTAATTAGATTACTCTCCTCTACGATAGGCGGCTACACCAGTAAAAACAACAAAAGAGTAAATCTGTTGTTACGAAGGATTAGTTTGCTATAAAGGCAAACTTCGTGTATTTATAGACAAGGAAGTTTGGACACCAAGGAATTTCCAAAACCTAAAATATTCTCAAGATATTCATTAAAGCACAAATTCGGTTTCCATAATTCCTGGAAATGCTCTGTCCAAAAATAACGATCGAAATCTCTCGGAAAATCTAATTAGTAAATGCACATTACTAATTCTGTAATTTTCCTACAAAATTAAATTAATAACGTTAATTAAAATATTCTTAACTTACTTATGTTTCGATCCTGGGATTCTCTTCCATTAGCCGTTAAGGAATATCTTTGAACAATTATAGAAATAAACATTCACAGCACGTGTTCAAAGTTTGTCTACATCTTTGCTTTGTAAGTTCTCTTTCGCACTTAAAACCTTGAAACCGATTTGCCACACTTCCAAACAAGTTTAGAATTGGTTAATCTAACTTTCAAGAACTATGTGATTGATCAAACAGACATTCAATCACAACCATGGGTTTAACGGTTCTACCAAAACAAGTTTCGGTTCTACCTCCATGTGAGTACCACGCATAGTCTCACTAGCTTCCCAAATATTCGGTTGACAGGTACTAGGAACGGTTCCCCACATATATATGGTATATAACTTATATATGTTGCACATGTCCATAGGATCGGTTCCCCTTTCTGCTATAAACCTTGCTGCACCCATACAAGGATCGGTTCCCCTTGATGTACTGTACCCATTACAAGGATCGGTTCCCTTTCTCTTACTTGGATCGGTGATTAATGATTTAATGGGGGTTGTAGTAGTAGTGGTAAGGATGGTTCAAACTCTAAGACTTGTGAAGGTGAAGGATATTTAGATTTATAAAAATTATATACAAAAATATTGACAAATTGGTAGAGAGGTACTGGGACTAATGATTCGGCCATTCTTCATAACATAGGGCTCAATGATTTATTCTCAACAATAATCGCTCAAAACATATATGGACTCTTATTTTTCCAAAGTAGATTCTCAAAACATTGATTGCAAATGTTAAGCATGGAACATCAAATCTCCTAAGCTAAGCATGACCCATCTAATCAAATAACACCCAATTTAATCAAATCATATTTCAATTAATTTTTAATGCAAAAGTCTTAAAAAGAATTAATAAAATTACCCATGTATGAAGCTCGGCCTCCTCCGTCGTCCCAGTGTTGGGGTTTAACTCATCATGTAGAAAACACGCTCAAAATATTTATTTATTTCTCAAATGGTGTTTACAATGGAGAGAAGAAGAGAAAATGGTGTAAAACTGTAATCTGCGACGCACAAAAAGCGTCACAGAATGAACGATAAAATACAAGTGTTGCTGATGTTTAGACTACACTGCGACCCACGGCTGTGCGTCTTAGACACTGTTGATAAACCACTGTCCTTGCGAGTTTGTTCTTCGTGTTCTTGGTGTTCTTCATTCAGCAGCAGCAGCAGAAATAGAGTTTCATCAACTCTTGATTTCTGCTTCTCTGGACCCTCTCTCGCCCCAAACTCTCGACACCCTCTCTGCTCAACCCCAGCAACCTATTTATAGCCAACATACCCATCGAATCTCGCTCATTCACTCCATATAATTCTCCATTACTCGGAAAATATTTTTTTCCATTTTCTTCACTGTCAGCCGAGATATGATCTTCTCCATCCCATCTGTCTGCGCATATGAGCTGTAATACTTCCATAGTTGCATAAACACTTAAGAAGATCAGATATCTTCCCCATTTAGTCCACAAAACTTCCCAAAAATTCCTCTCACTGAACTCGAGCGTATCTTCCCTGTTTAACTCTCGATTGAAAGTTAGCGGATTCTAGCCAAATTTAACTCATTCCAACGCTCAGAATAATCTTGTTATACTCAATAGATATGACCCAATTAATTCCAGCCATTTAGTTTCTCCACAAATTCATCGAAAATCAATTTGAAAATCTGCCAGGGAGAGAATATATTTTCCCACCAAAAATGAAATTTGAATTATGAGAAGAAAAGTGTCCTCCCCCTAATCCTGTACGGGTGTCCCTTTAGCAATTGGGGTGGAAATAGTAATTTTGGGGTGGAAATAGTAATTTTTATGGGTTCCTCCGGTACATTTCTGGGACGCTTCCGGTGCATTTCTGAGGTGCCACCGGTACATTATCCTGGGGTGTAAAACACTACTTTTCGAGCTCATTTCGCCGCAAAGGCTTATTTCTCTAAAAACATCTACAAAAACACAAAATAACACAATAAGTTATTTGCTAGTCCTCGAGTAAAAATAAAAAAATAAAACCGAGTTAATCTCGGGAGGGCTTACAAGAGATATACCCACAAAACCTTAATACTCCAGACCCTAGCTATCTACAACGAACCTTGGAAGGCACTAAAGAATCTCCTTGGTTGGCATACTTATTGACTACAAGAGGAAGTACCCTGATGCGAAATTCCAATTGATGTACACGAGTTTGCACTCAAGTATACTAAAATTCATATATAAGTGACAGAGCTCTACTCAGATAGTTGCACTATGGACATCATATTCGGAGTCAAACTAATCACATGGAAAGATTAAGAGATGGATATAGAAAAACATAGATGGTTTTGATGCTTACTAAGTGAACGACGTTTCCCATATCTGTCCTAAGGCCACTGCCAGAATGAACCTATCCTAATGGTCTGAGATACCGGTCTGACTAATATCAACACAACTGGCATATACAAGGGAACCAGTGGTCAATAACTTAAATCTAGATCAACAAACTGGCAAATACAAGGGAACCAGCAGTTGACTACACAGAACAATAACCATTTTTTTTTAACTTAACGGCATGAATAAATCTTTTTGATCCAAGCGCATGCTTCTTGTCAGCAGATTACACGATAGTTCCCACGGGTCCTGCATTCCACGCTTGCTTAGGCGACGGAAACAGGGAGAACACACACTTATTTTTATCCAAGTGTTAATACTTATTCCGATTGGTCTAACTGGTCCGATCTTTTTTTTTTTTAGTAACTCAGTCACTCTAATTCACCCTAACGGTGGTAACAACTTGAATCGTGTTCCCCACCTAATCACTTAGAGTACATAGTTTAAAAACAAAACAAAATAAAAATAGAAGTGAAAAGGACTCAACGAGATATGGTGAAACTATCATGTTATTTCTAACACCTGAGCTTTGTGCTTTTATGAATAGACTCTTTAGATGTTTCCATCTAATCAGATTGGTTCCTCAACTCCTACAACCAAAATGCTTCCATCCACTTAGATTGGTTAGTGTCATCCTAAATACGCATAAATTTCTAGGCTCTGGAGTTTATTTATTGCAACTAAAAAGATTCTCCCATACCCCCAAACTTAAATCTAACATTGTCCTCAATGTTCTAAAGATAAAATTAAAAGCACGAACAAGGAGAAACTGTTACCATTTGAAGCAAAAGAGTTAAGGAAAGATATTACCGTGTCGCATGAGATTGGGTTACCTCCCAAGAAGTTCTAAGTTTAAAGTCTTCAGCCAGACTTAGGAAAGGATTAGTCAACTCGAACCATAAAGTAACAGTCGAAATAACTGTGGGTCTTCAAAACTAAATAGAGCTGACCAAAGGAAACTGCAATGAACCAAGAAAGTGGACAAGAATAGCATGCCCTTACCTAGTTTCCTGAAAATTATCGCTAATTGCGGTTCAGGTTCAGGTTCTATGAAAGGGTCTAAATAGAATATTTTCATTGGCTGCGTTTCTTCATAGATGGGATCTGAATCACTAGGTCTTAGAGTCTGTAAAAACTCAAATACGAACTTAGAATCACGAAGTAATAACCTAAATAATTTCGGATCCTCTAAGTCAATCAGATATGACTTACATAGTTGACCACAGTGAGAGCAGTGGTCATTCTTAGGAAAATGTGTCGATTCTATTAACCTAAAGTACTTAGGCTTAGTCTCAGAACTTAATATTCGACTCATTTGAAACGTTCCCACAGTTGGAAGAAAACTATTTGGTGGGAAAACAAAGTCAATCTGGGTATCATAGCCTGGGCAAACCACATCAACCAGAGGATGGGTTTCTAATAACTGAACTCCTTCATGGACATCATTAGGCTCGGGAAAACGAGTATGAAGGTAATCTTGTAAAATGGTTGAGGCACATATATCAAGTCCTAAGTGTGGGGACTTTCTGAGAGTTAAAGGTAAGGCACTAGGGAAGTGATAATCACCCCCAAACTTAGGGTTTTCAGTGTCTCTAGATAGACCTCTAATTATTTCTTGAATTTCCGTATATTCAGAGTCCTTAAAATATTCAAGAGATTCTTCTAAGTTATTATCAGGTAGTGCATCTTTACTCATCTCTACGGGTCTATCTTCTTATTCCAAGACTATTGTTTCTAAGTCGCTAGACTCTAAAACAGTATTTTCGAAATGAACCCGTTCCTCTAAACCACTATCGGCTTCGTAATCAAAAGGAAAATCTACATCGTCTAAAACGGTGGTATCCCTAATCAAATCCTCGTCCTTTTGAATAGGTGAATAATCATAAAAATTATTTGGATTTGAACTAGAAATAATATAATCACTATACAGCTCAGTTGGATTACTAGACTCCTGATCACTATGCCTACATATTTCAGATTCTCCATTACCGCTATCCTCATCATCATAGTACGAAGATGATTGAACCTTATCTAAATAAGTAGTGTCTTTTATTCTAACCTCGTCCTCTAAATTAGGCAAATATTCACTATTTACATCAAGGGTAAAATTGGAAACACTATTTTGGAATGTAAGATTATTTCGAGCAAGTCTTTCGTTCGTCTCAGCCATCAGCTTGAGGGATTCCTCTATAGAAAGTTCACTCATTATTGTAGTTCTTTCGTCTAGAATTACACTATTCATCTCAGCTAACTTACGCGTCGACTCAGCTAACTCCCTGAGGGACTCTTCTAAAGGAGGAATAGGAACAGAGGGATCATAAAAAGGACTACTTTTCAATAGTTTGATTGTATCCTCTAGAGACGAAGAACTAGTACTATAATCTTCTTGCTCGTAAGACTGATGCATGTGTGGATAGTAATTGGGCTCACCAGGGTATGACCCATATCCTTCCAAATGATGGCGTTCCCAACCACTATTCCCAACATGGTCATAGAAAGGATGATGTCCATATTCAAATTCAGGTCGATATTCATTGTATTGGCTTCTATCATCGCAGCTCGACATTCTTAAATGCAAGGGAATTCTACACAACCACAAACAAGGCCGACTCGACTCCACCAAAGCAAACCTAAAGATTTCTAGCAAACAAAAAGCATGATGGCTCCACTTAGATTGTTTTCTAGACTAGCTTTTATTCCTTCGAAAAGGAATTCGTTACAATTTGAGCACACCCCTCTGGAATCAATCCGATCTAATGTAAGTTGAATCGAGGCGATGGAAGCTTAGTAGAGCTTTGATACCCAAGGCCTCACCGCATTACAAGGCGGTGCAGTCACGCATTCAACTCACAGAAACCATCATGAACTTTGAAGTGTGCTTAAAGAGGAACCAATATTTTTCGAACGAGTTTCCTATTAAGCTCGTTACCCTATCAGTCTCGTTCTATTCCAAATTTTAAAGCTTGGGTTCGCGTTAGGTTTCGTTTTCCTAAGGCGGGCAAGAAGGGAGCGGTGATGAAATCCGAACCCTTATCTTGTATTGGCCAGGCCTTGCCCTTTATTAGGAATTTAAAAACAGTCCAAATTCGTCCTCAATCAATGAATCACCTTAAGGAATACAGTAACTCGCTTACAGGAGATTCGCGAGTGTTTCGATGGACTTACCTCCCGTACCAGACGGGGGATGAACCGTTGTCGTCGACTCGGTCCACGACTCCTATGCCGTGTGCGAACCCGAGGGGCCGAGGTGATATTGTAATCACTGTCCTTCCCTGCACACAGTTTGTATTTAACTACCCTTCCGTAGGGTTTTAAAAAAAATAATAATAAAGTCCAAGAGTCCAGTCCAAAGTCCAAATAAAGTAAAGTGCAAAAGAAAAAGAAAAAATAACCTAAAAAAAAAAATATAAAAATCTCTCTTTTTTTTCTCTCTTTTCTATATATAAAACAAAAAAAAATTCCTCTTTGGCTCCTTTCGCTTTAAGATTTTCCTTCCAAGGTCCTTAGTACTCCACTTCGAACCTGCAAATCAAAGACAAAAAGAAACGTAAAAAGGAAAAAAAAAAATAATAAACCTAAAAAAAATTCTACCTAAGCACAGGTCCGCGTCGGCGGCGCCAAAATGATTAATGATTTAATGGGGGTTGTAGTAGCAGTGGTAAGGATGGTTCAAACTCTAAGACTTGTGAAGGTGAAGGATTTTTAGATTTATAAAAATTATATACAAAAATATTGACAAATTGGTAGAGAGGTACTGGGACTAATGATTCGGCCAATCTTCATAACATAGGGCTCAATGATTTATTCTCAACAATAATCGCTCAAAACATATATTGACTCTTATTTTGCCAAAGTAGATTCTCAAAACATTGATTGTAAATGTTAAGCATGGAACATCAAATCACCTAAGCTAAGCATGACCCATCTAATCAAATAACACCCAATTTAATCAAATCATATTTCAATTAATTTTTAATGCAAAAGTCTTAAAAAGAATTAATAAAATTACCCATGTATGAAGCTCGGCCTCCTCCGTCATTCCAGTGTTGGGGTTTAACTCATCATGTAGAAAACACGCTCAAAATATTTATTTATTGCTCAAATGGTGTTTACAATGGAGAGAAGAAGAGAAAATGGTGTAAAACTGTAATCTGCGACGCACAAAAAGCGTCACATAATGAAAGATAAAATACAAGTGTTGCTGATGTTTAGACTGCACTGCGACCCACGGCTGTGCGTCTTAGACACTGTTGATAAACCATTGTCCTTGCGAGTTTGTTCTTCGTGTTCTTGGTTTTCTTCATTCAGCAGCAGCAGCAGAAACAGAGTTTCATCAACTCTTGATTTCTGCTTCTCTGGACCTTCTCTCGACCCCAAACTCTCGACACCCTCTCTGCTCAACCCCAGCAACCTATTTATAGCCAACATACCCATCGAATCTCGCTCATTCACTCCATATAATTCTGGAAAATATTTTTTTCCATTTTCTTCACTGTCAGCCGAGATATGATCTTCTCCATCCCCTCTGTCTGCGCATATGAGCTGTAATACTTCCATAGTTGCATAAACACTTAAGAAGATCATATATCTTCCCCATTTAGTCCACAAAACTTCCCAAAAATTCCTCTCACAGAGAACTCGAGCGTATCTTCCCTGTTTAACTCTCGATTGAAAGTTAGCGGATTCTAGCCAAATTTAACTCATTCCAACGCTCAGAATAATCTTGTTATACTCAATAGATATGACCCAATTAATTCCAGACATTTAGTTTCTCCACAAATCCATCGAAAATCAATTTGAAAATCTGCCAGGGAGAGAATATATTTTCCCACCAAAAATGAAATTTGAATTATGAGAAGAAAAGTGTCCTCCCCCTAATCCTGTACGGGTGTCCCTTTAGCAATTGGGGAGGAAATAGTAATTCTGGGGTGGAAATAGTAATTTTTATGGGTTCCTCCGGTACATTTCTGGGACGCTTCCGGTGCATTTCTGAGGTGCCACCGGTACATTATCCTGGGGTGTAAAACACTACTTTTCGAGCTCATTTCGCCGCAAAGGCTTATTTCTCTAAAAACATCTACAAAAACACAAAATAACACAATAAGTACTTAATCGAGTCTAACAATACAGAATATTGAGAACAAAATAGACACATAAATGCGTCTATCAATCGGTTCCCTTTCCCCAAGGTCAGACATAATCGGATCACACCACAGGTGATTACTTAAGATTGGTTTTACTAATAAAAGTTATACCAATACATAAGTCAGGACTTTGTGAATAGTTCTACCAAGAACACAACAAGTTGTGAGCGGTTATACTCTATCACACATATTGGTTGTTCATAAGATATGCAATGAATAACAAAACCAATAACTCCTGGCAATTTCCTTTTCGGTTCACAAACAAGTTTATGAACTTACTTCCTTAGAACACATGTAAACATTGTTCGGAACATAACGAGTATTGGGGACGTTAGATAAGTCCTTTCTCCGAAAGTGATTGTCTATGGACTGAGTCGAGACAATACAACTAATCGGTTCACACTTCGTGTGATCGTCTACAGATACGAGATCGAGACAATACAACAATGAAGTATGTTTACTTGATACAAAGGTTCGGACTTAACCAAACACAATAGGATTGATTATCAAGTAATAGGAATTAACGTTTGTGTAATTTACTTTAATTATAATAAAACAATTATAATGCGGAATATAAAAGTAAAAGACACAGTAAGGTTTTGTTAACGAGGAAACCTCAAATGCAGAAAAACCCCGGGACCTAGTCCAGAATTGAATACTCTCAGGATTAAGCCGCTACACAAAATTACACTAACTTCGTATAGTTGATACCAAGTAACTAACCCTATAGTTCACCTAGTTCCTTCTGTATTCCCACGCCTCCAACTTATAAATAAGTCACGTACTTGGAACCATTACTTTGGTTCGTATTCCAAACAGTAAAGAAACAACAAATCTGTTTGGTATCAACTCTATTCAACCAAGTGATATGAGTCGGACAAAGGCTCTTCCGTTTATATCAACATAAACTCCTTCATCAGGTCCTTAGATCTATCTTATATTCAATCACCCAGAGGTAATCGACTAATATTAAGCCAACAACACCTTTAATCTGATGAATCGTGTTGATGCCGATCTACTCAATTAATCAATCCAATCTACCACAAGGATAAACCGATTATCAATTGGATCCTCTTTTACCGAAACAAGTATTGTGCACACCAAAGTTTATAAAACCCAAGTCAGATATTTAATATCTTCTTTGTCTTCGAATCTTCTTAAATCTTCAATAAAAACCTGCAGACAATCACTTGAATCTCTTGTGATCAATCACGTACAAAACGGAGTATGTTAACAATGGATTATCACAAGATCGTCTTTAGAACTAACAACAGTCTAAAGATCCCTGTCGAAACTCTGAACTAGTTTGAGTGAATCTTATATCAGAAGATAAGATTCTTAAGAATAAACAAACTAGGTGCAATCAAATTTCAACCACCGTTAGTCAATCAAAAACAAAAGATAAACCGCAATTATCTAGTTTCCCACCAACGTTACACGCTAGAGCTTCTCAATCCCAAAGAATACTTTAAACTGAGCGGCCGTAAGAGATTTCGCCTAATTAGGTTACTCTCTTCTCCGAATAGGCGGCTACACAAGTAACAACAACAAAAGAGTAAATATGTTGTTACGAAGGATTAGTTTGCTAGAAAGAAAAACTTCGAGTATTTATAGACAAGGAAGTTTGGGCACCAAGGAATTTCCAAAACCGAAAATATTCTCAAGATATTCATAAAAGCACACCAGCTTTCCGAAAATTCGGTTGACTAGGTACTAGGATCGGTTCCCCTTTGCCTAAAAACGTGTTGCACATGTCCATAGGATCGATTCCCCTTTCTTCTATAAACCTTGATGCACCCCATACAAGGATCGATTCCCTTTGATGTACTGCACCGTTACAAGGATCTGTTCCCCTTTCCTTTTAATTGGT
Organism: Papaver somniferum; assembly: GCF_003573695.1. NCBI lineage: Eukaryota > Viridiplantae > Streptophyta > Magnoliopsida > Ranunculales > Papaveraceae > Papaver > Papaver somniferum. The sequence goes on along the minus strand of NC_039361.1, from coordinate 70,373,214 downwards.
CAGACATACAAAATCCGATCATACCACATGTGATAACTTAAGATCGGTTTTACTAATAAAAGTTATACCAATACATAAGTCAGGCCTTTGTGAATAGTTCTAACAAGAACACAACAAGTTGTGAGCGGTTATACTCTATCACACATATTGGTTGTTCATAAGATATGCAATGAACAAAACCAATAACACCTGGAAATTTCCTTTTCGGTCCACAAAAAAGTTTATGAACTTACTTCCTTAGAACACATGTAAACATTGTTCCCTAGGATGAAATCCTCACCTCATACCCATACATAATCACAATAGCATTCAAATGATTATGGAGATTTCTTATCTACAAAGTTTAATGGTTAAGTAATAAACCTCGTATTGTATTACTTAATAGTATGTCTATCTAGAGTTCAAATATGCTTCGCAGTTATGTTTTCAATATGCACGACTTGAAAGATACGTTAGGGAATGAAACAGTTCAAGTCAAATATCACTAACCTCAAGTGGAAGGATGATTGTTGTCGTTGTAGGTCCTTGCTTCTTCACATCTTCAAGACTTCGCAATACTTGTAATGTCTCATATCCTAATACTTTCAAGCTTACCTATACGAAGTTGACTCTAGTACATAATCAAGCGACTCTTAACATGAGTTTTGATTCACTAAAATATGACAACCAAACTTGACATACCAACGCTTGGTGGGTTCAAACGAGCAATGCTCTAACACTTACAAATCTAGAATTACTTAGATTTGGAAAAATGTTAAATCTTTGATCTAGTTTGAGTGACCTTATATCAGAAGAGAAGGTTCTCAAGAATAAACAAACTAGGTGCAATCAAAGTTTCAACAAACGTTGGTCAATCAAATCAATAATTGAAAACTAAAATAACAATGCAATTATCTAATTTCCTACCAACGGTACTTGTAGAGCTTCTTGATCCCACATAAGTCTTTATACAGACGTTCGTAAGATATTTCGCCTAATTAGGGTACTTTCCTCTCCGGATAGAGGGATCCACCAGAAACAACAATAATGAAGTTTTCCTGGCTCTTAATATAGTTTGCAAGAAATGCAAACTCAATTATTTATACACCAAGTTTGTTTGGACAACAAGGAAATTCCAAAACCGAAAGTATTCTCAAGATATTCTCATTAAAGAACCTAAATTTGGTTTTCCTATTTCCACTTAAATGCCAAACCATATTTCTGAAAACTCTCGTAGAAATCTTCTATTATTAGTCTAGCACATTAACTAATAATATTTTCCAGAGGATATGCTTTAATTGCTGGTAATTAAAACATATATGATGAAAATCATAATTAAATACTCTTCACTTTTTCAGATCTGGGATCACCTTGAGTATCAAGGAATATCTTTGAACAACTAATGATAGGAGTTATGTACATGTTCAAATAATGTCGACATCTAGAAGTTTCCTGTTTAGCAAACGCAATTTGTAAATCACACGAACCTTAAAGTGTATGTGACTATATAAATTGGTTTTGCTTAAGGGAATCGGTTCTACCTTATAAAGATGATCAAGTACGAACTGGTACTACCTTATAAATATGATCAAGTATGAACTGGTACAACCTTATAAGAATAATTAGGTAACTTGAGACTGGTTACACCTTGCTCCACAAAGTAGCTTGTGACCGGTTTCACCCTGCTTCAAAATGTCGGTTGTGACTGGTTACGCCATGCTTCCCAATATAGGTTGTGGCATATTATAACTTACAAATATAATCAGGTAGGAACATATACTACCCTATAGAAATAATTACGTAAGATCGGTTATACCTTGTCATCTTGTATTGATCATCCAAATATTCGATGAAGAACAAGACCAAAACACCATGATTTCCCTTTTGATTATGAAACAAGTTCATACATCTAGTTCCTTAAACCAATGTAATAATACATAGTTTCCCAGGATGAAATCACACCTATATAATGCACATAATCAAGTAACTAAATAAAATAGACTATGTCGATGTCGTGTTTACGAAGTTCAAAAGATAGAAATTATACTTCTTAATATAATTTCTTGGTACTTTGATCATACTAATATGAAAAAGTTTAGTACTAGAGTATCATATATATATATATATATACCTCGCATGTTACTTTTCCAATCTAAATGACTTGAATGAAACAAGATACGAATGAAACAAGTCAAGTACGTAGTTACTAACCTAAAACTGAAGGATAGTGTCTTCGTTGTCTTCAATCCATCTTCAAATCTTTGTGAGTAACTAAAGCACTATATTTTTATCATTTCTAGTCTAACCTAACGAAGTTGACTCTAGTTTATTTATTAAGCGACTCGAGTTTTGGAACTAAATATGACAACCAAACTTGACATACCAACGCTTGGTGGGTTCAATCGAGCAATGCTCTAACACTTGCCAAATCACTTCGTGCACTTGATGATTCAAAGATATCCAGGAACATCTCAAAATCAAACAGTTCGTGAACTGACTAAATCAGTCGTGTATGCGAGTTAATAAGAGAATAATTCATCAAGTCTTATTATTTATAATTTCAAAGTTCACGTACTGAGCAAATAAATTCGTGAATATAAAACTAACATGACGACTCCTATGAACTTAATATGCAAATACGATATGTCGAAAAACAAATTGCCCTGAACCTATTATGTGATAAGTTCTTCGTTACTTGATTTTACGATTCGATATTTATCAAGTACTAGCTTGAACTCGAGATTTTTCCTAACCATTCATCATAGTACTAAAGTTATACTATATTGTCTCAGTAGATGGATGATAGATAGTATGAGTAACTAGGATAGCCAACACTCTTCACATATCTTTATTCATGAAGTTCTCCTAGATATCTCAGACTTTCTTCTGTCTTTAATCTTCAAGGTCGATTGATCAATTTTGTTACTTAACGTTCTAGCTATGGTCGAGACTGACCTCCGTAGACTACAAATCAAGATATAGTTTTGATCAACTAAATTTGGAAACAAGCTTGACATACCAAAACTTGTGAGTTTGACCGAGCAATGCTCTAACGTATTTGACCAAGACGGGTTCACAATTTTCAGATTTTATTCAAGATTGGACGCATATGTGGTTGGTCATTTCAGAAACGTGTTTTGGGTAAATGGTTGGCGTAGAAAATAATACAAAGAATTTCGCGAGGTTATTTCTTTTGGCACCACGTACTTGGTGAACTAGTATTGCATACTCTTTTCTTTATCTGTTGGGGTAAATTACTAAGGGGAATCAATATTGTGTGGATGTGGGCTAGTTGAACGTTGAAGATTTTGAATCATGTTTTTAGTTACTTATGCAGTGGCTTTATTGTATGCTTGCATGTGCTCCTGCAATAATAAGTGATCAAGACAAGGCTATGCAAATGAGAATATAAATAATAAGGTTGAAAATTATAAATTATCCGACAGTCAGTAGCTTCAGGAACTATATATACGGAAAAAAAGGCTTTGTTGGATACCTTATTATATGAAAAATTATTTTGGGGTTATCATCTACCCAAAAAAGAGATAGTATAAATTATTTTTTTAACAGATACCTCAGCCTAGAAACAAGTACAAAATAATTTGTAGAGCAACACGAACGTTAATAGCGAGGGATGAAGTAAAGAAAGAGACCGCGACTTATTTGGAATCATGCTCTAAATTGATTCCAGCAGCTATTTGGAAAAACTAGATAAAGGTCAAAGACCATATAGCCTATGACAACTCAACAAGTTTCAACAAGAATAAAGATCAAAATAGTATAGCGAACTTATTAACGAAATAATGATTCTAATTCGTAATATCTCCTGAAAGATTAAACATGAGGAACAATCTTAATGTCAACTGTTAATGAATTTCTCTCGAAATAGATCACATTAGAAAACATGGTATGTCTAGACTCAGCGGTAAAAAAGATCATGTTAGAAAAGTCAAATATTTTACCCATAAAAAGAATGGACCGAGTGGCAATGGTCAGAATATTAAGAAATTGATACTCCCTTCGATTCAAAAAGATAGACCGGTTCACGTGTAATTGCTACGTAAAATCGATCTATCTTTTTGAAAAGGAGGTAGTAATTGTTTCCATGGTGTTACTTTGTGAATTTCCGAGGGTTTACAAATTTTTTTGGGATATCTTAATTTTTATTACCTTTCTCTATTGTACATGATCTTTTGTTATGTTATCTTATTATGGGAACATTTGAGAGGTTCGAGAGTTTTAATTTATAGCTTCTAATTTTGAATTGTGATAAGGACCCTAAGTTTCGGTTTCATTTTCAAATTGTAATGATTTAGGTTGTGATGCTGTCTTCAGTTTGTTATCATTTCTGTAAAGCTATACACGGTTTAAATTGAAATTTCTCAATATTTCCTCAGTTAAGATTCTTTTTTGTGGCAATCTACTAATCTCTAGACTTTGATTTTCACAACCGGTGGATACCATACTAACAAAGGCTTATAGCTTTTGTGGACTAAAACTGGAGATTGATATCAATTTGGTTGAATTCTACTTTCTAATTGTCTATATGACCTATCTATGTTTATTACTAGATTACCATTGCCACGGCGGGGAGGACCGACCGAAAAAAAATATGAAACACCGTTACGTGTAATGGTGTTATAAGATTATAAAATTGATATGCATCTAACTTATAATAGTTTGTATGAATTTTTCCGATTTTTTATGTATTTTTTGTGGTTGTTTAAATCAATTTACCCCATTTGCTATGTATCATTTGTGTTGGTTTGCATCAATTTTCTCCATGCATTTTTTGTGGTGTTTTGCATAATGGTTATGCATTAAATTTTAAAAATATAAACACCATCAAATTCTTCATAAAAACTTTAAATTTTATATTGTTGTTTAGACTTGTTGTGTACACATTTTTAAAACCTTCCAATGACATAAAATGTGTAAAATTCTAAGACACGGATTTTTAAATACGTTATATTAAAGTTTGGTTACCAATTATACTGAAGGGAGTTGTTGAGCTGGGGGAAATGTCACTTCACGGTTCTATTCTCCGATCTGGGATGTCATGTGGGTCCAACACATCGTATCGTTGACTAGTGCAAGACTTAAGACACGGTTTCAATAGTCAAACCCCTAAATCTACGGCTAAAAATAATCCTCAAGACACAGACAAAACTGGATATTCCTTGACTGAGATCTCCAGATCATTTCTCTGACACGTGTAAGACAAATAGATACTTCCATTTGTACCCACTAAACCTCCGGAAGTACAGGATCTAATAAAAAAGAAATATATTCAAATTATAAACTTACCCTTAGTAAGTACCTTTAGTTACATTTCACACCACCCTTCTTACTATGACAAGGACTTGACTAGATTCCAAACCTAGTTTCCTTTCTACTTGTGATAAAGTGACCACAACTGCCAGCAACTGGACTTGAGTGAATCCAACCAAAAACATGTAAAGAATAGGAAAAGTTCAATTCTTCACACAAAAAAGAAAGGAACCCTAAATATCTAGCTCTTGCTCTGCCAAACTCACACCAGAGTACATGTAAATATCAAAACACTCCATGTAATGTAATTTGAGTAGAGTGTAGAGTAATAGTACAAACAAATATCCAAAGATTTTTTAGGTTGCCTAACAAAACATAGAAATTCAAGTAAAGTTTTGCAATTGAATTCAAGCATACAAATACAATGGATGGATATGACCTAACAGAAAATAGCTCATGGCTTCGAACGAACTCATTCGTACGCAATTTCTCATAAGGTTAGGCATCCGTCAAGTGATTATAGAAAACAAAAAACAAACTTACTCAAGCTGAATCCGAAACAAAATTTGACAATTGCAAGTGTTGGAGCTAAAGCAATATCAAGCTGTAATTCAAGAACTATGACTAAATCCTAGTTGTAGAATGTGATGGTTCAATAATGTGCAAAATGGAAAAAAGAAACACAGTTTAAAACAGGCAATCACTAGTTGTATAGTTTGTTGTTGGAGTATTATAGACTTAAGCTTAAAGGAATATAAGTTGAGTAGCATACTTTAATTACTAAGTTAAGGAAAAAGAGAAAGAAGAAGAAGAAAGAAAAAGACATCAACTCATAGAAATGGGATGAGTTGTCATGTTTTTGATGTTAGGTGACTAAATGAAATCACATTCAAAACTCACATGCTTATGTTAATATATTATAAGTATACAAATTGCTTTTTAGTTAAGAGGGTTCCTCTTCACTTTTTTTTTTCTTCAGGACTTTTAACAACATAATAATCATCTAAATACAATGTTCAAGTTTCAATCTAGTATGCTAAGTAAAACTATTACTCACTTTCTAGTTACTAAAACAGTCTAGTGTTTCCTAAAGAATCAAACACATTTTCTACCTAGTTTTTGAGTTTGGGTTTCTTGTGAACTAACTTCACCTATCTTTATTCAAGTGTCAAACAAAAACCAAACACACTCAATTCTACTTAAACTCTGGAAATGGCTAAACACCTGCACTGTAAAGTAAAGTCGTTAGGTGGTGATATCTACGATTTGAATTTCACAATGATTCATGAACAAGTAAACAATTCAGCTTATATTAAAGGTATAATAATAAGAAAACAAACATATAAAACCTCATTGTAGTGACAATGTTTGGAACTGAGACAAATATCTATGTAACTATATAATATCTATGAGCTTAAATAAACTCTACTGTTGTAGAGTTTTATTTTCAGTTGAAATAAGAACAACTAAAAAAGTAAAGCTTAATAATATCCAAGAAGAAAACCAAAAACAAGAAATGCTACTAAAGAAAAGTAGCAGTAGGACTGTTTGTTGTTACCTTTGAAGGATTTTATCTGTGAAACTGTAAAGAATTAATGAAATAATATCTCCCCACCAATATTGTTGTCTGTACACTCTTGCATTTTCATTGGAATACCTGAATTCAATAGGAACCTTCTCTCAGTTAGAGATCAAACCCACTAACTGGTCATGTTTGTGGCTGTTCCCAACCCACCAAGGCTCATAACCCATGTCGCCGGTATTAGTTTCTTCGTCATTAGGTGCAGGAAGATTAAGATCGAGGAGATCTCGCATTACTGGTAACTTCTGCGGAAGTACTATAGTTGGAGTGCTCCTAGTATCAGATCCACCAACCAAATGTGACCTTTTATGTCCACCTAAAGCTTGCCCTGATGAGAAAACTTTGAAGCAAATGGGGCATTCATGCTTATTCTTCTTCAGTGCGGGACTAGTTTCAGCACTAGCCGTAACTTCGAAGACACTCACATTGTCATTGTTGCAGGACTTGATGTCAGCTGTAGGATCAGGAGAAAGATCAGTCTCAATGCTGGTTTCACTGAAATCCACTTTCGAAGCTGAACAACCTTTAATTTTCTTGTGACTAGCTCTGTGGCCTCCAAGAGCTTGGTAAGAAGGGAAGTACTTGTTGCAAGTAGTACACTTGTATTTGCTTTTCTTCGAAGAAGATTTGCAAAATTCAGAATCCGAACCATCATATTTCGCTTTCTTCCTCGAGACCCTGTCAAATTCGTCTTCGTACAAGTCGGATTTAGCTCTCTTGCTTGAATTGAACTTCCCATACTTGAAACTAGACTGATTCTCAACTTCCCTGATCAAATTCTTCCCCAATTCAGCTCTAGCATTCTTACTACTAACTCTATTCCTAGTATAAGAACTGTTCTCAAACTCATCATCAAATTTAGGCCTCTTAAACTCACCTTCTTCCCCAAATGAAGCTGACACTTCCAATTCACCATTTCTCGAAAAGCCGGAACCATAACAACCACCTAATTCAGATCTTTTACCATCAAATCGAGTAACACCCAGTTTCTTTTTACCTTTTAACTTCTTCTTCTCATTCAAATTGACATTGTTAAGCTCATTTTCACTAGTCCTCTTAATTAAACTGGATGATTTAGCTTCTAAAAACAAAGAATTATTATCTGAAGATTCAACTAAACAGTTCAATTCACTTCGAGAATAACCAGTAGAGTCTCTAGATAACATCATTAAAGACATAGCTACTTCTTCTTGTTCATTCGAAATCTCCGAAACTGAAGAATTCTCAACAGATAAACAAGAAGTAGTATTGTTATGATTATTATTAGTACTAGGAGTGATTATAGTATTAGTATTCTTGTACCTTGTTCTCTTTGATCTCCTCCTCTTTGGTGCCGTAGCTTCATTATCAGATTGACTATCCATTACAAGATTCTGATTTTCTTCAAGTTCACGATCACTCCAATAATCTTCTTCTTCTTCGTCTTCAACTTGTTCAACTTCTTCTCCTCCTCCTCCATATACTACGATGCTCAGAGACTTTTCATCATACATCTGTGAGTGAAATGATTTCAAATGACTCATATAAGCTTTCCAGGATTGAAACCCTTTTCCACATTCTTTACAAGTGTTGTCACCGATGAAATTTCCTCTTTTTGTAGAATCTGAAACTGACCTCCATGTCTTCTTAGGATTTTCTCTAAGTCCATAACCAGTATGAGCAGTACCGTTTTGATCATACCCCACCATGAAAGTGTTGTTTACTTCTTCAATTTCAGTTGATGTATTCATATGAGACCTCATATGACCACCTAATGATCTTCCACATGGAAATCTTTTCTTGCAGTACTTACATACATGCTTAAACTCATGATCTTCATCCATCGAGAAAATCAACTGAAACAAAAAACCTAATCTTTAACTTCAAAATTGAGAAAAACCCAGATCAGAAAATCGATAAAAAATCTCACTTTGGAATTATAATAATAATTGCCTTCACTAATTAATCACATTGCAAAAGAAACAGAGTAAACAAAAGACAGACATGACATCTGAACAGAAAAGAGAAAGAAGTGATCAAATCATGGGTTTTCTAGATTTTTGAAGTGAATCAAGTAGAACCCAGATTTCAAAACAGTAACAAGATCTAGTCTAGTTAAGAAAGAAAACAGACACTTCAGAATTTTTGGTTTTCCTCCTCCTCTCTTTACTTGCTCTCTCTTTTAAGCAGCTAGTAATGGCATAAGTTTAAATTGTGATAACAAAAACAGAAACAAAATCAATAAAAAATTAATACACCCCAAATTTTTAATTTTTACTAGTGAGATGAGATTCTATTCTTTAACCTCCATTGTCATTGATGGTGTTGTTGAATGAGCTCATTCATATACAATAAAAAAGAGAAGTTTTTTTTTCTATGAGTTTGTTCCTAGAAAAATTCTCTCTTTCTCTTTGTGCTATATTTGGAGGAGAAATCCATGCATGGAAGCAAAGATTAAAAAAAAAAAAAAAAAAAGATAACTGCACGTGTACTCAACTCACAATCCTACGCCATCATGTTATCGTACGGTTCTTAAATTTCCGTGATTTTATTTTAATTACCAGTATCAACGAAATTTTAAGGAAATTTTTCATTTTTTTTTTTGACTATTCGTGTATTCTTTTCCTTTGTCTCTATCTGAAGTAACTCTTGCTTGGTGGTACCACGAGAAGGAGTTAGTAGTACATCAACACCATCAAAATCTGTAACCGTTATTCTTTTCGGATTTTCTTTCAATTTATTACTACTAGAAAATATCGAAGAATCCTCGAGTATTTTCTTAATTTTTACATTAATTATTTTGATCATTTACTTGTTTGGGGTTCACTTAATCGTCTCGATATAACTTGACTTTGTATTGTGTTTGAAATTTCCATAATGTCTCCGGAATATGGTTCGCTCAAAGCCAAGGCAAGCTTCAACATACTACGCTACAATACGGTTCGGGTCGACCCATCTGCAGTCATGTTCATCTATAATGACACCTAGAAGGATTTAGTTTTAAAATCATCGAATTATTTTCTATTAACAAATTGGTTTTTGGGATGCTTTATTTTTGTTAACGTGGATGTATTATACAGAAAGACAAAATATTTATATGGGGACTAGCCACGGTGTTGCCGTGCAGGCCACCTTGTTGTTTTTCCTAACGAGCCGGCTATCATTATCATCGCAGTTACCGCAGTGTAAATGTCTTATTTAGCCATTTTTGTCAAACCCTTAACTTCCATTAGGAAAGTTTTAGTTAATAAGGTCATACTCATAATGGAGGAAAAAACATGAATTCCATGACATTCTTCTTTGTTTCAGACTTCACTTTAGTGTTAAGATCCACTTAAACATACGGATTTGAGTTGACAGCTTGAAATCTTATAAGAAAAGGCTGGCTGGCCATTCTTGCCATCTCTTATGACTCTCTCTAAAATATAGTTCCCCACAGGTTTGTGATAAATCATATCCTTTGTTCCAGAAAAAGTAATATTTTCACTTTTTCAATTTAGCATATTTTTAGGTAAAAATAAAATTGGGACGAAGGTGGTAGATTACTAATATTAGGCCAGACAACCTAAACCATTTACATTCGCGTCAGGTCCTCGTAATATCTTTGGCTATGAGCAACGCCGAACAATTCACACCGGCATACTCGATATCGGTTCTAGAGATCTTCCGGCCGGTTCAATTCTTGTATGGTTCACATTTTCATAGACTCAGCTCTTGCTCCATGAGGGATATAAATAAAAGGAGCATGAATTTAAGACTGGAGCAAGTTAAGTAGAAAATTTGAGAGTCTAGTTCATGGCGTTCCATGACCTAATCTTAATAGAGATAGGACCACTATGTGAGGTGATGACTTGCACTAGGAAAGTGGCCAAGATATTTAAATATCTTCTCGGGAGTTTTACTTTTAGTTTTACCCATGCATCATCATCCATAAAAGCTAGCTAGGAGAAACAAACCAAAAACATGTACTCAATGATCAAGCTTTTATTCCCACCTATTCCTTCACGCCATTTTATCTCACTCTCACACCATTTTGCCTGCCCATCAAGTCCAACAACTTACACTGTTGCGTAGTGCTTTCTTTTCTGGGTTAGGTTTAGTTTACAAGTTCATTTTGCTCGACTGATTCACTGACTTTGTGTTAAACCATTATTAATCCGACAAATAAGATGTAGTTCTTTTTGTTGACTGTTTTAAATTTATAAATATTAAAGAAGTTTTCAAGAGATCGACATATTCTTGTTATTATTATTTTTGGGTTGACCAAACTTGTTTATAATTGAGTCAATAAAAACTGAACGATTAGTGAGCCAAATGTAATAAGACGTGTAGACGATGAGGTCTTGTTTTGGGATGAGTTTACCTCCAATCAAATGTGTTGTATTAGAAAGAAGAGGAAGAGCTTAAATTAATCAATGTTGGATTTGATCAAGTTTCTTGGCTAATAAATACGTGGTGGTTGGGATAATCCTTATTAAATTGCTGGATAGAGCAACATTTGGCAGATGCCTTGGAAAAATAAATAAGAAAATCACAGTATAACTAGATGACTGTTAAATGTTTGGTTGTATGCCTCAAAAAAAAAAGTCTGGTTGTTTAGACTGTTAATCAGTTTTAAGTCAATAGGAATAATGTTGAAGAGCCACTGAGAACTACTTTGCTGAGTGTATACAAGAGTGCTTTTGTTGATGGTTACTGTCAATTGCAAGCAACCCATTTATATATAAGGGTTCTTGTACCTCTATGTTAGTAGTGGTAAATTGGAAAGGTAAATTTTAGCAAACACAAAAACAAAAGTGAGTGCAAGTGATATGTTGATTTGGTCTCCACAGAAAATTAGGTTTTAAACAAAAAGAAAGAAGAAGACACAGAAACTGTTAAATGTGCAAGCAACAACTGTTCCACCACTCTTTGTTTTATATATATACGCTTTGGATAATAAAGCTTGCATGTGTGTTTTTCCTTTGGTTGTAATGTTGCTGCTGCATAGTGTAATAATGGTGCATGTGTTAGTGAGGAGGAAGTATTCTCTTTCAATCTCCTCTCACAATGCCATGCTTATAGACTACTCAAATGAGGTCAATGAAATTCAATTCCTTTTTTTTCTATCTTGTAGGGTCTCTCAATTGTAACATGGAGGAAGAAGTTGTTCTGTTTGGGTCTACCATGACTGCTAGTATGTTACTATCCTTTCTCCCTTCACTTCTTTAATGTAACTAATCCAAATCCTTAGCACAATTGAAAGGTTGTCAATTCAAGAATCTAACCCCAAATGGGTACTTTCTACTAAAACCTTTTAGGTGGTTAAACTACTTATTTGAGTTCCAGTAACAATTTTTTGCAATGCATTAGGATTTGGGAATGAACTTTTTTTTCTGACTGATTACAAAAACTACTGTATTATGTGTAAGTTTAGCAGATGTCCAAAGGTTGCTTTTATGTAGTTGAAAGAAGCAGCTATCAGAGAACAAAAAACTTGCCCCTACCATCTAAAGTTGTATATACTTTGAGTATTTGGGTCATCAGCCTGTCATTGCCTTGCACTTCCTTTTTGTTTCTTTCTCTTTTTTTCTTTTGGGCTCTAAATATTGGCCAAGGATTCCACATTGGTTGCAGTGGTTTGGATTTCTGAATGATGAAGATGGTACGAGACTACGAGTTATAACTTATTTATGTAGTTTTGGGTTCTTGGGGAAATGAAAAATGTATTTTTTTGGTAGAGGAAAAATGTAGTTGAAGTCTTACCAGACTTCTCCCCTAAGGTTAGGCTTTTTGAAGCTAAAAGGCAAACAAGTGGGTGAGGTGAGGTGAGGTTTTCTCTTTGGTTATTGTCAATTTACCTGCGAAGTAGATTTTGTAGATATCAACTTTTTTTTTATTTTTTTTTTATCAGTCCTATTAAGGACTGATACCGTTTTTATATAGGACAAAAAAATCCCACTAATCCTAACCGTTGGATTGATAAAAATGGTATAGCCCATAGTAGTAGTGTTTGTTTGCTCATATTTCTGTTCTGTAAGTATTAGATTGTGAATTGATGGGGTGGTCGATTCAACGATTTCCACATTAACAATATATATTTGGGTTTGTTTAAAAATATCGAGTCATTCCATTAATGCTCAATGTAAAGAGTATATGGTAGCCTATAGACACCAGATGTTTCGTTAATGGTAGTCTACAGGTGCCAGATGTTAATATATTTCCTCATTACTTTGTTTTAACAGACAAGTGGTACCAGCAACCTATAGTTCAAGAGTAAGAAAGCACATAAGTAGTCTGGATTATACTGTAAAAATCCTTATTTGCTTGTACAATTATTTCGCCAATTATGTGCATCCTTGAAGACCCACTCTTCGTTTTATAATGATACCCTTTTTAACATTTTCCCATTAAACACTACTAGCACACCATTTCTTTCTGAGCAGTAAGGCCTTTTAAGTGAATGTTTAGGTTCCTTAATACCGCTGTATGTTGATTGATATCTAGATTATTAAGTAGATGAATTTTTGGTACAATAACACCATTGTAGATGGTGATTTTTGGAACAAGGTAAAACGACCATCTTACAGTCCAGGGTAAAATCATCATTTTGGTAGTCCAAGAAAAAATCATCACTTTACCGAAATGTCCAATCCACTCGAGGTACTCAGACCCACGAATATGATTAGTTACCAGGACATGAAGAGGAATCGTGTGAACTCAAACATAATTTAGTCAGTATGAAGCCCAAAACTCCAGCCAAGAAAGTGTTCAAGATGGAGCTTAAACTCCTGAGGAAAGAGAAGTTAGCTCAAAGCTAAAGAAGCCTAGTTAGCTAGGCCCGAAGAGCTTCTATTACTTCGATGCAGAAAATTTTTGTCGCTCCGAAGCAGAGAACCTCCATCGTTCCGAAGCGGAGAGCCTTCTTCGCTCGAAGACGAAGAGCTCAGTCGCTCTAAAGAAAAAAGACTTCACCACTCGAAGGTAAAAGATCGCGTTTTCCTATAGATCAACGTTCGACCACATGCCTCAGGCGAGGTCAAACGGCTCCGATCAACATTCACGATTAGGTTACGATAGACCTCAGTCAAGCTTGTGCTCTCCACATGACAAATACCGCTATAACGAGCCTCCTAGAGATCTTCAGATGCCTCTGGATTGCCTCCACTCTCAAACACATAATAAGTTGTGACGACTCGTAAGAATACTAACATGTCACACGACATATCACATACAAAGGTTGGTTACGTCAAAAATAGAAGGATAAACTTAGTGATTTGGTTCAGCGGTATATGGAAACATGTAGGCATCATCCTAACCATACAGAAAGAATAGTCGGCTGTGAGGAGTCAACTTAAGGATAAACTAGATAGGTTGTTTATCTGTAGCTATTCCAGGGGTCTAGGAGAAGGTGATGATCCTCTCTCCTTTTGTTATCCCACCAACTAGAGATTAGGAATTTGCAGAGGTATAAATAGACCTATGTTTGGTCAATCTATACAACAACATAGAATATATATAACAACAACAAGTTCTCTGCAATTCTCTCTTAGAGTTTCTTCATCTGCACCTCTTTGTAACTGAGAAACTCTAATCTCGTATCTTTCGGCTTCGCCCTCTAGATCAATCCTACCTTTCAACTGCGATAGAAGCAGTTTTTGGAACAACCATCATCTTGGTTTAGGCAAGGATTGTTCATCATCAGCTTCCCTTTCGGACAATAGAACAAGTCATATTACCAGAGTAATTCGTATCCTTTTCGAAATATACATTTTGGCGGCCACGGTGGAGGGTTGATCACTCAGTCGTAGTTACATGTTACAATCTTGGTTGCCATCATGGAAGAAGTTGATTCTTCAACCACCAGTGTTGATACATGAAAAATATTACCCCTTTAGATGGGCTAGTGTGCCCTCAAAGGGGAGGCAAGCCCGACATGAGACACGGGGACTTAGGGACTAAAGCCCAAGTCCACCAAGAAGATGCCTATTAAATGGAAAGGATAAGGAAGGAATTAATGGGAAGAAGAAGGTTTTATTAGATAAGGAATGACATTAGTAGTAATTAAAGAAGTTTAGGACACATGGAATGATGTCATAAAAGGAAGGGGCTTTTGGAAAGTCTATATAAAGAAGGACAAGGTACAATGGAAAGGGTACCCTCTCTCTTACTATTATTAGCAAAGTGAGGTCATTTGGCTAGCTAGGACGGGTAGAACCTAACGAGAAATCGGGTATTAACATTTGGCGACCACACCCAAAGGCTCGTTCCTAGCTCACCATGACACACCTAGAAGGCGCTATCTCGGGAGCGACAGGAAACCAAGCGGACGGTTAACCTCTTAACCTTGATGAAATGACAATAGAGGATGATGACAACGAGGAAGAAACGCCGATCCTGGGCGTTATCAAGCAATCGGTAAACCGAGGACCCCAAAATAAAAAGGTGACAATGTCACAGGAAAAGAATGAGCAGGCAGCCCGGATAGCGAAACCCGTATCATATACTTTGCAAAACATGCAGGAAGAATTGGATGAGTGCCCATAGATTATGTTTGGCGCACTACGGTTAGTGCTGCGTCGGGAACCCCACGCAATGTAAGACCTAATATTAGTAAGGAAAATAGAGACCAACCCCAGATTGATGGAAGAATCCGAGGGGAAAACTGAGGAAGTAGGCGCGATTATAAAACACCACCCCCTCTCCCCTGCGGCAAAGAACGCGCGATTAAATTCTTGAATCAATGGATCGCCGAAGGAGAAATTCAGCTACCCCCGACCACAGTGGATATCAACAAAATGGATAAAAACTCGGCCAAATACTGCCACTATCACCGAAGGATGGGGCACCCAACGGAGGAATGTTTCGCCATTAGGAGCATATTTGAACGCAAGCGGGCTTTCGGGGAACTCGAGACGACAAGACAGACGATTACATATGACCCATTCCCTCGCCACAACCCCTAAAAAAAGAGAGAGAAAGAGAGAAGATGCAGATTACATGCCCGCAAGTTGTAAACACTTTCGTTTGGTAAGAAAATTTTCTTTCCTCAAATTCCGACGAGCAAATATATCAAAAGGTCTCGGGAAAGCCAAAAGGCGCCCGATTGACTGACAAATTCACAAAAGGTCCCAGGAACGCCAAAGGCGCCTGGTTGACTGACAAAAGGTCTCGGGGACGCCAAAGGTGCCCGATAGACTAACAAATCCACAAAAAGTCCCAGGAATGCCAAAGGCGCCTGATTGACTGACAAAAGGTCTCGGGAAAGCCAAAGGCGGCTGATCGACTGACAAATTCACAAAAGGTCCCAGGAATGCCAAAGGCGCCTGTTTGACTGACAAAAGGTCTCGGGAAATCCAAAGAAGCCTGATCGACTGACAAATTCACAAAAGGTCCCAGGAATGCCAAAGGCGCCTGGTCGACTGACAAAAGGTCTAGGGAAAGCCAAAGGCACCCGATTGACTGACGAATCCACAAAAGGTCCCAGGAATGCCAAAGACGCCTGGATTGACTGAAAAAAGGTCTCGGGAAAGCCAAAAACGCCCGATTAACTGACGAATCCACAAAAGTCTCATGAGAGCCAAAAGACGCCTGGTCGACTAACAAACCCACATAGGTATCGGGAACGCTAAAGGCGCCTGGTCGACCGACGCTTCACAAAGGAACCAAGAGAAGCCAAAGGCGCTCGTACGTTTCCTAAACACCTACTCAACCCGACACCCTCTTGAACTAAAATAAAATAATAGGTATGCCTTGTCCTAGCCCGTCCCTTAAAAAGCGCCTGATCGATTACCAAACTTGGAAGCAGCCCTTAGATGATAAAGCGCCTCAGAGTAGCCTAAGGTGATTGATTGTCCGGCATTCATAAGGTTTCAAGAAAACCAAAGGCACCTGATCGACTGACCCTCCAACCAAGCCAATTATGAAAAAAAAAAGGGAGGGGAGGGGGGAGGGGGTAATTAGGCGCGTTTCATTAATTCCCACCCAACCCAAAACCCTTTCAATAAAAAGAGGTGGGAGTAAGCGCATTTCACTAACGCCCACCCCACCCAAAACCTTTTCAATAAAAAGAGGACGGAGTAGGCGCGTTTCACTAACGCCCATCCCGCTCAACACCTTTTCAATGAAAAGAAGGTGAGAGTAGGCGCGTTACACTAACGCCCACCCCACCCAACATCCTTTCAATAAAAAGAGGGGGTGGGGGGAGTAAGCGCATTTCACTAACGCACACCCCGCCCAACACCCTTTCAACAAAAAGAGGGGGAGTAGACGCGTTTCACTAACGCCCACCCCACCCAACACTCTTTCAATAAAAGGAGGGGGGAGTATCACCCCTACCTACCACGAACGACACCCTCGCTTATTTACCACGAACGAAACCCTCGCTTATTTACCACGAACGACACCCTCGCTAAATAAATAAGCGGGAAGTGGGTTGAATTGACAATGTCTGACTTACCCGGTTAAATATATATAAAATACTAATAAATACGATTATGAAGGAAAGGAAAAGTATAATCATCTGACAATCGGCATACCCAATGAATATGATAATGAAATACTAGTAACAGAGACAATCAAACACCACAGAATATCCCACAACATGAAGACAAACAAACAACAATCACGGCGCCTTAAGAGCAAGCCCAACAAAGGAAAATGATAAAGAGCTGGCACAAGGACAAAGCACTTTAAGCTAGTTAGAGCCGTTCCAGCTGCTGCCGTTTCTCCTCAAGCGCATCTCGAATAGTTTCCTCGGCGGCCTCAGCCTGCAAAACCTCATCAGTAGCCACTCCAACATCAGCAAGCAATAAATCCAATTCCTCATTCTTGCTAGAATTTGTCTCTGAGCGCTTCTTCAACTCCTCCCCCAACTGAGAAATTTGACTCATGAGCCGGCTACGAGGGTCATTCCGGCCCTTCACCTTCACCAGCAGCTCCTCCAACCACTGCACTGGGAACTTAACATTAAGCGCAGATTGCACAGCAACTTCCCAACTACGTAAAGTTGTTGGGTCAATAGGATCATCTCCCACGCGAGTAAGGCGCTCCGCGATCTCCAAGAGGTTTCTTGTCATATAGTACAAGAAAGGAACGGCCAAGAGACCCTCTTTTGCCATATGACCGCCACCATGCTCAACAATATCCCTGTAGGTGGCAGCAAAAACTGTCGGCACCAAGAAGATGTGAACCAAAGCAGGGTCTACTCCAGCCTCAGCAGCGGTCACTACCAAAGGGAAACGAAATCGTATATCCTCGGAATCTGCTGTTACAACAGGGGTGATTGGTATATCAGCCGTAGAAGCATTGGCTTGCTTCTCCGAATGAACGGACGGGTCGTCACCGTCCAATTTAGTTCGCTTGGAAGATCCCTCGCTGCTTGGGACCACGCGCCTGATACCATCCATATCGGGCCTCGTGGTTTCTTTTCGTTTCTTACCCATATCCTAATACCAATGACAACATGTCAAAATAAATAAATAAAAAGGGGAGGAAAGAAAAAAAAAGAAGAGAGGGAAGGGAAGGGAAAACCAACCTCGGGAACCGATGAACCTAGCGGAGTATCAACATTATTAGGACGAGACGCAGAGGAACTGGTAGACAATTCAGAGCTACCAGTGGAGCCTGACAAACTAGAAATGAGCACCATTATAAAGACAACTTAAATTTATAAGAAATGAGAGAAGAGAAAGGCAAAGAGAGAGGGATAACAAAAACAAAGACACGTATTAAATAGGGAATTACCTGCAGGATCATTAACGGTTAACGCCACGTGGGATGAGGACCCACCCAAAACTAACTGGATGGACCCAGAAGGGCTCATCGATTGCAGCACAGCACTAGGAGATACTGGAGGTTCCCCCCTCCCACAAACGGTTTCAGCCATAAGGGGGTGAACTGATGATACATGAAGGCGCGATGACACCCAACCAGACCCTGAGGGAAGGCTAACCCCTAGACTCTTCAACTGATCCACGAACGAATGAGTCGAGATGGCACTCATATCTCTGGGAGGCTGCGATGCACCCCTCCGACGACTTTGACGAGGCTTCAAAGGAGCGATGTTAGCAGAGGAACAAGGGCGCGGAGCAGGCGACTGGTTTGCCTCCCTCCTAGATTTCTTCTTTAGACTACTTTCAGTCCAATCACACTCGGGCATGTTCAAGTATTCCTCTATCATATAAGAGATGGGTTTCCACCCTAGGCGCCTAGCAAGGAGGAGTCTCCTGGGGAGTGATTGCCACCGCCCGACTTATCAAAATAAAATAAAGGGGGAACGAAGTGGCAAATAAAAAAAATACAAGGCAAAGGAGATAATAAATACCTGAGACGCTAAAGTACCTACATGCGACTTTACATTTAGCCGCGGGGGCCTACGATCAGAAAACGACCCCTTTTTCGGCTTCGCGGGCTCATGACCCTCGGGCGGGGCCTAAGAGGTCACCAGAGGATCCAAGCGACCTTTATTAACTGAAACTATGTGATGCTCAGCAGCTACAACATCTTCAAGTTTGATTCGGCCAGAAGCGTGGAGGTCCCGAAGATCTTGAACGATCAAGTCACGAGGAGGAGATGATTGACGTAAAGGAAGTTCAAAGCTCGGTGCTGAATGAAGTCATGATACTTGTGGGCCCCTTCAGTAACCGCCAAAGGCCGCACAGAGATGGGATGTTTGAACGAAAAATCGATCATGCGATAAGACAAACAAGTCGCCTCCTTGAAGATGTAATGATTGAATCTAGTGACAATGTCTTCGATTCTAGAATTCTCCGGAGGGGGGAACTGATCGAATTTTATATATTGGTAAATAGAGTTGTCGTTCAATCGGACTTGATGAGATTGATTTTAAGAATTAATAAACTAAAATAAAAGAAAAATATATACAAAATATTGTCACAAGATGAAGAGAGTTACTGGGACTAGGATTTCGTCGAATTCATAACATAGGGTTCGATTTATTTATTCTCAACAATTAAAGCTCAATAAATAAAATTAACATGGACTCTGATTTTTCCAAGGTAGATTCTCAAAAGATTAGTTGTAAATCCTAAGCATGATGTATCAAAACATTTAAGATAAGCATACCTCATCAAATTAAATGACAACCAATTAAGTCAAATCATATTTCAATTAAAAATAATGCAAAAGTCTTAAAAGAATTAAATTATTTTACCCATATATGAAATTCGTCTTCCTCCGTCGTCCCAGTGTTGGGGATTAGCTCATCACGTCGAAAACACACTTAAAATATTTATTCATGGCCGAAAAAGTGGTTTACAAATGATGAAAATATGAGAAAATTACTAAAGCAGTGGTTTTCTTTTCTCTCCCAAAACTCCCGATGTCCCTCTGGAAGACCTCCAGCGACCATATTTATATCCAACGGCACTCTCCAATCCCTGCAATTAATCAACAATATTCCCTTTTATGTCCATGCAAGATACGAGATTTATTTGCATTATTATCTTCTCCACACGTCTGCTAACAATACAACTTCATTCAACACGCTGGGTTCTCTTTCAGTTGGAGTAAGACTAGCTCTAACCACACGCCATTATTCCAGATAAATCCCGAGATTTATTTCTCTTCTCTGTTTTAAAACGATACCAAAAATAACAGAATTCTGCTTCTCTCAAACACGTGATAGCATGTGTACTTGGTCAAAAACAAGCCCGTGCCCAAATCCCTTGAGTATCAACAATATCATTCACTATTCAAATCCAACAGAATCCGAAACATACTCTTTCCCTGTTTAACGAGATATGAAGAAATCTTCCATTTTTATCGAATTTAATGCAATTACCTATCCTATTTAGCTGCAACAGGACCAATCCAACTGATTGTAGCATTTGAATCTCACTAGAAGTCGTCCAAAACCAAAATAGCAATATCGGGTTTCCAAAACACGTAATTCCCTGATCTACTCAATCGGAATCTCCAGCCAATTCTAATCCAAACCATTGAGCATACCACGCCTGTTTGGTCCTACGGATTAATCCCAGACAAAATCAGCCCTTTAATCTCGTTCAATCTCCTCCAAATTGTTAACCCTAATTTCTGCCCAATATTCCCACCAAAAACCAGATTCAGATGGGGAAGATGATGGTCGCCCCTTAACAAAGCTGGGGTGAAAATAGCCATGGGGTGTAAATAGAGAACAAGGTGCCCCTTAGTAACTGGACGCTCCTTAGTAATTGAGGTGTCCCTTATCCAAAACTGAGAGTCCGAATAACACGTGTCCTTCGGGTGCAAAAAATATTTTTCGAGCCAATTCTCCACAAGAGCTTATTCTCCCAAAAACAATTAAAACAAGTTTATTAGTGATAAAATGAGTCCCAGCTAATCTATTTATGGGTGAAAATGCGTCGCACTTTTGTGCTTATCAAATTCCCCCACACTTACATTTTGCTTGTCCTCGAGCAAAACAGAAGAAGACCCGCTACACAGCTGGTCATATAAGAATTTTTGTTTTTTTTCCAGACCCGCTACACAGCTGGTCATAACATGCAAGAAAAAAAAGAAAAGACCTGCTACAAAGTTGGTCATAACCGAAACAATCATAATTTTTTTTAGACCCCGCTAAACAGCTGGTCATAACATGCAAGAAAAAAGAAAAGACCTGCTACACAGCTGGTCATAACCCTAATAATAATAATATATATATATATATATATATATATATATATATTTTTAAACCCGCTCAACAGCTGGTCATAAAGTACCTACAAACCTAGGACAAACCCGCTCAACATCTGGTCATGATTTGCAAAGAAATTCCTAAAACAATAAAGTAAAAAGTTAACCGCTCCCCCACACTTAAACATTACATTGTCCTCAACGTAATTGAGTCATCCAACGTAAAAATTAAGATGAGAAATTCATAAAGTAAACGAAAATATAAAAAATAAATAAATATACCTACTGGAATGTATAAAAACGGATCCCCAAAAATTAACAGCCTGAAAATTTTGGGATCAACCCAAAATACAGTATTTACAAACGACAGCTTCACAATTAAGCTATCACGATGCGGAGACACTGAAACTATCAAAAACAGAGACTTACCTCCAAACCAAGTTTTTACAAGACAATGAAGTGTGTAAAGAACATAATATGGGGATATTATTGGGACTGGGAAATTTTTAATTGGCTCATGCACGATATCATAAATAGGCAAATCCTCTGGGTATTTAGATGCAAAGTATTCCAACAACACTTTAGAAGCACGCAATTCTAACCCTAAATCAGACAACTTTTGGAAGTCTAGGGGTCTAGAAACAACCTCTAAGTTGGCTGAATTATCTTGTGGGATGGATTCATCTATGGAATTAGGAAAATCATCCACACAATCATCCACAAGGTCATCTATATGTTCTGTTTGGAACAGAGAGTCACTGCAAGATTCATCATCATCAACATATAATCTTTGACATTCAAGAACTCTCAATCTTTGTTCCAAACAAGGCGATGTGTGTTTGTAATACTTCTCATATATTGTTAAAGGTTATTCTTCACTTACCACATGTGGAGTAGAAACTCCATATTGTTGCCTATGCTTATATTCAGCAAGCGTCATCTCAGATGAGGTTTCCTGATAATTTGACTTTCTACGCTTATATTCCGCCAGCGTCATCTTAGATGACGTATCCCCAGAAGAAGTCATCATCCTCAAAATGTCCCTGAAAAGAAATACAAAAAGAAATGCATAAAAAGGAAAACAAAATCTAAAAAAAAATGAAAATACTGTACAAAATAAAAAAAAATAAACCTAAGAAGTAATCTAAAAACAAATCCTTGTCGGCGGCGCCGAAAATTAATCGAATTTTATATAGTGGTAAATAGAGTTGTCGTTCACTCGAACTTGATGAGATTGATTTTAAGAATTAATAAACTAAAATAAAAGAAAAATATATACAAAATATTGTCACAAGATGAAGAGAGTTACTGAGACTAGGATTTCGCCGAATTCATAACATAGGGTTCGATTTATTTATTCTCAACAATTAAAGCTCAATAAATAAAATTAACATGGACTCTGATTTTTCCAAGGTAGATTCTCAAAAGATTAGTTGTAAATCCTAAGCATGATGTATCAAAACATTTAAGCTAAGCATACCTCATCAAATTAAATGACAACCAATTAATTCAAATCATATTTCAATTAAAATTAATGCAAAAATCTTAAAAGAATTAAATAATTTTACCCATGTATGAAATTCGTCTTCCTCCATCGTCCCAGTGTTGGGGATTAGAAAATCACGTCGAAAGCACACTCAAAATATTTATTCATGGCTCAAAAAGTAGTTTACAAATGATGAAAATGTGAGAAAATTATTATAGAAGTGATTTTCTTTTCTCTCCCAAAACTCCCGTTGTCCCTTTGGCAGACCTCCAGCGACCATATTTATATCCAATAACACTCCAATCCCTGCATTTAATCAACAATATTCCCTTTTATTTCCATGCAAGATACGTGATTTATTTGCATTGTTATCTTCTCCACACGTCTGCTAACAGTACAACTCCATTCAACACGCTGGGTTCTCTTTCAGTTGGAGTAAGACTAGCTCTAACCACATGCCATTATTATAGATAAATCCCGAGATTTATTTCTCTTCTCTGTTTTAAAACGATACCAAAAATAACAGAATTCTGCTTCTCTCAAACACGTGATGGCATGTGTACTTGGTCAGAAACAAGCCGGTGTCCAAATCCCTTGAATATCAACAATATCTTTCACCATTCAAATCCAACAGAATCCGATACATACTCTTTCCCTGTTTAACGAGATACAAAGAAATCTTCCATTTTTATCGAATTTGATGCAATTACCTGTCCTGTTTAGCTGCAACAGGACCAATCCAACTGATTGTAGCATTTGAATCTCACTAGAAGTCGTCCAAAACCAAAAAAGCAATATCGGGTTTCCAAAACACGTAATTCCCTGATCTACTCAATCGGAATCTCCAGCCAATTCTAATCCAAACCATTGAGCATACCACGCCTGTTTGGTCCTACGGATTAATCTTAGAAAAAATTAGCCCTTTAATCTCGTTCAATCTCCTCCAAATTGTTAACCCTAATTTCTGCCCAATATTCCCACCGAAAACCAGATTCAAATGGGGAAGATGATGGTCGCCCCTTAACAAAGATGGGGTGTAAATAGCCATGGGGTGTAAATAGCGAAAAAGGTGCCCCTTAGTAACTGGACGCTCCTTAGTAATTGAGGTGTCCCTTATCCAAAACTGAGAGTCCGAATAACACGTGTCTTTCGGGTGCAAATAACATTTTTCGAGCCAATTCTCCACAAGAGCTTATTCTTCCAAAAACAATTAAAACAAGTTTATTAGTGATAAAATGAGTCCCAGCTAATATATTTATGGGTGAAAATGTGTCGCACTTTTGTGCTTATCAAATTCCCCCACACTTACATTTTGCTAGTCCTCGAGAAAAACAGAAGAAGACCCGCTACACAGCTGGTCTATAAGATTTTTTTTCCAGACCCGCTACACAGCTGGTCATAACATGCAAGAAAAAAAAGAAAAGACCTGCTACAAAGTTGGTCATAACCGAAACAATCATAATTTATTTTTTTAGACCCGCTACACAGCTGGTCATAACATGCAAGAAAAAAGAAAAGACCCGCTACACAGCTGGTCATAACCCGAATAATAATATTTTTATTTATTTATTTATTTATTTATTATTATTATTATTTTAGACCCGCTCAACAACTGGTCATAAATACTTACAGACCTACAATAGACTCGCACAACAGCTGATCATAATTTGCAAAGAAATTCCTGAAACAGTAAAGTTAAAAGTTAACCGCTCCCCCACACTTAAACATTACATTGTCCTCAACGTAATTGAGTCATCCAACGTAAAAATTAAGATGGGAAATTCATAAAGTAAACGAAAATATAAAAAATAAATAAATATACCTACTGGAATGTACAAAAACGGATCCGCAAAAATTAACAGCCTGAAAATTTGGGGATCAACCCAAAATACAGTATTTACAAACGACAACTTTACAATTAAGCTATCACGATGCGGAGACACTGGAACTATCAAAAACAGAGACTTACCTCCAAACCAAGTTTTTACAAGACAATGAACTGTGTAAAGAACATAATATGGGGATATTATTGGGACTGGGAAATTTTCAATTGGCTCATGCACGGTATCAGAAATAGGCAAATCTTCTGGGTATTTAGATGTAAAGTATTCCAACAACACTTTAGAAGCACGCAATTCTAACCCTAAATCAGGCAACTTTTGGAAGTCTAGGGGTCTAGAAACAACCTCTAAGTTGGGTGAATTATCTTGTGGGATGGATTCATCTATGGAATTAGGCAAATCATCCACACAATCATCCACAAGGTCATCTATATGTTCTGTTTGGAAAAGAGAGTCACTGCAAGATTCATCATCATCAGCATATAATCTTTGACATTCAAGAACTCTCAATCTTTGTTCCAAACTAGGCGATGTGTGTTTGTAATACTTCTCATATATTGTTAAAGGTGATTCTTCACTTACCACATGTGGAGTAAAAACTCCATATTGTTGCCTACGCTTATATTCAGCAAACGTCATCTTAGATGAGGTTTCCTGATAATTTGACTTTCTACGCTTATATTCCGCCAGCGTTATTTTAGATGACGTATCCCCCAGAAGAAGTCATCATCCTCAAAATGTCCCTGAAAAGAAATACAAAAAGAAACGCATAAAAAGGAAAAACAAATCTAATAAAAAATTAAAATATTGTACAAAATAAAATAAATAAACATAAAAATTAATCTAAAAACAAATCCGAGTCGGCGGCGCCAAAAATTGATCGAATTTTATAAAATAGAGTTGTCGTTCACTCGGACTTGATGAGATTGATTTTAAGAATTAATAAACTAAAATAAAAGAAAAATATGTACAAAATATTGTCACAAGATGAAGAGAGTTACTGGGACTAGGATTTCGTCGAATTCATAACATAGGGTTCGATTTATTCATTCTCAACAATTAAAGCTCAATAAATAAAATTAACATGGACTCTGATTTTGCCAAGGTAGATTCTCAAAAGATTAGTTGTAAATCCTAAGCATGATGTATCAAAACATTTAAGCTAATCATACCTCATCAAATTAAATGACAACCAATTAATTCAAATCATATTTCAATTAAAATTAATGCAAAAGTCTTAAAAGAATTAAATAATTTTACCCATGTATGAAATTCGTCTTCCTCCGTCGTCCCAGTGTTGGGGATTAGCTCATCACGTCGAAAACACACTTAAAATATTTATTCATGGCTCAAAAAGTGGTTTACAAATGACGAAAATGTGAGAAAATTATTAAAGCAGTGATTTTCTTTTCTCTCCCAAAACTCTCGTTGTCCCTCTGGCAGACCTCTAGCGACCATACTTATATCCAACAACACTCCCCAATCCCTAAAATAAATCAACAATATTCCCTTTTATTTCCATGCAAGATACGTGATTTATTTGCATTATTATCTTCTCCACACGTCTGCTAACAATACAACTCCATTCAACACGCTGGGTTCTCTTTCAGTTGGAGTAAGACTAGCTCTAACCACACGCCATTATTACAGATAAATCCCGAGATTTATTTCTCTTCTCTGTTTTAAAACGATACCAAAAATAACAGAATTATGCTTCTCTCAAACACGTGATAGCATGTGTACTTGGTCAGAAACAAGTCGGTGTCCAAATCCCTTGAATATCAACGATATCTTTAATCATTCAAATCCAACAGAATCTGAAACATACTCTTTCCCTGTTTAACGAGATACGAAGAGATCTTCCATTTTTATCGAATTTGATGCAATTACCTGTCCTGTTTAGCTGCAACAGGACCAATCTAACTGATTGTAGCATTTGAATCTCACTAGAAGTCGTCCAAAACCAAAACAGCAATATCGGGTTTCCAAAACACGTAATTCCCTGATCTACTCAATCGGAATCTCCAGCCAATTCTAATCCAAACCATTGAGCATACGACGCCTGTTTGGTCATACGGATTAATCCTAGACAAAATCAGCCCTTTAATCTCGTTCAATCTCCTCCAAATTGTTAACCCTAATTTCTGCCCAATATTCCCACCAAAAACCAGATTCAGATGGGGAAGATGATGGTCGCCCCTTAACAAAGCTGGGGTGAAAATAGCCATGGGGTGTAAATAGAGAACAAGGTGCCCCTTAGTAACTGGACGCTCCTTAGTAATTGAGGTGTCCCTTATCCAAAACTGAGAGTCCGAATAACACGTGTCCTTCGGGTGCAAATAACATTTTTCGAGCCAATTCTCCACAAGAGCTTATTCTTCCAAATACAATTAAAACAAGTTTATTAGTGATAAAATGAGTCCCAGCTAATATATTTATGGGTGAAAATGTGTCGCACTTTTGTGCTTATCAAATTCCCCCACACTTACATTTCGCTAGTCCTCGAGCAAAACAGAAGAAGACCCGCTACACAGCTGGTCTATAAGTTTTTTTTTCCAGACCCGCTACACAACTTTTCATAACATGCAAGAAAAAAGAAAAGACCCACTACACAGCTGGTCATAACCCTAATAATAATATTTTTATTTATTTATTATTTTTTTTAGACCCGCTCAACAGCTGGTCATAAAATACCTACAGACCTACAATAGACCCGCTCAACAGCTGATCATGATTTGCAAAGAAATTCCTGAAACAGTAAAGTTAAAAGTTAACCGCTCTCCCACACTTAAACATTACATTGTCCTCAACGTAATTGAGTCATCCAACGTAAAAATTAAGATGGGAAATTCATAAAGTAAACGAAAATATAAAAAATAAATAAATATACCTACTGGAATGTACAAAAACGGATCCGCAAAAATTAACAGCCTGAAAATTTGGGGATCAACCCAAAATACAGTATTTGCAAACGACAGCTTCGCAATTAAGCTATCACGATGCGGAGACACTAAAACTATCAAAAACAGAGACTTACCTCCAAACCAAGTTTTTACAAGACAAGGAAGTGTGTAAAGAACATAAAATATGGGGATATTATTGGGACTGGGAAATTTTCAATTGGCTCATGCACGGTATCAGAAATAGGCAAATCCTCTGGGTATTTAGATGCAAAGTATTCCAAAAACACTTTAGAAGCACGCAATTCTAACCCTAAATCAGGCAACTTTTGAAAGTCTAGGGGTCTAGAAACAACCTCTAAGTTGGGTGAATTATCTTGTGGGATGGATTCATCTATGGAATTAGGAAAATCATCCACACAATCATCCACAAGGTCATCTATATGTTCTGTTTGGAACAGAGAGTCACTGCAAGATTCATCATCATCAGCATATAATCTTTGACATTCAAGAACTCTCAATCTTTTTTCTAAACTAGGCGGTGTGTGTTTGTAATACTTCTCATATATTGTTAAAGGTGATTCTTCACTTACCACATGTGGAATAGAAACTCCAAACTGTTGCCTACGCTTATATTCAGCAAGCGTCATCTTAGATGAGGTTTCCTGATAATTTGACTTTCTACGCTTATATTCCGCCAGCGTCATTTTAGATGACGTATCCTCAGAAGAAGTCATCATCCTCAAAATGTCCCTGTAAAGAAATACGAAAAGAAACGCATAAAAAGGAAAAAAAATGAAAATACTGTACAAAATAAAATAAATAAACCTAAAAATTAATCTAAAAACAAATCCGCGTCGGCGGCGCCAAAAATTGATCGAATTTTATACAATAGAGTTGTCGTTCACTCGGACTTGATGAGATTGATTTTAAGAATTAATAAACTAAAATAAAAGAAAAATATATACAAAATATTGTCACAAGACGAAGAGAGTTACTGGGACTAGGATTTCGTCGAATTCATAACATAGGATTCGATTTGTTTCTTCTCAACAATTAAAGCTCAATAAATAAAATTAACATGGACTCTGATTTTGCCAAGGTAGATTCTCAAAAGATTAGTTGTAAATCCTAAGCGTGATGTATCAAAAGATTTAAGCTAAGCGTACCTCATCAAATTAAATGACAACCAATTAATTGAAATCATATTTCAATTAAAATTAATGCAAAAGTCTTAAAAGAATTAAATAATTTTACCCATGTATGAAATTCGTCTTCCTCCGTCGTCCCAGTGTTGGAGATTAGCTCATCACGTCGAAAACACACTTAAAATATTTATTCATGGCTCAAAAAGTGGTTTACAAATGACGAAAATGTGAGAAAATTATTAAAGCAGTGATTTTCTTTTCTCTCCCAAAACTCCCGTTGTCCCTCTGGCAGACCTCCAGCGACCATATTTATATCCAACAACACTCCCCAATCCCTAAAATAAATCAACAATATTCCCTTTTATTTCCATGCAAGATACGTGATTTATTTGCATTATTATCTTCTCCACACGTCTGCTAACAATACAAATCCATTCAACACGCTGGGTTCTCTTTCAGTTGGAGAAAGACTAGCTCTAACCACACGACATTATTCCAGGTAAATCCCGAGATTTATTTCTCTTCTCTGTTTTAAAACGATACCAAAAATAACAGAATTCTGCTTCTCTCAAACACGTGATAGCATGTGTACTTGGTCAGAAACAATCCGGTGTCCAAATCCCTTGAATATCAACAATATCTTTCACCATTCAAATCCAACAGAATCCGAAACATACACTTTCCCTGTTTAACGAGATACGAAGAAATCTTCTATTTTTATCGAATTTGATGCAATTACCTGTCCTGTTTAGCTGCAACAAGACCAATCCAACTGATTGTAGCATTTGAATCTCGGTAGAAGTCGTCCAAAACCAAAACAGCAATATCGGGTTTCCAAAACACGTAATTCGCTGGTCTACTCAATCGGAATCTCCAGCCAATTCTAATCCAAACCATTGTGCATACCACACCTGTTTGGTCCTACGGATTAAGCCTAGACAAAATCAGCCCTGTAATCTCGTTCAATCTCCTCCAATTGTTAACCCTGATTTCTGCCCAATATTCCCACCAAAAAACAGATTCAAATGGGGAAGATGATGGTCTCCCCTTAACAAAGATGGGGTGCAAATAGCAATGGGGTGTAAATAGCGAACAAGGTGCCCCTTAGTAACTGGACGCCCCTTAGTAATTGAGGTGTCTCTTATCCAAAACTAAGAGTCCGAATAACACGTGTCCTTCGGGTGCAAATAACATTTTTCGAGCCAATTCTCCATAAGAGCTTATTCTTCCAAAAAAAAAAGGTCCCAGCTAATGTATTTATGGGTGAAAATGCATCGCACGTTTGTGCTTATCAGAAACCTATGAGGAACCCCTTGGTAGAACCCCAATTGCCGAGCCGCGCGATCAGGGTTGTAAGATACGACGACGAACTTGCCAGCATAAAAAACAGGAAGATAACCGGGCAACACTGCCATCACTGAATCAAAATCTTCCTCTGACAAGAGATTTATCGAGTCCAATTCCACGTCAAAGGGGGCAACAAAATCATAATGCTCCAGACCTGATCGACCGTTTTGATAGGGGAATGGTTCGAAATCCTTGGACACATATAAATGCTTACCAAGATCTCCCTGAGGTACTTTCCCCTTCAAATTCCAAAGGGCCATGCTCGGGTAGACGTAAGTAACAGGTAGCTTTTTAACTGAACCATCATCCGGCTCCACATCTTCCTCACAGTGAACTGTGAGTTCGTTAGGCTCAGGCGCGCACGGAGGAACATGTTCCCAATACTAAGACTGCATAAAAGAAGCAGGGATATAGGTCTCGATTTTGTGCGATGAACCCACCGTCTGAAGATCCTGACAGAACAGATCGAGATGGCGGTACAAACCACCCAAGAACATCGGCGCCAGCGGAAAAGAGACGTCCTGAGACAATAACAATGCCAGTGGCACGAGCTCACCCTTGATAGTATCATGAGGACTGTATTAAAATACGTCGTGGCAAAGCCAAAACAAGATGAAGGCGGCTAGCTCCGCACGTGGATTCTTCTCCATGTGTTTAGGAGGGAGCACTTTCCCATCCACTATCTGGGGAGCCCACTATTTCAACCAAAGAGAAAAATAAGCGCGATGGTTAACTTTAACAGACAATTCGGGACCAGCTTCTGTCGGATTCGACGGACCATGAATTTCCTCATAAGCATGGATGGAACTAGACAGAAGGCGATCGCCAGATGGGCGCTTAGGAGGAGCCTTCCTCTCCACCCGCTTGTTTTTTCCTTTCAAGGCGGACGAAGATGCCTCCTTCTTACCTGTGCCAGTGGCCGCATTGTCCCTGCTTCCTCCCAATGGCGCTTGACTCTTCTGCACTAGTTCACGACGGGAGTCATCTTTACACTTCATCAAATAGGTGCACAGTTCTTTATCCTCGTCATTCAGCGCTCCGTAGACGTCCGCCTCATCGTATGAATGACTTCCGTGAATCGGAAACCCTGTAGAGCGACAACGTCTTCTAAAACGATGGTGTATTCCCCCCATGTTGTGAGGAGAGTATGCACGGGATGAGCCCAACGGAAGAAAAGCCGCGTTATATCGCGAATGCACCTATTTACTTCCCGCTTAAGAGACGAATCTATATATTCATTAATGCCTGCCTTTCGAAGAGTAGCCACATGACTGGGGTTGGAGCGTTTGTGAGAGGCCCAATGCGGCCACATCGGGTGAGTTTTCGATTTAGATCGAATATCGATGGCAGGAAGATCGTAGTCGCCACGATGGATGGCCATTCGCGGCACGGTTTTAAATACGAAAGCGTCCATGGTCTCCGACTCGGGTCGCAAAAGCCATCCGGGAGCGGAAGGGTGAGGAAGCACGGGCGGATTCAGAAGGCGAGAGGCTAGGATGTCATCTAGAGGGAAAACGCGCTTACCACCACGAAATTCTCTTAGCCTCAGCGCGCGCTTTAAGTCAGGACCACTCGTAAACTCAGCAATCGTGTATGACCTACCATCCGTCGGGGCGGGTAAGATGATCTCGTCCGGATCAGAATACTCGGTTTCGTCAGGGTCCTCGTTCCTGGGCTGATCGGGTTCACTAGAATCCTCAGACGAAGAGCTATTGGAAGAGATGCTAGTCATGGCGAGTGTATGGGTGTGTTGGAAGAAAAGAAGAAAGATTAAGATTGAAAAGAAAATGAATTGGCAGTCATATATATAGAGGGCCCTGGGGATTGGACGTGGAAGTTATGCATGGGGAATGATAACCGCCAGAAAATGGAAAGAGAAGAAACTTAACATGACAAGGAGTTGGAACGTTTCCAACGAACGTTAACTCAACAAAAGGAAGAGATCCACCACGTCTATAGATCGTGGAGAAGGGCGCTCAAAAAGGGTTGTTTGACTATCGGGTCATTTGACAATTGACCCAATAGTCAGGGACTAATGTTGATAATGAAAAATATTACCCCTTTAGCCGGGCTAGTGTGCCCTAAAAGGGGAGGTAATCCCGACATGAGACGTGGGGACTTAGAGACTAAATCCCAAGTCCACCAAGAAGATGCCTATTAAATGGAAAGGATAAGGGAGGAATTAATGGGAAAGAAGAAGGTTTTATTAGAGAAGGAATGACATTAGTAGTAATTAAAGAAGTTTAGGCCACATGGCATGATGTCATAAAAGGAAGGAGCTTTTGGAAAGTCTATATAAAGAATGACAAGGTACAATGAAAAGGGGACTCTCTATCTTACTATTCTTAGCAAAGTGATGTCATTTGGCTAGCTAGAACGGGTAAGACCTAACGAGAAATCAGGTATTAACAACCAACAATAACACAAACGTACTAAAAAAATTCATATATGAACTTTACGTCTAAATAAGGTCTTTTCGTCCACTCGCAAAATGTTTCCACAACAAAGAAAAATATTGGGAAGTGTCACCTCAAATGCAAGGCATTTCCACGTCTATCACAAACATATTGAAGGCGGTGATACCCTATCAGTGTTTCTCTCTCTCATCATAAGATCACTAAGTATAAGTGAACCCGTTAGTTTGATGTTTGGTCTCAACTTAAACTCGACCCCCATGATAAAAATATTTTGGTGGTCTCCATGCCTTAAAAATCCATTATATATAAAATCTCGAAAAGATTATCCAAAAACCAGGACAGGCTATGAGACACCCGACATGATCTTAAGATATCTCAAACCGATATCCTGACTCATCTAACAGCCATGCTGACCCTTACTACGATGTTGATCCCCATCACCCAGCCTTTCTTTCTCTTTAAGGCTATTCTTCAGTTCTTCTATCTCCACCTCAGCCGCAGATAATGCCTTTTCTCTTGACAGAGCTTAGCCTCCAGCTTCAAAGATTTCGCTTTAAAGAATTGACACAACACATGGTTACAATGCTCACTCCTCATCATCTACACATCAAACGACAAACATTATTACACCGAAGGATTCAATTGTCACGCAGAGATATGTACGAGGACTTACCTACAAGACACGCTGTTGGGGAAAACCATACTGGTACCCATCGGCTATGGCCATCATTTCAACAACAGAAGAGGGAGGGTCCGATACGAGGGTAGACTCTGGAACACTCAAGCTTTTCCCCCACATCTCAGTAACACGCGCCTCAGAAGATAGTTCCATCATCCGACGGGTATAAGCATCGGAATCTTTCTCACCAGTAACCACCGGGGAAGGATGAGGAACAAACAGCAGACCCTTTTTCTTGAGCCAATCCAGTATGGCATCCTCACCCTCAAACATCAGCGAATGAGGGAAATCCTCGGAAGGCGAGTCAACCACAGATTTACCCTTTGCTGACATTGCCCCATCGGCACAAGTTTCGGCATCACCACGCGCATTGTGATCATCCGCGCCCTCATTCTGAACAGCAGCATCTTCCTTACCAGAACCCCCGAGCACATCCCAATCATCATTAGGGGAAAGCAAAGAAAAGTCTTCGGGAAAATCGAGGGCATCGTCAAAGAGTTCCCATGCGGAATATATCCTGTCAAAGGAGAACTCTTGAGAAATGGTGTGGAGAGTTTCCGCAGCCTCACCAGCAGGAGAAGACATGTCCGCGATAACACTTCCGTCAGCCACCGCGGTATTATTTCTCCCTTCAACACCATCACAACCCGCACCAACCTATTCCTCGACATCAGGAGGGGAAGTATCAGTGCGTTCTTCCCCATCAGACACTTCCTAATCCTCGGCAAACTCTTCGTTCACTGGACTGGTAACTTCTTCATGAACCTCGGCCTCACCTGTCACAATGGTAGAAGACTGCTTGGGCCCAATCTTTTTCTTTTTAGACACCTACAAACCAATACACGTTCCACAAAAAGAGTTATTTCCTCATACACAGTTTGATTTTCAAAAAAAAGGGAGGGGCGCGGCCAGAATCTGCAATAACCATACCTTGGCAGTAGCGGCACTCTTCGGTGGAAGCATAGCACCATAAACTTCATCCTCGTCTCCTTCAACAACGTCGAGAGCATAAGGAAAGTTCATGCCTTCGAAATTTAAACTCCAGGGATATAAATCTCCATAACGAGCAGGAGGATATTCACGAGGCCTGCTACTCTTAGAAGGACGCCAACCGCGCGGATCGGGAATCCAACCATACACCCAAGGACCAAAAATTTCAATAACAGTGGCGTGCCACTCATAATCATGGTCACGCTTGATCCTTTCGCGAGCGGGAAAAAGTTTCCGCTGACCCGACCCCTCGGTGCCTGGAACGTATTTCAGTTTGGCATCGCTCACCTCACTTAAGAGACGAATTTCGCCACGAGGAGCAGCGAGGTTACGAAGTCTAACACTCCATGGTTTACGGTTCCTACTATTGACATAATCCCCAAAGGATTTGTTGAAGTTTTCAGGAGTATACCATTCCCTCTCAGTGGGATTTGGAACGTAACATGTCATCGTCGTCTCCCCCTTACTCCGCAGATAACATTCCCTCAGTGCACAGAGATAGTTCTCCGATAATTGCGACACAGAACGACTGTGAGTATTGGTGGAAGAGCCTTCACGACCAGCCAGCACATCATAATAAAAGGAATCACCAGACTTATACAACGGCAGCATAAGACCCGCCTCGAAGGCTCCAACCGTAGTCAACAGGTGAAACTCATCAAACTGATACTTCGAGATGAGCTCGTAAGTAATATCATCCTCAGGGGCATAGAAACGAACCTCGAAGGCTTGAAGCTCATGCTTTTCCTTGAAAACTTCAAGGTCAATATGCTTGAACGTGACTTTCTTCTTGCTGACCGAAACGCTGCGTATCACCGGGGCAGCCTCATCTTCTTCCACGGGATCGGACGAACCAACAAAAGCTTCGGAAGCTTTTCTTTTCAAAGGAGGATTCTTAGACGATTCAGCTCTCGGCACACCACCTTTCGAGTTCTTCCCTTTAAAAGAAAGTACTGGAGGCGGCGGCAGAGGGTTCTGCACGGACACTATAAAACGAAGAGGGGGAATATCGAAGGCGCCACCACGAGGAGGTGTCTGCGTACACCTAGAGTCATCACGAGGACGAGAAGCAGCACGACCGTTAGCGTATCGAGACCCGGAATGACCCTTCGATGGATCCCCATTCCTAGGAGGAGAGGCCTTCGTCCCAGAAGAAGACGAAACTTTACTACCACGGGGATCCATTGACGACAATTTAGAGATATCTCCCCCAGGTAGATATGTATCAGACTCCCTACGTGGAGGGGATCTCGGTGGACTGGAAGCCGGAGTTTGATAAGAAAGCCGCGGACGGTCAGACATGGCTGCGAGGAGATACAACAAAAACAAGTTAGAAGCAAACACGAGGGAATCACCAAAGATCAAAAAACCACAAAATTAGCAGTTCATCTCAACATAGCACAGAAACCCTGAAACTAGCATACATGCATGTATACCCTAAAACCCTAAAACCCTAAACTTAAAAGCTCAATCAATACAATTGAAACAATGGCCTCCTCGACTTGAGAAGAAGAACAGGGGAAAACTAGCATACATGCATCAAAAGATGTTCTTCATCACAAACAAGGTACGACGGCAGTAGGAAATTTACAATCAACACAATCAACACAAAACTTAAAACAACAGAAACGAAGAAAAGAAACCTTACCACCACAAACAAAATTCCAAAAGAAGACAACAAACCATAAACAAAGAAGAAACGACCGTGATTAATGCTAGGGCAGAGAGAATTTAATGGTTGAAGAACAAAGAATGAAGACTGACAGGGAGAATGAAATTAATTTTCAAGGAGAATGAAATTAATTTTTCTCCTCTCCTTAATATACTCGAAAGAAAGAGAAGTAAGTTAATGGAGGAATGGGAAACGTGCCCATTAAATGAGCATTTAATGCACGACTAAGAAACATGCCCAAGTATCTAGGAGAAGTTATTAGGAGAGAGGAAGAATATGTAACGTCTTTTTTCTTCAATGCTCCCACTAAATACTCAAGCCCGAAGAAAAGGGGCAAATTGTGTGTACATATTTCATCATCAAACACGTGTATGTAGGAAGACACGTGGAGAGCATGCGGACCAAGTCATCAAAACATGATGACACACGCCCACAGCCAAGAATCCCATCCCGTCGACGTCGGATCTTTGCCCGAACAAATCCAAGGGCAGAAGTTAAAAGATGTACCAAAAACACGATGTACTGCGGAGCACTAAATAACTCCCGAAGAGTTACTTTATCTCATCCCCAAAAGAATCCAAGATCAACGGTGAAGAGAAGGTTGACTGACATGGACGTGAC
Source organism: Papaver somniferum (assembly GCF_003573695.1). Classification (NCBI taxonomy): domain Eukaryota; kingdom Viridiplantae; phylum Streptophyta; class Magnoliopsida; order Ranunculales; family Papaveraceae; genus Papaver; species Papaver somniferum. The sequence goes on along the minus strand of NC_039361.1, from coordinate 70,336,686 downwards.
AGGGGAAGAAGACACTTGTCTGACACGAGCATGTGTCTCAACTACCCGCATTAAACACTCTGAGCAGTATACGTGTCGATCAACCCATAGAACGAACGAGGATGACTCTGCGTGATCAAGCAATGAACGAAGACCCCCGCGTGATGGACACAAAGCACGAGAAGATAAGGTACCAACGGCCCACAGAAACGGGTCCCACACTCTAACCCTATAAATACCCCCTCTCCACCAAGAGAGAGGGGATCGGAAAACAGAGGGAGGAGGAGAGAGCGAAGGATTGTGAGTGTAAGTTTATTTTTGTACACTTCACTGACCTATGTAAACTCCAAAGTCATTCGACTACCTCTGTAATCATCTAATGCATAGTGAAACGACAACCCCGTGGATGTAGGCCTTAGTGCTGAACCACGTAAATCCCAGTCTTATTTACATTTCAGCACTTTACGTTCATTTGATACTCCACGAGTTTTACTTTTATACTACGTTTTCTTTATCTTCCTCTATGTGAACGCCTCTAGTGATGATATTAGATGAGGCTATGATAAACCCGAAGGTTTTGAGCCAAGGAATCAATGCAATCATCTCATCAGTACGAGTATGTATATAGAGTGCGAACATTGTTTGTGAACATATAGATGCCTTCGTGATTTACGTGTTCACACTGATCGTGAGAAACCCGGGAAGTTAGCTACACTTCATTATTTCACTTGTAATTATTTCATTATTTATTCGATTGACCTCATTCTTTTGGATTTGTCTTTTCATCGCCTACAAGATACAGTTAGGAAATTTTTATTTATAATTCTTCCTGAAGGAACTAAAGACCTGGATGATTATGTCCATAATACGACAAGGTATATGACGAGACTTGGTCCTATGACGATAACCCGGTTTAATTTCAAGAAAAAACTCAGCTGATCTAAGCAGAAGAGACTCGGCCAGTCTAAGAAGAAGAGGCTGAGCTAGTCTAAGAAGATAAGTCCCAAGTAGCCTTACCTGAATAAGCTCATCCAGCTGACCATAAGAAGTTCATCTAGATGGCTGGATGAATCTCAACCTCATTGAAGACATGCTCATCCTTATCTCAATGCGTCACTTTAAACCCAATGACATGTGGTGGAGATCATCCGCCATGATCCCTGTTTAGATAGACCTACTGTAAAATCCTCAGTTTCAAATATTTTCAAAACTTCACAAGGCTGCTAAATGATATGGCATGCTTCATACTTACTAATAAACTATCATCACTAAAGCAAAAATAAGAGATATGAGTCTGGCATGCTTCATACTTACTAATAAACTATCATCACTAAAGAAAAAAGATAAGAAATCCGATGCCATAGCTCTGAACAAGTTGCACGCTATCGTTCTACATGGTTTCATAACTCATGCATATTAACCCTGCTCTCCTTTCGAGATGACCATCTCAGGGAATTTCAAAGGCCATGTCAAAATTTTAAAGACAATATGCGACACGATCACTTGCATCATCCCCTAGGTCAAGACACTACTTTCCTGCATGAAGACCTACCTATCATATTTACAGAGAACTCTCATATCATCAGTTCTCATGCCCCTAAAACACCTTCGTTTCCCTCTGTTAGATCATTATGTGACTCATCCTATGGATGATATTTCTCTTTGACAGATACTTGACAGCCTGGCTATACTGTACATATACTTTATTATGCTTTTATTACGTATCACATGTTCTGTGTGTTAGTGTCATTGTCCTGTTTATATAAAGGACCGAGTCCTGTATTTTCTACTTCAAGTTTGTTAATCAATACTAGTACAACTCTTACATGGTATCAGATACCAAAAGAGAATTTCAACTTCTCTCTGATCCTTCTTTTTCCACCACTAAACCTGCAACTTTTTTTTAAAATGACAAGAACAACTCAAACAACTCAAGCATCTTCCGCTGTTTCAACAACCTCATCATCAAGAACCACAATTTGGAATGCCTTCTTCTTTATTCTCTCCAATTATATCACAACCACCGGTGTTCTCTTCTCAACCTTCTACATCAACTCAACCACTACCTCAGCTACCACAATCTTCTTCCCAATTACCTTCTTCTTCACCTACTTATCAAACTTCACTTACTGGTTCTCACATATCACCAACTTTTCTTCATCATACACCGATTACATTACCGTCTTATACATCAGCTTTTCATATGTTTGCTCAACAATACAGATCTCTACCACAACCTCCTTCAAATCATGTTTCTTATCATCAATCACAACCTCAACCACACATTCAACAACAAAAACAATTTCCTTTTCAATTTCAACAACCGCCTTACAATCCCTTTCTTTTTCAAAGTAAATTTAGCATTCCGTTTCCAAATATTGCAAATTTTGTTTCTGAAAAGCTTAATAATTCCAATTATCTTGTTTGGAAATATCAAATAGCTTCGATCTTGATTTGTACAAATCTTTGTGGCTTTGTTGATGGCTCAATTCCTTCTGAAAAACCTGTGATCATGCCTAACAATATTCAAGTTCCAAATCCTCATTATCTTGAGTGGTTGCAGTTCGATAAATTTGTTGGATCATGTATCAATGCTTATGTTGATAAATCTTTATCACCAGAACTGCTTGGAAAAGTTTCTGCAAGGGAAAAATGGTTACATCTTGCAAAACTCTTCACTGAACAATTCTTTGCCAGGAAATCTATGTTACGATCTCAATTACATTCGATAAAGAAAGGATCGTCGACAATCAGTGAGTTCTTACATCAACTCAAAAATATTTCCGATTCACTTGCAGAGATTGGTGAACCTGTTCCAGATGCAGATCTAGTTATCTATGCTGTTAAAGGTCTAGGAAGAGAATACATTTACTTTGTGGTAAGTGTTCAAAATAGAGAACCTCCTCTTCCTTACTCTGAATTACGCTCTAGATTCATCAGTCATGAACAATTTCTAAAGGAACAAGATACAAATTCATTTTCTTTTCTTATTTATGATCCAACAAATTCAGCTTTTTATGTCAAAAAGAACAGTTCATCATATAATTCTTCCTTTAGAAGACCTAGTGCCCCTCCTGGCTTTCCCAACTTCAACAATTCTTATTCTTCTCCATTTAATGCTTTATCATCATCTACTGGTTTTAAGAAGACTGATTTCAATCCCACTCCAAAACCAAATGTTGCACCACCTTGTCAGATTTGTTTAAAAGATGGACATCTTTCACCTAGATGCATATTTAGATATATGCCTTCCAAGAACAGTGGTCCTCCTCCTCAGAAGGCCTTTCTTGGTCTTGATCTCAATGCAGTGAGTAGTGCTGATCCAAATCCTTGGTTCCAAAATGAATTCGACTTCAATGTTCAACTTCCTTCTAATTTTTAATCTGTAGGTTACTGGGGACAAAGTACATATGGACCTGTGTGGATACCTGACTCTGGTGCATCTAGTCATATGATAAATGACTCCACATTACTCACTCAAACTGCTCCTCACTCTAGTCAAGAACAAGTAATGGTAGGAGATGGTAAGATTCTTCTTATCTCTTTAACAGGTTCTTCATTTTTATCCACTGCAAGTAATAACTTTAATCTCTAGAAAGTCTTATATGTGCCACATCTTCAAAACAACTTACTATCTGTTGCTCAGTTCACCAAAGATAATCATTGTGCTTTTATCTTTTATCCATGGGGTTATGAAATCAAGTGTTTGAAAAGCAACTGTATTCTGTCTAGAGGAAAAGTACATGATGGCTTATAACCTATCAAGACTTCTACTACGTCATATGTCGCTCTCTCTTCAGTTGTAGCTTCTCCAACTTTGTGGCATTCAAGATTAGGTCATCCTTCTCAGAAGATACTTCAAAAAATAGAAGTTGTTGCTGCTATCAAGTTATCCAGTAAATATTCTACTTCAGTTTGTGGTTCTTGTCAGTTAGGTAAAAATAAATGTCTTCCCTTTCAGTCAATTGGTTCTGTGTCTATCACCCCTTTAGTAATGGTTCATTGCGATATTTGGGGACCAGCACCTGTGCACTCTCATCTTGGTTTTAGGTATTATATACTCTTTGTAGATGATTGCACTAAGTTCAGCTGGATTTATCCCATGAAAAATAAATCAGATTGTAGTAGCTGTTTTAAAGTGTTTAAATCTCTTGTTGAGAACTTGTTTAATGTCAAAATAAAACACTTTCAATGTGATGGAGAACTTGAGATTACCAAAGTTCCATTCAGGGAATTTATTGATTCTTGTGGTATTGATTTGATAATATCTTGTCCTTATCTTCATCAACAAAATGGCTCTGTAGAGAGGAAACATAGACACATCATAGAGGTTGGCAATACTTTGTCTTTTAATGCCTCAATGTCCAATAAATTTTGGTTTGACTCCTTCTTATCTATTGTGTTTCTCATTAATAGATCACCTACTAAGGTTTTGGACTATAAATCCCATTATGAAGCACTTTATCATTCTAAACCTGATTACTCTTTTCTGAGAGTGTATGGATGTCTTTGTTATCCAAATTTAGTGCCTTATAGGAAAGATAAACTTAGCCCAAAATCCACAGATTGTGTATTCTTAGGCTACTGTATATATCATAAGGGTTACAGATGTATGGATTTACTCACTCAGAGAGTTTATGTTACTACTCATGTAGTATTTGATGAGAAAATTTTTTCATTTTCTGCTTTTGGTGTTTCCTCTCCTTTACCAGTCTCCTCATCCACTGATTTGTTACAGACTTCTGGCTCACCTAAATTATGTTCTGAGTCACCAAAGGTTACTTCAGTTCACCATACTGATTCACCTGAGCTATGTTCTGCATCTTCAAAGGATTCTTCTTCTCTGCATACTTCTTCACCTGAGTCTAATACTACTTTACCAGAAGAGTCTCCTACTATTGTTGCTTCTCCTGCTCCACCAAAGGATACTTCTACTTCTTCAGGGATGCACACAAGGTCCAAATCAGGTATTCATTTACCTAAACCTCTCTCTAAGGACTTTGTAGCAAATTATACTCTTAAACATCCTGTTCCCTTTGCTTTACTTAGTAAAGAAGTACCTTCTTCTGATCCAAAAAATTTCAAACAAGCTATTAAGAAACCTGTTTGGATCAAAGCAATGCATAATGAATATGAATCTCTTCAAAATAACAACACATTTATTCATGTCCCTTATGATCCTTCTATGAATGTACTTGGCTGTAAATGGGTGTTTAAGACCAAGCTCAATGCAGATGGCACTATTGAGAGACATAAAACTAGATTAGTGGCTAAGGGCTATCATCAAGTTGATGGAATTGATTTTGAAGAGACCTTTAGTCCAGTTGTCAAAGCCACCACTATTAGATGTGTTTTAAGTCTTGCTCTATCTCAAAATTGGTCTATAAGACAATTGGATGTTAATAATGCATTTTTACATGGCCATCTTTCCGAAACTGTGTATATGGAACAACCACCTGGCTTTGTGGATCCTCGACATCCAAATCATGTTTGTTTGATCTATAAATCTCTCTATGGTCTTAAGCAAGCACCAAGAGCATGTTATCAGAGGTTCAGTCACTATCTTCTTAAAGTTGGTTTCTCCAATTCTGTTTGTGATACTTCCATGTTTATATATCAAAAAGGAGATGTTATGATGATTCTCTTAGTTTATGTTGATGATACCATTCTAGTTGGTTCTTCAAATGCTCTTCTTCAATCCTTTATTAATTCTCTCAAAACTGAATTTTCTATGAAGGATCTAGGCCCATTACATTATTTCTTATGTATTGAGGCTACCTATGATTCATCATCTAAGAAGTTATTGTTAACAAAAAATAAATATTCTTTGGATCTTCTGAAGAAGCATGATATGCTGGGATGTAAGCCATGCAAAACTCCAGTTGCTCAAGGTCAAAGCGCTTCAATATGTGATGGCACAGCCTTGTCTGATAGCACTCTCTTTTAGAAGTTTGGTGGGTGGTCTTCAATACCTCACTCTTACTAGACCTGACATTAGTTTTGCAGTTAACTATGTCAGTCAGTTCTTACACTGCCAAACAGACATACATCTTCATCTAGCTAAGAGAATTTTACGCTACATCGAAGGGTCTCTTGGTCAGGGACTTACATTGTCTTCTGGTGATTGTTATGACTTACAGGCCTACAGTGATAGTGATTGGGCTGGTTTCCCAGATACGCGTAAATATACTTCTAAATACTGTGTTTTTATTAGTGGAAATTTGGTTTCTTGGTCCTCCAAGAACAACATACTATTTCACGTTCTTCCACAGAAGCTGAGTATCGTGGTTTAGCCAATGCCGCTGCAGAAATTTTATGGCTCTTTTATCTATTTGAAGAATTGTCAGTTTATCTTTCTCTTCCCTGCAAATTGTTTTGTGATAATCAAGGTGCTGGCAGTGTTATTGCTAATCCAATCTTTCATGCTCGTTCCCATGATCTGTGATCTTGTTCGATTTGGCTTTCTAAAAGTATCTTATGTTCATACTTCTAATCAGATAGCTGACATATTTACTAAAGGTCTATCCAAGTCAAAGTTCAGTGTTTTGAAGGCCAAACTGATGCCTCCTGTACGGACTTCCGTTTGAGGGGGGATGTTAGATCATCCTATGACTCATCCTATGGATGATATTTCTCTTTGACAGATACTTGAAAGACTGGCTATACTGTACGGATACTTTAGTATGCTTTTATTACGTATCACATGTTCTGTGTGTTAGTGTCATTGTCCTGTCTATATAAAGGACTGATTCCTGTATTTTCTACTTCAAGTTTGTTAATCAATACTAGTACAACTCTTACACCCTCCGATCCTAGAAGCATATTCTTTAAAGAGAATCTATTACTCTCGAGCTCGAAAGATCACTTCCTTCAGACTAAGAAGGAAATGTTCAGTCATCCTAAAACAGAAGAACTTCCGTCAGTCCAAGAAAAAGACTCTTTGTCGCTCCACCATAAAGATATGATGTTTAAGAACCGGTTCAATATATAACTCTCTCCCTGTCAGTTTTTATTCCATGCAAGACAAAAAAAAAATAACAAACAAGACATACTTTACCAGAGAAAGGTCGACAAGGTCTTAGTTATTACTTTCCAATCTCATGTCCTTTATACGAATAGAGTAATCAATTGTTGATTCATTTCAATATTTATGTAAATTTTATTCAACTATTAATAGTACGAATGATTAAGTTTTTATTTCTAAATTTTTTGTGTCATTCTTTTGATAGTTACTATTGCTTGCTTGGTCCGAATGATTATCTCTTTTTCTTTGCTTTCGGTTTATGAGATATTGTTTCGGCGTTCACAAAACCTAATTTTCTGATCTCATAATGTGAATATCCCTTATGATGTATGTGACTTTTTGATATAGCAGGTTTCGGATTTAACATAGATGGATGCTCTATCAAATAATCATAAGTAGATATTGATTAAACTCATGTGTGAAGTCACAATTATACTATTATCAATTTATGTTTCATAAGTTGTATATTTTGTACACATACGAGTTTCCAGTAAAATCAAAAGGAATTAACTTAGTCAAACGAGGGTAAAATAATGATAATGATTGAAGTCAAAAGGAATTAGCTTAGTCAGATGAATGTAAAAGCTTACTTAGATGAATGTAAAATAATAATAATGATTGAGGTTTTTGGAGTGAACAAAAAGAATGCGGTCGTACACCTCCTTATAAAATCTAAATCATTCTTCTCCAAGCATCTGCATAAGAAGTAAAGCTCTCCTAAGCAAATAAAGATCAACTATCTATCGAGGCGACATGAAGCGTCAGCTTATCGTTTCCGATGAATGAATGACCAAGAAGGAGACGACTAAAAAAAGACTTTGCATAATCCCAAGACTAAGTTTAACCTTACTCAAGAAATATGCGGTGAAATAGTGACCCCCTATAGATATTTTTAGTACTGAGTCTTTGCCTCAAACAATAAGCACCTAGACGTTAACTTGAAAGCCTGGTCGTACATCAAACTGAGGACTGGAAAAGAACCTTGTTAGAGCACTGCTCGGTCGAACTCGCAAGCGTTGCTATCTCAAGCTTGTTGTCAAGTTTAATTGCCAAAACAATAAGTCTTGATTTCTAGTCAACTTATAGATAAGTCTCGGACTAGGATAGAAAGTGTAGTTGAGCTCTAGACTCCATGGCGATCATCATACAAATACGAATAACTGCTCAAGGAACTGGTGGAACTTCATCTACTAAAAGGTATGTGGAGACTTGAACTTATCTATTACTCAAAAGTATATCTACTCTATCTCCTATCTTGAGACAAAACTCGTATTGCTATATAGACTATAATTATACACATTTGCTATTTCGAGCCGAGTTTAACTCGCCTATCTATTTCTCGAAATATTTTTTGGTAAGTGTTCGCTTTGACCAAGTTCATCTTTACTAGTGACGAAAGTCATATTAAGTTTCAATTACGTGAAAATTGCTTTGACGAAAAATAGCTTGTGAATAACAACTATATAACATCCTCGAAGAATGTTTCAAAAATTGAAATGAGAGTTTAAATTATATAAGCGTTGTTGGATATAAACATTGTGTGATAACTCACATGTGTGTAAGTCCTTATTCCTTGAACCAAAGTATGCATACTTTGATGCTCAGGAACACCGGAACTAAAGTCCGCGTAACAGTACGCGTTCACATCCTGTGAATTTCTGCTGGAATTTGTGAACTGAAAACAAACTTATTCCGGGTACTTAAGCCCGCCTACCAGTATGCGTACTTAAGTTGTTTATTTTATAAAAATGATTATCCGTGAATTTAAACTTATATAAACTAAGGAATGCATGTTTGCAAATCGTGACTATAAATTTCACGAATCGATTCGAGTGAATCAAATTATTTTTGCTTCAATTGTGTCTTGTATACTTCTGTAAGATCTAAGCAATTGAACAACTCTCTAACTAGTTCATTTGAGTCATTTGAACTAGTTATGGTAAAGAAGAATATGGTTGATATGAAAGTTCTCATATGGATAACCATTTGGTTAACTACTATTGAACCAACTAAGTATACATGTGTTGGGTATGGTTACACATACCTAAATAAACGTGCATTTCATTTGTGTGTAACAAGCTAAGTTTCGATCTAACGGTTGAAAGATATTAGCTTGAATCTAATCAGGTTCTCATCTAACGGTGAATATTGAATGCTTTGTTACCAAGGTAACTTAGATTGCAAACCCTGATTTGAAAGACTATATAAAGGAGAACTCTAGCAACTGGGAAACCTAATCCCCACACCTCATGTGTGATACTAGTTGTATTAGCTAGAGTCGGTTCTCCTTTAACCTTAGGTTTCTATCGAGACCCTGTAGGTTAACGACTTGACTTCATTGGGATTGTAAAGCAGACCCAACTATTTCTTTCTAGTTGCGTGATCTGATCTTGTTGTTTCTATCATACTAAGTACAATCGTAAGATTGAATTGAGATTGATTTCTCTAATATGCAAGATTAAAAGAAGTCACAAACATCTTTGTCTCATCGTTTGTGATTCCGTAATATCTTCTTTCGCTAGCCGATTAAGATTATTGCGAGGTAATTGATAATACTAGGCTGTTCTTCGGGAATATAAGTCCGGGTTATCAATTGGTTCATGTTCACCTTGATTTATCAAAATACGGAACAAAAACTCGTAGGTATTTCTGTGGGAGACATATTTATCTATTACCGTAGACTTTTCTGTGTGATACAGATTTTTTTATTAAAATCTTCGACTTTGGGTCTTAGCAACTCTTAGTTGTGGGTGAAATCAGCTAAGGGAATCAAGTGCGTAGTATCATGTTGGGATCAGAGACGTAAGGAGCACAATTGTACCTTGGATCAGTGTGAGATTTATTGGGGTTCAACTAAAGTCCATACCGAAGTTAGTTTTTAGTAGGCTAGTGTCTGTAGCGGATTCATACAATGTTTGTTCAATATGGACTAGGTCCCGGGGTTTTTCTGCATTTGCGGTTTCCTCGTTAACAAAACTTCTGGTGTGCGTGTTATTTCTTTTCCGCATTATATTTTGTTATATAATTGAAATATCACAGGTTGTGCATTGAATCGATCAATTGGGATATCCAAACTTTAGTTGTTGATTGAAATTGATTGATCCTAAAACATTGGTCTTTGGTACCGTTCAAGTGATTTCTCTTGTATTCAATTAGACTCGCAGAATTTCTATTTGCTTGAGTAAGTATTGAATCAAGAAAGTGAGATATAACTCTTTGATATACTTTTATTAAGATTGAGTCTGACTGTCTAGTTGATTCTCTTAAAAGTATATTGGAGTTAGTCCATACAGATTGCTAAGCGAAATATTGGGTGTGATTGTTAGACCCCCGCTTTTTCAATTGGTATCAGAGAAGGCAAACACGTTTAAAGACCTTACAAGTCTGTGTTTGTAGCGATATGACTCTATGGACAGTAATTCTATCTCCATAAACGTACCACCAGTCTTCGATGGCTCAAACTACTTATGGTGGAAAATTGTTATGTGTGCTTTTCTTCAAGCTCGTGATTTTCAAACATGGGTACGTGTTGTTAATGGCTATGATCCTCCGATTAATACAGAAGGCGATGTATTTATACTTAAGGATATTGGTAGATATAGTCCAGAAGAAATTCTTGCCGCAAAGCAAAATTCCGATGGCTTAAATGCTATCATACATGCCATTACCCCAGATCTTCAGCACCATGTGACTACGTGCACTAAGTCTAAAGAAGCCTGGGATATCTTAGAAACCGTATTTGAAGGAAACACCAGTGAGAAAGAAGCTAGGATTCAAAACCTAAATTCTGATTAGGAAAACCTTCGTACTGCAGATGAAGAATCATTTGATGAGTTTAATCACAAAGTGTCTGAAATTGTTAATGCATCTTTTGCATTGGGTAAGACCATTCCTGAAAAAGGACATTGTGATGAAAATTCTCAAATCGCTACCATCTAGATACGATTCTAAGAAGCATGCCATCGTTGAAGGAAATAATCTCGCAACGCTATCCATAAATACTCTGGTTGGGAAGCTAAAGATCTTTGATCATGAGCATACGTCCAAATCTAGTAATGATGTTGCTTTCAATGCACTAAAGAACACTAAATTACTTGATAAAAGTAAAAGTGTTTACATCTCTGAAGATGATCTTTCTGAGGCTGATTCATTAGATGAAGATCTTGACAAGTCAATCTCGTTGATCACAAGACAGTTTAGGGATCTTTTTTCGAAGAGAAGTAAACGGTTCTCCAGAGATAAATCCAAGTCATCGGATAAACCTCATAATCGTGTTCCTCCTAAAAATAGGGATAATGATGAAACTGATGACGAGGATATGCCTAAGTGCTTTAAGTGTAAAGGTTTTGGTCATTTTGCAAATGAGTGTCCAAATCAAAAGAAATACACTGGGAACAAAGGTCTTGCTGCAACTCTTGATGAAATGTCTGACAACTATATATGATTCTAATGAAGACGAAAAATCAAGTGTTGCACTTCTTTGTGAAAATATTAATTTTGATAATTGTAGCAATACATACATCAATCTTGATATTCTTTCAGGTGACACTATGTGTTTAGCAGCTTGCACATCTCAGATGCCTGAATTATTTCCAAGATTAACGTGCTCGTATTGTTCACTCAAAGGTCATGAACTATCAAAGTGTTACAAGTACAAACACAAATTGAGACATGTCAACAAACTTCAACGAAGAGCGAGTCGATTAGCAAATAATCTTAAACTTGCTCAAAATACCGCTGAGGTATGTAAGATTTTCTCTTCGTCTAAGAAGTTAGTTTCCAATTAGAGAAGAAAGTATGATCTAATAGTTTCAATAGACAAAGGTATATGGATTCCACTCAAAAGGAATATGGTGGACAGATTGTTGTTCACCGCAACACAAACTGATTGTGTTGATTTGTGTATCTTGTCTCATGTGCCTGATCAAAAGAGACAAGGTTGTGAACCTCTCAGGCTCTAGGAAAAGTTTGTTTTCTTCTTTTTCTTAGTTTTTTTTTTTGATGCAAATTTGGAATATTCTGTCTATCAACAAAGGAGGGTTATTCTCGTCAATTCTACTCTTTCTAGGGTTCAGAATTTTTCGCACACGAACCTGTTAAAGGTTGCGAAACCCTACATTCCTTTTTCCTTCTCTAAAACTCTTTCCAAGACTACTTGTTGAGTTTAAATTGTGATTTCCTCTCACAAACCCATATTCTTATGGATACTCCAAGCATCATGTCTTCTGATGGAAAAGATGTTAATATGATTGTTAAGCCATCAATCATGAAGGAAAAAGAGAAATCCCCGTTGCCTCCAACTTTGAAAAGAAAAAAAAAAGGAATGTGAGGAAGAGAAGAGTTGTTCCTTCTAATTTTCAGAATTTTTCTGATGTTCTTGAATTGTTGAAGGAGACACGAAAGGAGATTCATCAGATAAAGGCTTTTGTGCTTAAGACTTATGAGATTCAGAAGGCCCTGGTTCGACATCAGTCAAGAAGGTTTATTGAAATTAACTCCTATCTTCATGAACCTTATATCCCAATGGCTGTTGACTACAAGGAGTTTGGGGACGATAAATAATTCTTCAAAGGTCTTAACATCTAGTAAATCTTCTGATAATAAGTTTATTTTCTTGTTTTGTTTAGAAGAATAACTAGAGTTTGGAATAGCCATTATTGTGATTACACATAGCTATGTCCAACGTTTTCATCTTCATGTTTTTAGGTTTATTGGTTTAAATTCTAAAATTATTTGGAAGATGATTTTTGCAGTATTAATCTTTATGGTTTTATATATTGCAATTTGTTATGGGATATGTGTGTTTGCGTCCGTGAACTATGATTGTCCCATACCGTGTCAAAAGTTAAGTTTTTCATGTCGATATGCATGTATTGATAAAACAACGAATGAACTTTTGACATTACGAAAGTTTTGAGCCTATTGTATGTCATATGCAAATATTGATGGAAGATAGGATGAACTTTTGTTTTCGAGGATTATGACTGTTGTATGTCATTGTGCAAATAGTGATGGAAAATAACATGAATCCTTGTCTATTCCACATTATTGATCTTCCTTGATCCATATTTTGTGTATATACTGTGCGGCTCCGTAAGTTCTCTTATGTTGAGCATTTCCGATTAAGTTAATCATGGTTTTCTTGTGGTTAATTTAATCGAGTATTTTTGGATTCAAATTCATATTCGTATGTGATTTGTTATGTCCAAAGGAATCCTTCTTTTCTTGTGAAATTAAGGTCGCTCTTGTTGTTCTTTCGAGAATGAAATTTTATGGGGGAGAGTTCTTAATTGAAATTGTGCTTAATTGCTAAATCTTTGTGGGGAGTGCGGCTATGGAATATTATAGGGGTTATCTTGTATCTTTATAAACTCCTTGATGAAAGCATTTAGCTTCGGCTATATGATTGCATCTAAAAAGTTGATATGTGCTTGCTTTTGGTCATGAAATATCTCTTTGTAAATTTTATTAGGATCCCACTAGTTTTCATACCTTTGCCAATTTTGTTGAAAAAAGGGGGAGAATTAATGTGTAGTTCACACTACAAATACATATGGTTTTCGGATCATTATGTAAAGGGGAGTGGTTTCCATGTGAGATGGAGTATTGACTAAGGGGGATTGATACATATCACCATAGTATTTTTGTCGAAGTTGTGATACAATTGAACTTTGATTTTGTGTAATAATTCTATGACACTGTGTAACAATGATTGAGAATTCTTGTTTTCTCATTGTTATGGCTACAAATTTTCAACAACGATGATGCTAAACTTACAACCTTTGGAATCATTGGCGTACTTGGAAGTGACGAAAATTTCGAGTAATGTTGAAGAACCAAGGAGATCAGGCATGTGGAAGAGAAGCTACAAAAGTTTATTTATTTATTTTGTATTCCATATGTATTGATAGTTTTGTCATTAAATTTGACAAAGGGGGAGATTGTTAGAGCACTGCTCGGTCGAACTTGCAAGCGTTGCTATCTCAAGCTTGTTGACAAGTTTAGTTGCCAAAACTATAAGTCTTGATTTCTAGTCTACTTATAGCTAAGTCTCGGACTAGGATAGAAAGTGTAGTTGAGCTCTAGACTCCATGGGAATCATCATACAAAGACGAAGAACTACTCAAGGAACTGGTGGAACTTAATCGACTAAAAGGTATGTAGAGACTTGAACTATCACTCAAAAATCTATCTACTTGTTGATGGTGGTTTTTAGTTCAGGATCAAATTGTAAAATACTGTATTTAATGCGCTGTCATTATGCAAAGGAATAAAGCCCATTTAAGAGTAATGAGTGTTCAAACCTCTTTACTTACATGTGTATTGAGCAATTCAGCACAGTTATGAAATTTATCCAGAATAGTGCGCGAATCAACAATCCAAGATATTCTGTAAATTTTAACCTATTGCATTATTCACTAATGCATTGACTTGCCTAGTATTTTACTATGCTACGTTCTCATCTGAACTCTCAATATTGGCATGACATGACGATTAATGTTCACTCACAACGGAGTAGCATGAATCTTCCGAAGTGTCAGTATTGAGACCTGCATGAAAACACTCACATAGGCTATACCACTCTCTGAAAAAGAGCTCAGTGTGTTCATACATCTTTTAGTTGAAATCTAGCGCGATCGATCGCTTTTAAATTCCTTAAGGGAAATCTATACTGTCCATATCAGTCTTAAGAAACAATCACGGTCACACAATTCGGCCACTCAATTCAATAGGCCTAACCTACTCCTAGCGTAACTAGGCAACCATCACGATGACTAACGGCGGGCTCACTAAAACCCCGACTGAACGGACTCCATCTAGCACGCTCCAGGGTCATTGAACGCTAACCCCAAACATGGGTGATCCCGCTGTTGTAAATAGCTCAAACGAGCTAAGACCGGCAAAAACGGTCTTATAAAATATCACGACCGTCCAACTTAGTTAGCCTAGTTGGACGTCTTAGATCTTCCCTCGAATGATCAAAAGGGTACTAGCGTGATCACCAGTGGCCCAACTACATTCTTGGTCGATCGACCTACCCGCGACAAACCAGAAACACTTTGAATCACGCGCCCAAAGAAGGGTGGTCGCGCGACCTTTAAAAACCCTAAATTGAATAAGCGGCGTTATACAACTGTCGCAAATCAATTATGTCCGTCCATCTTCGCCAACCTAGTTGGACGATGTAGATCGCATCTTGAACGATCAAAGAGATGCCAATGTGTTCGTCGTCGGCCCAACTCTCTTCCCAGTCGATCGACTTGCTCATAGCAACTCAATAACACATCAAATCATTCGATTGAACTAGGGCGGAAGCGGCTGCTTCAAAACCCTAATTGGTGCTTGCGGCAGTATGAAACTACCGCAAGTCGATCATGACCGCTCATCTTCGCCAGCCGAATCGAGTGGCTTAGATCTAATTTTATATGGCCCAGGAGATGTTAGCATGCTCACCGATAACCCACCTTTGCACATGGTCGATCGACCTGCTCGAACTAGCACTCAGTGCCTCGAATCGCTCGCCCAAAAAAAGGTTGGTCGCGCGGCCCCTAAACCCTAAATCTGCGTCAATGACAATATACAACTGCCGCAAATAATCTTGTCCATCCAACTTCGCCAGCCTAGTTGGATGGTGTAGATTTATTTTCAGAAAACTAACAAAGCAGCATTGTGATCACCGGCCATCCCTCCTCCACAGGGAGCGATCGACCAAGTGATAGCTCGCCCATAGGATCCTCAAACGATCACCTAAAGATGGTCGGTCGTGCTACTTTTAAGACGCTCAAACCGTGACTGATTCGATCGAGCTCAAAAACAGCGATGCTTCTAGCACATCGATTATTTTCAGCTGCTTGCTTAAAAGCGATGCTTCATACACATCGATTATAAGCGATGTTTTATAAATATTGGTTTCACAAATAATTTATTATTTGACCTAAAAGCACTGTGTGCTGCTTTCAGCGACGAGTCTCACGACTCGACCCACTTGAGACATCAAACATGTCACAAACTGGGGATGCTCACTGGGGTATTGGTCTGGAGGTTTACAGCGTGCGTTGTGCAACGCGCCCATTATAAGAAAGTGTCAGGAAATACATACGTTTAATGGTAATGAGAGTAGTGGGTGAAAACGTGATCAATCTTCCCTCATAACGGAAACACGATGATCACCACCTTCCACACAACTCCACTTCGCCACTACTTACCTTCCTACACTTCCTATGAGATCAGGGTGCCCTCAATGACTTGTATATAAATAGGTTTTCAACCTATTTCAAAAAAAAAAAAAGTGTTATCAACACAAACATCCAGAAACTATTTTTCTGATACAAGTCATAAAACAACCACACCTTCATAATTCAACATTCTGATCACAAACACCTTCTTCGCTTCCCTCCCTAAGATCAACCCTTCTCCTTCACCTTGTGACCGAATTGAATCTGGAACGACCATTTCTTGGTTTAGGCCAGAGTCTTATAGATTGATCTCTCGAATCTAAAAGTACTCCCGTGCAATGCATTTGTTTAGGGTTTGAATTCGTTTCTCATCAATACACCCAAATTTACTAAAAACAGCAGAATCAGTTTTTACCCCTCAAACACTACTCTATCTCCTATCTTGAGACAAAAGTCATATTGCTATATAGACTATGATTATACACATTTGCTATTTCGAGACGAGTTTAACTTGCCTATCTATTTCTCGAAATATGTGTTGGTAAGCTTTCACTTTGGCCAAGTTCATCTTTACTAATGATGAAAGTCATATTAAGTTTCAATTACGTGAAAATTGCTTTGACGAAAAATAGCTTGTGAATAACAACTATACAACGTCCTCTAAGAATGTTTCAAAATGATTGAAATGAGAGTTTAGATTATATAACCATTGTTGGAATAAACATTGTGTGATAACACATACGTGTGTAAGTCCTTATTTCTTGAACCAAAGTATGCGTACTTTGCTGCTCAGGAACACCGGAACTAAAGTCCGCGTACCAGTACGCGTACTGTCGGAGGTTCACATCCCATAAATTTCTGCTGGAGTTTGTGAACTGAAAACAAACTTATTCCGGGTACTTAAGTCCACGTACCAGTATGCGTACTTAAGTTGGTTATTTCCTAAAAACGATTATCCGTGAACTTAAACTTATATAAACTAAGGAATGCATGTTTGCAAACAGTGGCTATAAAGTTCATGAATCGATACGAGTGAATCAAATCGTTTTTGCTTCGATTGTGTTCTTGTATACTTCTATAAGATCTAAGCAATTCAACAACTCTCTAACTAGTTCATTTGAGTCATTTGAACTAGTTATGGTAAAGAAGAATATGGTTGATATGAAAGTGCTCATATGGCTAACCATTTGGTTAACTACTGTTGAACCAACTAAGTGTTCATGTTTGGGTACGGTTACACAAACCTAAATAAACGTGCATTTCATTTGTGTGTAACAAGCTAAGTTCCGATCTAACGGTTGAAAGATATTAGCTTAAATCTAATCATATTTTCATCTAACAGTGAATATTGAATGCTTTGTTACCAAGGTAACTTAGATTGCAAACCCTGATTTGAAAGACTATATAAAAGATAACTCTAGCATCTGGGAAACCTAATCCCCACACCTCCTGTGTGATACTAGTTGTATTATTATCTATAGTCGATTCTCCTTTAACCTTAGGTTTCTATCGAGAACCGGTAGGTTAACGACTTGAAGACTTCACTGGGATTGTGAAGCCATACCCAACTACTTTGTAGTTGCGTGATATGATATTTTGTTATTTCTATCGTACTAAGTACAATCGTAAGATTGACTTGAGATTGATTTCTTCGAAAGGAAAAATTAAAAGAAGTCACAAACATCTTCGTCTCATCGTTTGTGATTCCGCAATATCTTCTTTCGCTAGTCGATTAAGATTATTATGAGGTGATTGATAATACTATGTTGTTCTTCGGGAATATAAGTCTGGGTTATCAATTGGTTCCTATTCACCTTGATTTATCAAAAGACGGAGCACAAACTCATAGGTATTTCTGTGGGAGACAGATTTATCTATTACCGTAGACTTTTCTGTGTGATACATATTTGTTATTAAAGTTTTCGACTTTGGGTCGTAGCAACTCTTAGTTGTGGGTGAGATCAGCTAAGGAAATCAAGTGCGTAGTATCTTGTTGGGATCAGAGACGTAAGGAACGCACTTGTACCTTGGATCAGTGTGATATTGATTGGGGTTCAACTACAGTCCAGACCGAAGTTAGTTTGTAGTAAGCTAGTGTTTGTAGCGGCTTAATATAGTGTGTTCAATCTGGACTAGGTCCCGGGGTTTTTCTGCATTTGCGGTTTCCTCGTTAACAAAACTCTTGGTGGCTGTGTTATTTATTTTCCGCATTATATTTTTATATAATTGAAATATCACAGGTTGTGCGTTGAATCGATCAATTGGGAAATCCAACCTTTGGTTGTTGATTGAAATTGATTGATCCTTGAACATTGGTCTTTGGTACCGTTCAAGTGATTTCTATTGTATTCACTTAGAGTCGCATATTTCTATTTACTTGAGTAAGTATTGAATCGAGAAAGTGAGATATAACTCTTTGATATACTTTTATTAAGATTGAGGCTGACTGTCTAGTTGATTCTCTTAAAAGTATATTGGAGTTAGTCCATACAGATTGCTAAGCGAAATATTGAGTGTGTTTGTTAGACCCCCGCTTTTTCAAACCTGACATCCAACATCAACATGAGTCGTTATAACAAGAGAGTATCATTGATATAACTAAAGCACCAAACTCTCAAATGGAATTACTAAAGCATGATTCACAAGTTATTACCACATAAGGACCGAGACTCATTACTGACGACAATAACAGTTCTTGGAAGACAGATGAACCAATTCTAAACTCGTTTGGAAGTGTGGTAAATCGGTTCCAAGATTGTAAATATGAAAAAGGATTTACAAAGTAAAGATGTCGACATACTTTGAACATGTGCAGTAATTCTTATCTTTTATTGTTCAAAGATATTCCTTAATAACTAAAGGAGAATCCTGGATCGAAATAAATTGAGAATCTTTTAATTAAGGTTTTTAGTTTTTATATGCTTTTAATTTCCAGCAATTAAATGCATATATCTGGAGAATAAAAATTAGTAATGTGCATTTATTAATTGGAGATTTTCTAGTGAGATTTCGGTCAATATTTGGAAAGTGCATTTCCAGGAATTATGAAACCCAATTTTGTGTTAATTGCATATCTTTGAGAATATTCGGTTTTGGAAATTCCTTGGTGTCCAAACTTCCTTTGTCTATAAATACTGAAGTTTGCATTTCTAGAAAAATAATCCACAGATCCAGCAAAACTACCTAGTTATGTTGTTACTGGTGGAGCCGTCTATTCGGAGAGGAAAGTACCATAATTAGGCGAAATCTCTTATGACCGCTCGATTTAAAGACTTCTTTGGGATTGGGAAGCTCTACGAGTACCGTTGGTGGGAAACTAGATAATTCCAGTTTATTATTAGTTTTCAATTGATTTGATTGACTAACGGTTGTTGAACTTTGATTGCACCTAGTTTGTTTATGCTTGAGAATCTTCTTTTCTGATATAAGATTCACTCAAACTAGATCGAAGTGTCGACGAGGATCTTTAGATTGTTTGTAGATCTAAAGACGTCTTGTGAAAATCCATCGTTAACAGACTCCGTTCTGTGTGCGATTGATCACAAGATATTCAAGTTGATTGTGTGCAGGTGTTTATTGAATATCTAAGAATATTTGAAGACAAAAAGATATTTGGGTTCATAATCTTTGGTGTACACATAACTTGATCGGCTGGAGGGATCTAATTATAATCGGTTTATCTTTGTAATAGATTGGAATAATTAGTTGAGTAGAGCGGCATCAATACATTTCTTTGTGATTCGTATTATTGATTGCATAGTCTAAACAATTACTTTGGTAGTTGTTAAGGACCCGACAAAGGAGTTTATTCGTTAAACAGGAAGAGCCTTTGTCAAACTCATATCACGTACGTTGTTTGAAAAGAGTTGCTACCGAAAAGATTTGTTGTTCTTTTACTGTTTGCAATACGAACCAAAGGAATTGTTCCAAGTGCGTGACTTATTACAAGTTTGTGGCGCAGGTATATTGAGGGAACTAGGTGAACTATAGGTTTAGTTGCTTGGTCTCAAGTATACGAAGTTGGTTTGATTTTGTATAGCGGCTTAATTCTTAGAGTATTCAATTCTGGACTAGGTCCCGGGGTTTTTCTGCATTTGCAGTTTCCTTGTTAACAAAATCTTGCTGTGTTTTTTACTTTTCTATTTCCGCAATTATAATTGTTTTATTATATTTAGAAGTAAAATACACAAACATTAATTCATAATTACTTGATAGCAACCCTATTGTGTTTGGTTAAGTCTGAACCTATTATCAAGTAATCATACTTCATTGTTGTATTGTCTCGATCTTGAATCCATAGTCAACCACACAAGTTATCTTGTTGTCGTATTGTCTCGATCTCGTATCCATAGATGATCATACGAAGTGTGAACCGATTAGTTGTATCGTCTCGACTCAGTCCATAGACAATCACTTTCGGAAAAAGGACTTATAGGTGTAAAAGTTTTAGATTGAGGTATATTTGGATACCCTCGTCTTTTCACCCCTAAGTTCCTAAACTTTAGGAACAAGTTTTCTTAAGTTAGAGTTTAGAAAAACTCTACTAAGACCACCGAACCTACAATTGTATATCTCGGATCATGCTTTCAAGCATGAGATGATATAAAAAAAATCATTTTTATCCAGTTGCACACCATCTCTATAAATACCCATAGAATTACATTCAAGCTTACATCAGAACTTCTATCTTCATTGACCATCTTTTCGACCAAAATCACCATGATGTTGATAAAAATATTTAAACCATCTTCTCCTGAAGAACACTTGTGAAACTGGACATGCTTCATAAACACCTGTTGATGGGTGAAAAGATTTGATGGCTTTTTGAGGAAATGTGTAGAGAGAAACGATTCCTCGACAGAGAAAATTGTGAAAAGGCGAGGGTACCCAAATATACCTCAAGCTAAAACTTTTCCTACCTATAAGTCCTTTCTCCGAAAGTGATTGTCTATGGAATGTTTCGAGACAATGCAACTAATCGGATCACACTTCGTGTGATCGTCAATGGATATGAGATCGAGACAATACAACAACGAAGTATGTTTACTTGATAAAAAGGTTCAGACTTAACCAAACATAATAGGATTTCTTATCAAGTAAATAGTAATTAACGTTTTTGTAATTTACTTTAATTATAATAAAACAATTATAATGCGGAAATATAAAGTAAATGACACAGCAAGATTTTGTTAACGAGGAAACCGCAAATGCAGAAAAACCTCGGGACCTGGTCCAGAATTGAATACTCTCAGGATTAAGCCGCTACACAAAATTACACCTAACTTCGTATAGTTGAGACCAAGCAACTAAACTTATAGATCACCTAGTTCTGTATGTATTCCCACGCCTCCAACTTATGAATAAGTCACGTACTTGGAACAATTCCTTTGGTTCGTATTCCAAACAGTAAAGTAACAACAAATCTGTTTGGTATCAACTCTCTTCAACCAAGTGATATGAGTTGGACAAAGGATTTTCTATTTATCTTAACATAAACTCCTTCGTCAGGTCCTTAAATCTATCTTATGTTCAATTACCGAAGTAACTGTTAAGATTTTTCGATCAACACACTTAATCCAAAGAATTGTGTTGATGCCGATCTACTCAACTAATCAATCCAATTCTATCACAAGGATAAAACCGATTATAGTTAGATCATCTTTTACCGAAACAAGTATTGCGCACACCAAAGATTATGAACCCCAAATCAGAAATCTTCAATATCTTTTTTGTCTTCAAATCTTTTTAGATCTTCAATAAACACCTGCACACAATCACTTGAATCTCTTGTGAATCACGCACAGAACGGAGTCTGTTAACAAGGGATTATCACAAGATCGTCTTTAGATCTAACAACAGTCTAAATATCCCTGTCGAAACTCTGAACTAGTTTGAGTGAATCTTATATCAGAAGAGAATATTCTCAAGCATAAACAAACTAGGTGCAATCAAAGTTCAACCACCGTTAGTCAATCAAATCAATCGAAAACAAAATATAAACCGCAATTATCTAGTTTCCCACCAACAATACTAATAGAGCTTCTGAATCCCAAAGAAGACTTTAAACTGAGCGGACGTAAAAGATTTCTCCTAATTAGGTTACTCTCGTCTCCGAATAGGAGGCTACACCAGTAACAACACAACAAGAGGTAGTTTGTTGTCACGAAGGATTAGTTTGCTCGAAATGCAAACTTCAAGTATTTATATACAAGGAAGTTTGGACACCAAGGAATTTCCAAAACTGAAAATATTCTCAAGATATTCATTAAAGCACAAATTCGGTTTCCATAATTCTTGGAAATGCTCTGTCCAAAAATATTGACCGAAATCTCTTGGAAAATATTTAATTAGTAAATGCACATTACTAATTTTTATTTTTCCTAAAAATGAAATTAAAAACCTTGATTAAAAGATTCTTAAATTATTTATGTTTCAATCCTGGGTTTCTCTTAGTTTAGCTATTAAGGAAATAACTTTGAACAATAAAAGATTATTGTATGTGTTCAAATTATGTCGACATCCTTACTTTGTAAGTCCTCTTTCATACTTACAACCTTGAAATCGATTTTCCACACTTCCAAATAAGTTTAGAATTGGTTCATATGACTTTCAAGAACCATGCGATTGATCAAGAACACTCAATCACAAAACATGGGTGTAAAGGTTCTACCAAAACAAGTTTCGGTTCTACCTCCATGTGAGTACTGTGCTAGCTTTCTAAAATTCGGTTGACTAGGTACTAAGATCGGTTCCCCACACACACACACACACACATATATATATATATATATATATATATATATGGTATCTAACTTATATGTGTTGCACATGTCCATAGGATCGGTTCCCTTTTCTGCTATAAACTTCTTGCACCTCATACAAGGATCGATTCCCCTTTGTGATGTACTGCACCTCTTAATAGGATCGGTTCCCCTTTACCCAGATTTGGTCAGACACAAAACACAAACTCGATCGCACTATCTCAGGTGACTACTTAAGATCGGTTTCACTAATAAAAGTCAAACCAATACATAACTCAGGCCTTTGTGAATAGTTTTACCTAGAACACAAAAAATTCATGAACGGTTATACTAAATCACACATATTGGTTTTTCCACAAGATATGCAATGCATAACAATACCAATAACGCCCGACGATTTCCTTTTCGATTCACAAACAAGTTTATGAACTTACTTCCTTAGAACCATGTAAAACATTGTTCCCTAGGATGAAATCCTCACCTCATACCCATACATATTCACAATAGCATTTAAACGATTATGTCGATGTCTTATCTACAAAGTTTAATGGTTAAGCAATAAACCTCGTATTGTATTCCTTAATACTATGTCTATCTAGAGTTCAAACATGCTTCGCAGTTATGCTTTTAATGTGCACGACTTGAAAGACACGTTAGGGAATGAAACAGTTCAAGTCAAATATCGACTAACCTCAAGTGGAATAATGATGTTGTCGTTGTAGCTCCTTGCTCTTTTACATCTTCATGTCTTTGCAATACTTGTAAAGTCTAAAATCCTAATATTTTCAAGCTAACCTATACGAAGTTGACTCTAGTACATAATCAAGTGACTCTTAACATGAGTTTTGATTCACTAAAATATGACAACCAAACTTGACATACCAACACTTGGTGGGTTCAACCGAGCCATGCTCTAACAATCTCCCCCTTTGTCAACCTTAGTGACAAAATTCTTAAACTCATATGGATAAACAAATTACAAGAATTCATTACACATACGCTTAATTCCCCAATTCAACAACACAATAACTTGTATACATTCAATCCTTAAATGTCGTTGTTGACATTATAATAACAAAGCTAATACTCCCCCTAAAGGTGAGATAGCTAGATTTTCAATCCGCACGTCTTTGGTATACCACTTAATGATATGTTACTGTTAGAGCATTGCTCGGTCGAACTCGCATGCGTTGCTATCTCAAGCATGTTTGCCAATATTTGTGATCAAAATTATAAGTCTTGATTTCTAGTCTACTATAGCTAAGGTCTCGGACTAGGATAGAAATTGTAGTTGAGCTCAAGAACTCCATGGAAATCATCATACAAGATGAAGGACTACTCAAGGAACTGGTGGATCTTCGTCGACTAAAAGTTATGTGGAGACTTGGACTTATCTATCAATCAAAAGTCTATTTATCTCCTATCTTGAGACAAAAGTCGTTTTTCTATATAGACTTGGATTATACACATTTGGTATTTCGAGCCGAATTTATCTCGCCTATCTATTTCTCGAAATATGTGTTGGTAAGCTTTCGCTTTATCCAAGTTCATCTTTACCTAGTGACGAAAGTCATGTTATGTTTCAATCACTTTGAAAACTACTCTGACGAAAAATGGTTTGTGAATAACAACTATATAACGTCCTCTGAGAATGTTTCAATGATTGAAATGAGAGTTTAGATTATATAACCATTGGAGGATAAAGCATTGTTGTGGAAACACATATATGTATAAGTCCTTATTCCTTGAACCAAAGTTTACGAAATTTGTTGATCAAGTGAACCGGAGTAGTGCGTGAGCTAAGTCCGCGAACCCAGTCTGCGAACTGGCGAAGTTCTCAAACCCGAGAATTTCTGCTAGAGTTTGTGAACTCCATCTGGGAACTTAAGTCCGCAAACTTGAGTAGGTTATATATAAAAACGATGATTGTGAACTTATTCATATTAACTAAGGAATGCTTTTGAAAACCGTGGCTATATAGTTCATGAACCGATTCAAGTGAATCAAATCGTTTTTGCTTCAATTGTGTCTTGTGTAGTACATGAGATTTCCTTGCAATTGAACAACTCTGTAACTATTTCATTTGAGTAATTTGAACTAGTTACGGTGAAGAATAATATGGTTGATATGAAAGTGATCGTATGGCTAACCATTTGGTTAACTATTGTTGAACCAACTGATGTACAAATTTGGGTACGGTTACACAATCCTAGAAACGTGCATTTCATTTGTGTATAACAAGCTATGTTTTCGATCTAACGGTTGATAAATATTATCTTAAATCTAATCAGGTTTTCGTCTAACGGTGAATATTGAATGCTTTTTTACCAATCTAACATTGATTGCAAACCCTGATTTGAAAGACTATATAAGGGAGAACTATAGAAATTGGGAAACCTAATTTCCACACATTATGTGTGATACTAGTTGTGGTAAGCTAGAGTCGATTCTCCTTTAACCTTTGGTTTCTTCTTCTAACCCAGGTTAACGACTTAAAGACTTCATTGGGATTGTGAAGCCAGTAGGATACTACTTTATCGTAGTTGTGTTATCTGATCTTGATGTTTCTATCGTACGAGTACAATTGTAATAATTGGCTTGAGATTTCTATCTCCGATAGGCAAGATACAAATTAATCACAAACATCTTCGTCTCATCGTTTGTGATTCCACAATATCTTTTTTCGCTGCGTCGATTAAGACTATTGTGAGGTGATTGATAATATTAGGATGTTCTTCGGGAATATAAGTCTGGATTATCAATTGGTTCTTGTTCACCTTGATTTATCAAAAAACGGAACAAAACTCGTAGGTATATTCGTGGGAGACGGATTTATCTATTACCATATACTTTTCTGTGTGATACAGATTTGTTTATTAAAGTCTTCGACTTTGGTTCGTAGCAACTTTTAGTTGTGGGTGAGATCAGCTAAGGGAATCAAGTACGTAGTATCCTGCTGGGATCAGAGACGTAGGAGCATAATTGTACCTTGGATCAGTGTGATATTGGTTGGGGTTCAACTTCATTCCAGGACGAAGTTAGTTTGGAGTAGGCTAGTGTCTGTAGCGGCTTAATACAATGTGTCTTGAATCTGGACTAGGTCCCGTGGTTTTTCTGCATTTGCGGTTTCCTCGTTAACAAAATTCTGGTGTCTGTGTTATTTCTTTTCCGCATTATATTTTGTTATATAATTGAAATATCACAAGTTTTGCATTGTTCAATCAATTAGAATATCCAACCTTTTGGTTGTTGATTTAAATTGATTGACATTTGGATATTGGTCTTCGGTACCATCCTAGTTATCTGTCTAGTATTTGATAAAGACTCGAACATTTCTATTTGCTTGAGTATATATCAAATCGAGAGATTGAGATATAAACTATTTGATATACTTTTTATCTAGATTGAGTCTGACTGTCTAGTTGATTCTCTAGAAAGTATATTGGAGTTTGTCCATACAGATTGCTAAGCGAAATATTGGGTGTGGTTGTTAGACCCCCCGCTTTTCAATTGGATCATAGCAGGCAAACACATTTAAGACCTGATAAGTCTGTGTTTGTGGCAATCTGAGTCTGAGGAAAAAATCTCTCTTACGCATACCTAGATGTCTCCTGAAGCTTTCAATTACGCCAAGTGTCTTAGAAACACCTCAAAGGGTTACTCCTTAGTTGATTCTTTCGAATCCCGAGGTAGAAAGATTGTTCCATCAGATGTTGACATGTCTTCCTCTCATGAGGCATGTGACACTCTGGCAAAAGCTGAAAAGGAGCTCACCAGAATCTCAAAAAACTCTGCTGAAACTATTGATTTTCAGAATCATGATCAGCTTATTGATGAATTTGAAAAGTCTCTTGATCGAGAACATGATATCTATAGCATCATTAAGTCCTTCTCTAAGAATATTGAAAAACTTCTCCAAGAAACTACTCTACGGCGTGAAAAGATTAGTGTTCTTGAGGATATTGTTAAGGAAGACTCAATTATAGAAAAACGTTTGATCGAGACGCATTCATCAAATCTTAACAGACTTCGTGTCGAAAAAGAGAAACTAAGTGCATATCTTACTCTGTCCCATGAACAGTGCAGATCCTTGGAAAAGTAAAACTCTGTCTTAAGGGGAAATTCATCTGTACAAACTAATTCTCATGAATTACAGTACATGACAAAATGTTCTCCAGAAGAAGATTGTGTCGAGAAAAGTTTACATAACTTACAATCTTCTCATATGGCTATGAAGTTAAAACAGGTGCCAATTATTGCTTCTCCTCCACGAACCTGTACTTTTTGTGGGAAAAAGAATCACTATGCTATCCATTGTTTTTCCAGGAGGAATTTTTTTTCTAAACTTCATAATTTGCTTCTTTCCACTGTCAATGGAATAAATAGTCAATCAACTACTGCAGTGAATCGCATGCCTACAAAAAATAAGAAATATTATAAAAATGATCTATATTCTAGAAATCATCACAAGGAACAAGTTCATCTCAATGGAATAAACTCTTTGCCACTAATGAACACATTCCTTGTGTTTATAAAAATAAGTCTGGGAAATCTAAGTCTAGAAAATGGATCTCTATCTATTCTGATCCTCTTGTGCCAATTCCAAAAGGTCCTAGATTTAGTCCTCAGAGAAAGCCTTCTGACGGATATGTTTCTAAAGCTGTGTCCTTTTCTTATCGGATGAATGTCAACCGAAGAAAGATAAAGACACAAGGATTAAGTTGTCAGATGACATGTACAACTCAATTCTCAATGATCATAGTGGGATTAATTCTCACTCTACCACCTGATTCCGGGTATTCTTTTCCTTGTTCCTAACTTGAGAGGTGCAAGGACAATAATTGAGAATTAATCAAGTATGTTGTATATCTTTCTATTTAAGTTTTTCTTTTCTGTGTGCTGACGGTCCACAAACGTTCGCGTCCTCCTCTTATGAGTTCATAGAGTTTCCAAAACAAGAGTTTCCTTCTCTTGTTTATACACACATATATTACTCCATATTGTGTTTTTCCATTCCTAACAAAAATTATATGGAGAAATCTGCAAAATCTCAAGAGATTGTGCATCTTGATGGAGGAAGACGTTCAAGGACGTGAGTCAATTCAAGAGCTGGTTCTAAAGAAGATGCTTGAAAGAAAGGATCATAACTCCTGGATTGATGATTCCTTCAAGGATTTAAACCGTTTTCAGAACGATTCAAAGGTCGAGTTTGCATACCTTCAACTGAAAATAAACCAACTATTGGATGGTCAGGCCAGAATCCTTGCTAATCAGAATCTTCTGATACGGAATCAAAAGAAGCTCATCATGGATTGCGTCAAGGCTAGACAGCTTGCTCGGGTTGTTGATCGTAAAGTTGGTGTTCTTACTCACGAACATGGTGTATCTACGGTCAAAAAGTTAAAGGAAATCAGTGACACCTTCTTTGATGGACTCATTGAAAAATATGAGATCCTCAGTGAACTCTGATTTTCTTTTTATTTTCCTATAAATCTTCTATTTTTCTTGTTTCATTTAGAAGAATAACTAGAGTTTGGAATAGCCATTATTGTGATTACACATAGCTATGTCCAACGTTTTCATCTTCATGTTTTTAGGTTTATTTGTTGAAATTCTAAAATTGTTTGGAAGATGGTTTTTGCAGTATTAATCTTTATGGTTTTATATATTGCAATATTGTCATGGGATATGTGTGTTTACGTCCGTGAACTTGATTTTCCCATAATTTATCAAAAGTAAAGTCGTTCATGAGTTGATATGCATGTATTGATGAAAGAATGAATTGAATTTTGACAAATATAAAAGTTAATCCTATTATGTCAATTCTTGATGGAAGATAGGTTAAAATCTTTTGTATTCAAGGATTATGTTTATTGAATGTCATTGTGAAAATGGTGATGGAAAGTAGAATGAGTCCTTGCTCATTGAATGTTATAAGGTCGATCTCCGATCCACAATTTTTGTGTTTTTCCATAAGGTGTCTTATGTTGATCTCTATCGACTAAGTCATTGGTTTGACATAGTTTTTGTTCCATGAGATACTTTGTGTTGAGCATGACCAATTAAATTGATTAATTTTGTGATTAGTTTAGTTGTGTTTTTTGGTTAGATTTATTATGGGGTTTTCTTGTGATTAATCTAATTGAGTGTTTTTAAGTCTCCATAAGTTTACTTATGTTGAGCATGTTTGATTAAATTAATCATGGGTTCTCTTATGGTTAATTTAATTGAATATTTTGGATTCAAATTCATACTCGTATGTGATTTGTTATTTCCAAAGAAATCTTTCTTTTCTTTTTGAAATTAAGGTCGCTCTTGTTGTTCTTTCGGTAATGACATTTTATGGGGGAGAGTTCTTAATTGAACTTGTGCTTAATTGCCAAATCTTTGTGGGGATTGCGGTTGTGGAATATTATACAGGTTATCTAGTATCTTTATAGACTCCTTGATGAATGCATTTAGCTTCGGATTTATGATTGCATCTAAATAAGATGATATATGCTTTCTTTTGGTCATGAAATGTCTCTTTCGGAAATTTCATTATGATCCCGTTCTTATACCTTTGCCAATTTTATTGACAAAAAGGGGGAGAATTAATATGTAGTTCACACTACAAATACATATGGTTTTCGGATCATTATGTAAGGGGGAGTGGTTTCCATGAGAGATGGAGTATTGACTAAGGGGGAGTGACATATCACTATAGTATTGTTGCTAAAGTTGTGATACAATTGAACTTTGACGTTGTGTAATGACACTATGACACTGTATAACAATGATTGAGAACTCTTGTTTTCTTGTTGTTATAGATACAGATTTTCAACAACGATGATGCTAAAGTTACAACCTTTGGGATCATTGGAGTACTTGGAAGTGACGAAGATTTCGAGTAATGTTGAAGATTAGGCATGTGGAATAGGAGCTACAAAAGTTTATTTATATATTTTTTGTATTCCATATGTATTGATAGTTTTGTCACTAAAATTGCCAAAGGGGGAGATTGTTAGAGCATTGCTTGGTCGAACTCGCATGCGTTGATATCTCAAGCATGTTTGTCAATGTTATTGATCAAAACTATAAGTCTTGATTTCTAGTCTACTATAGATAAGGTCTCGGACTAGGATAGAAAGTGTAGTTGAGCTCAAGAACTCCATGGAAATCATCATACAAGACGAAGGACTACTCAAGGAACTGGTGGATCTTCATCGACTAAAAGGTATGTGGAGAATTGAACTTATCTATCACTCAAAAGTCTATTTATCTCCTATCTTGAGACAAAAGTTGTTTTTCTATATAGACTTAGATTATACACATTTGGTATTTCAAGCCGAGTTTATCTCGCCTATCTATTTCTCGAAATATGTGTTGGTAGGATTTCGCTTTAGCCAAGTTCATCTTCACCTAGTGACGAAAGTCATGTTATGTTTTAATCACTTTGAAAATTTCTCTAACGAAAAATGGTTTGTGAATAACAACTATATAACGTCCTCTGAGAATGTTTCAATGATTGAAATGAAAGTTTAGATTATATAACCATTGGAGGATATAAGCATTGTTGTGGAAACACATATATGTATAAGTCCTTATTCCTTGAACCAAAAGTTTGCGAACTTTGTTAATCAAGTGAACCAGAGTAGTGCGTGAACGAAGTCCGCGAACTGGTGATGAGCACGAAAGTGCGGCTTATTTTCACCCATAACTATATTAGCTAGGCCTCATTTTATTACTAATAAACTTGTTTTATGTCTTTTCAAGGAAATAAGCTCTTATGGAGAAAGTTGCTCGAAAAGTGGTTTTTGCACCCCCGAAAGACACTTGCTAAACGGACCCCTACTTTGGATAAGGGGAAGCTTAATTACTAAGGGGCACCTTCTTTACTAATCAACACTTATTGTTATTCACACTCCAGCACTCAGGATAAGAGGAGACCTTCTTCTTCGTTTGAATATTCAATTTTGGCGGGAAAAATGGTGGCAGAATTAGGGTTTGGCTTTTGGAGGTGTTCGAGTGAGACTTAATGGCTGAAATTGAATGGGTATCTTCCTTTTGGTTAAAAAGGCTTGGGATAGCAAGTTGTTTAAACTCGAAGAATCAGGAGGTTACGTGGAGTTGGAAAAAAAACAGGTTAATGCACGTGCCCGTGAGATATTTTTTGAGTATGGATGTATTTTTGGGAAGATATTATTGCAGATTTTCATGGGATTTGAACAAATATTATATGCTCACTATGTACACACGTCTTTTACGTGTTTTGAAGAAGCAAACTCGGTTATTTTCGGTAGTTATCCAAAACAGGGAAAGGAAGATATTATCGGGTGTAATTGATTTGATTCTCTGAGTTATAATAGGAAGTTAGGATTGAAGAGAGGATATTCTCTTAGGATTTTTCTATCGGATGGAAGTTTTGAGGATAAATCAAACAACTCAGAATGGCGTGAGAATAAAGAAAATATTCCCGAGTTTAATGTCATTACTGAGGAGATTATGAGCATTTATTCGAAATATTTCTTGACTGTTGGGTATATAAATGATTCCTAGGAGTCAGAGAGGGGGATCGAGAGTTGGGGATAGGCGACAGAGAAAAATAAGAAGCTGCAGAGCAGATTTCTCTGCTGCTGTAGAGAAGGAGAAGCTGAAGAACAATAAACTGATAAGAACTATCGTTCTTGACCGTCACATATCCAATCCATAAACGGCAGCTCTTCTGCGACACCATATAACAATAGTTCTTCGCAACATTTGTAACAGTGAGTTTTGTAACGACCTTGCAGCGTTGCAAACTCCTGGTTTATATTATTCTCCTCCCTTTTCTTCTTTGTAAAACACCATTTGAGCTATAAAAATATATTTTGAGCGTGTTTTTCACTATGTGGAGCTAAACCTTTCTCTGGGACGACGGAGGAAACCAAAACTCGTCACGTGGTAAATTCATTTAATTATTTATATGACTATTTGCATTAAATTAAAATTAAAAAAAAAAATTCTTAATTAATTGTCGTTTCGTTTGATGGTTTATGCTAAGGATTAATTCTTTTGATATTCCATGCTTAAGATTTATAATTAATATTTTAAGAATCTACCTTAGGCAAAGAAATAGAGTCAAAATTCTTATTGAATGAGCTATAATGGTTTAGAATAAATAGGTGAGTCGCATGAATTTGAATATTTGGTGGAATCCTAGTCCCAGCAACTCTCGATTTTGTTTATATTTATTATTTTTATTAAATCTTTAAAATTAATCTTCACAAGTCTTAGAGTTCGAATCTTTATTACTACAACACTTCAAAAATCACATCAACTGGCGAAGTTCTCAATCCCGAGAATTTCTGCTGGAGTTTGTGAACTTCATCCGGGAACTTAAGTCCGCGAACTTGAGTAGGTTATATCTAAAAACGATGATTGTGAACTTATTCATATTAACTAAGGAATGCTTTTGCAAACCGTGGCTATATAGTTCATGAACCGATTCAAGTGAATCAAATCGTTTTTGCTTCAATTGTGTCTTGTGTAGTACATGAGATTTCCTTGCAATTGAACAACTCTCTAACTAGTTCATTTGAGTCATTTGAACTAGTTATGGTGAAGAAGAATATGGTTGATATGAAAGTGATCATATGGCTAACCATTTGGTTAACTATTGTTGAACCAACTAATGTACAAGTTTGGGTACGGTTACACAAGCCTAGAAACATGCATTTCATTTGTGTATAACAAGCTATGTTTTCGATCTAACGGTTGATAAATATTAGCTTGAATCTAATCAGGTTTTAATCTAACGGTGAATATTGAATGCTTTGTTACCAAGCTAACATTGATTGCGAACCCTGATTTGAAAGACTATATAAGGGAGAAATCTAGCAGCTGGGAAACCTAATCCCACACATTCTCTGTGATACTAGTTGTGCTAAGATAGAGTCGATTCTCTTTTAACCTTTGGTTTCTTCTTCTAAACCAGGTTAACGACTTAAAGACTTCATTGGGATTGTTTTAAGTTTTAAACAAGTCAAATACTAGGTTAGTTAACTAGTATTTCTTGTTAAGGCATTCAATTAGACTTAAATAACCGAAACCTCACTTCGATAAGTCTAACTAAGATAAACTTAGTTTCTCTTATCCGGAATCGAATTGGAATAAACAATTCATCCCGTAAACCGTTTCTTTCGTTAAGCCATAAATAATTCATACAAACCAAAACAAATCAACTTGCATAATTATTCACCTCAACCGGAAGCAATTGAAACAACATAGACATTATAGCACTGCAATTCCGCCGAAATTTTGTAAGCTTAAACAATTGATACCATACAGTAAAGCAAGATATCAATAGTTTTTCTTAACCGTAAAGAATTGAATCACACATACATCCATACACACATCATGGAATAAAACATCAATTGTACCGAAATTTTGTTAAGCAAAAGCAATAAATATATGAAATAAAAATCAGGCTTTTCTTAAACAGGAAAACAATTAACTAACAAGATTGTTACCTCAAATTTCGCATCCTCTTCTCCATTATGTTTGCATATTCGTCCAGGGAGAATTAATATCGAAATATCATCATGTTGTCATCCTTATGGAAAACAAAAGAATAACAACAACTAACTTTTACCAGAGAAAGGTTGAAAATCGGTTTTAACAATTGAAAGCAAAAGTTGAAAACTGTCGAAACACATATGCTTTTATGCTAAACCAAAACCGATTTAACATATTGTGAATTTTTCACATATTATTTCTACTAGAATCCCTCACGATCCTTTGATAAATCCTACCAACATGGGCTAGAACTTAATCTTGCGAAATCAAAAAGTCACCCAAACCATAAGGGTACACAACATTATGAGATTGAATATCAAGGTAATAAAACCGAAATCAAACATCCCATAAACATCCATAGCAAAAATAAAGCATTCAAGCATAAGCTATGTAAACCGAAAAACATCACAAGAAAAATTATAAATCAAATAATTTTATTCATAATAGTCTTATTCATAATAGACCTAATACAATCATTGAAAGAAATCAAAAATTGATGTCTATTTCTTTGAACACGAGTTCAGATTCATTCATCTTTGTTATCCTCTGTTTCCATAATTTCGTTTTCTTCAAACATTTCAAGGTTGGTAAAGTGAAAACTAATCATTTGAAGATCACGAAAGTCTCTGTAAGATGCCCAGCAAATAGCATGGAAAACAATTTCCTTTCGGGCAACATAAATTAATTCCTTCAGAAGATCCTTTATTCCTATTAGTTCAATTAGTCCTTTACATAGGCTTGTAACCCTTACTTCCGTAAGAGATGGCATGATCTGATATGAGCACAAATCAGAACAGATCTCGAATCTTCCTTCATTAGAGGAATCCAAAACACTTTCCCCTTCCTGGATACAGTATTCTCCTACAAATTCACTGTATGATCTTTTATTCTCAGTGAAAAGTATTATATAATTTTTTCAAGTTAATAGATCATGAAATCTATAGGAGTATATCAAATCAGATATAACATTCTTTAGGTCTTTCATTATTAAAAAACATGAAAAATTCGAATAGAAATTCGATTCTTATAAGGTTTTAACCGCTTATAAAAAGAAACTTTTATACAAAGATTTTCGACAATCTTTCTCAAAAGGAAATAACTGGAATTACTCATTTTAAACAAATCTCTACAACACGGGAGTGCTTGGGTACAGAGATATTTGTTCTTATGCAATAGTGCATCATTTTTGACCGTTCTTCCTCTTCCATTTATTGAGATATGATGTGTCATCATAATCTAATAATGATTCGGAGACTGATCCTTTCAAAGGGTGAGAGACAAATCTTGCCCGTTTAAACTCATTTTTCTTATGCCCCCTTTTAATTGATTTTGGTATATACTGGGTAAATCAGAAATCAACATAATATTCTTTTACTCTGATTGATAAGAGATGAGGATCAAAGTTTCTTTTCCCCAATTCCTTTGAAACAAATCGAAGAGCATTCTGCATTTTACGAATCTTGCACAACTTCTGAACATGATTTTTTCTACCATAAGAATAACAACATTTGATATTATGTGAGTTGTAATGTTTGTAGTTACCTGTTTGTGAAAGATTTTTGAAAGTTCCTTTATCTTTCTTTACTCTTCTTATCTTTGATATCTTTTCTTCTTCATCACTTTCCTTCTTCTGGAATGATTGATCATCAACTGTTTGTTTTTCCCTGCAGGTTTCTATACAGTTTCATTGAGCATTTTACTTTGGAGACCCCTCTGTTTGAGTACACGTAGATTTGAAAAACTTAGTTCATTGTTAGGAACTACAGTATTATTTCCTTCATATCCTAGACCACGTGCGTCTCCATGGTTTCTTCCTGACTCCAATAAAGAGGATAAGTTGTTTGAACTCGTATTCATTTTCCTCATTATAGATTTTTCCTCTTTTAATGAATTTTTTTCATCAATAGTAGTGCAGAGAGTTTACTCTAAACAACTT
Source organism: Papaver somniferum (assembly GCF_003573695.1). Classification (NCBI taxonomy): domain Eukaryota; kingdom Viridiplantae; phylum Streptophyta; class Magnoliopsida; order Ranunculales; family Papaveraceae; genus Papaver; species Papaver somniferum. The sequence goes on along the minus strand of NC_039361.1, from coordinate 70,301,274 downwards.
ATATTAAAAAGAAGACTTTTTTCTTTTTCCTTGAAGCACTCTTGTTGAGAGTTCAATTTTACTTTAGAGCCATCAATCTCTTTTTCCAAAAGACAGATATTTTCTTGAGATCTTTCCAGATCTTTTTCACAAGTTTCTATATGATGACGTTCAATATTCATTTTTTTTTCGTAGTCACAAACTTGTTGTGTGAATTCTTCTTTTAGTAATTCATGCTCTTTATAGAGATTTTCAAACTTTAATGTTAAATCTCGTTCTCTTTCAAGTGTTAAGAGAAGTTCATTAGAGCAGAAAAGAAATTGTTTAATCAATTCATTTAGTTCAGAAGTTTTCACACTTGATCTTTCATCAGAGACCTCAAGATTAGAACTCAAAAATATCTCGTTAGAGATCTCATCAATTGAGCAATCTGATATTGAAGAACACTCTCCTTTAGAGCACATATCTTCTGATACGTTAATCGAGCCATTCTTTAGTTTTCTCTCTCGCTTAAATTTACTTTGGACAATATCTTATAGGTTGGATCGCACCAAACACAAATTGTTAGATCTTTTCGTGTTTACCTGCTCTGATACCAATTGAAAAGGCGAGGGTACCCAAATATACCTCAAGCTAAAACTTTTCCTACCTATAAGTCCTTTCTCCAAAAGTGATTGTCTATGGATTGAGTCGAGACAATGCAACTAATCGGTTCACACTTCGTGTGATCGTCTATGGATACGAGATCGAGACAATACAACAACGAAGTATGTTTACTTGATAAAAAGGTTCGGACTTAACCAAACACAATAGGATTTCTTATCAAGTAAATAGGAATTAACGTTTGTGTAATTTACTTTAATTATAATAAAACAATTATAATGCATAAATATAAAGTAAATGACACAGCAAGATTTTGTTAACGAGGAAACCGTAAATGCAGAAAAACCCCGGGACCTTGTCCAGAATTGAATACTCTCAGGATTAAGCCACTACTCAAAATTACACCTAACTTCGTATAGTTGAGACCAAGCAACTAAACCTATAGTTCACCTAGTTCCGTATGTATTCCCACGCCTCCAACTTATGAATAAGTCACGTACTTGGAACAATTCCTTTGGTTCGTATTCCAAACAGTAAAATAACAACAAATCTGTTTGGTATCAACTAACTTCAACCAAGTGATATGAGTTGGACAAAGTCTTTTCTGTTTATCTTAACATAAACTCCTTTGTCAGGTCCTTAGATCCATCTTATGTTCAATTACCAAAGTAACTGTTAAGATTTTGCGATCAACACTCTTAATCCAAAGAATTGTGTTGATCCCAATCTACTCAACTAATCAATCCAATTCTATCACAATGATAAAACCGATTATAGTTGGATCCTCTTTTACCGAAACAAGTATTATCCACACCAAAGATTATGAACCCCAAATCAGAAATCTTGAATATATTCTTTGTCTTCAAATCTTTTTAGATCTTCAATAAACACCTGCACACAATCACTTGAATCTCTTGTGAATCATGCACAGAACGGAGTCTGTTAACAAAAGATTATCACAAGATCGTCTTTAGATCTAACAACAGTCTAAAGATCCCTGTCGAAACTCTGAACTAGTTTGAGTGAATCTTATATCAGAAGAGAAAATTCTCAATCATAAACAAACTAGGTGCAATCAAAGTTCGACCACCGTTAGTCATGTTAGAGCATTGCTCGGTCGAAATCGTATGCGTCGCTAACTCAAGCATGTTTGTCAATGTTAGTGATCAAAACTATAAGTCTTGATTTCTAGTCTATTATAGCTAAGTCTCGGACTAGGATAGAAAGTGTAGTTGACCTCAAGGACTTCATGGAGATTCATCATACAAGAAGAAGAACTACTCAAGGAACCGGTGGAACTTCTCGACAAAAGGTATGTGAAGACTTGAACTTATCTATCACTCAAAAGTCTATATACTCTATCTCCTACTCTTTGATATAAGAAGTCGTATTCTATATATATAGACTTTGATTATACACATTTGGTATTTTGATCCGAGTATACCTCGCCTATCTATATCTCGAAATATGAGTTGGTAAGCTTTTCGCTTTAACCAAGTTTATCTTTACCATGTGACGAAAGTCATGATATGTTTCAATCATCTTGAAAATTGCTTTGATGAGAAATGGTGTAACAACTATATAACGTCCTGTAAGAATGCTTCAATAATTGAAATGAGAGTTTAGATTACATAACCAATGGTGGACATAAGCATTGTTGTGGAAACACATTTATGTATAAGTCATATTCCTTGAACCAAAGTTTGCGAACTTTGTTGATCAAGAGAACCGGAAGAATGGCGTGAGCTAAGTCCGCGAACTGCCGAAGTTCTCAAACCCGAGAATTTCTGCTAGAGTTGACAAACTACTTGCGTGAAACTAAGTCCACGAACCCAGTCCGCGAACCGACGAAGTTCTCATACCCTAGAATTTCTGCTGGAGTTTGTAAACTCTGCCCGGTAACATAAGTCCGCGAACCTAGTCTGCGAACTTGAGAAGGTTATATATCTGAATATGATTTATGAACTTAAACTTAAAAAGACTAAGGAATACAGTTTTCAAACCATGACTATAAAAGTTCATGAACCGATTCAAGTGAATCAAATCATCTTTACTTCAATTGTGTCCTGTGTAGTACATGAGATTTCCTTGCAATTGAACAACTCTCTAACTAGTTCATTTAAATCATTTGAACTAGTTATGGTGAAGAAGATATGGAATGCTCATATGGCTAACCTTTTGGTTAACTATTGTTCAACCAACAAGTGCATAAGTTTGGGTACGGTTAACAAACCTAAAAGCGTGCATTGTCAAGTGTATGTAACAAGCTAAGTTTTCGATCTAACGGTTGAGAAATATTATCTTGAATCTAAATCAGGTTTTCATCTAACGGTGGATATTGATTGCTTTGTTACCAAGGTAACTTAATTGCAAGACTAATCCCCAGACCTCACGTGTGATACTAGTTTGCATACTTGAGTCGGTTCTCCTTTAACCTTTGGTTTTCTTCTTCTAAAACTAGGTTAATGACTTAAAGACTTCATTAGGATTGTGAAGCCAGACCGATACTACTTTTATCGTAGTTTTGTGATCTGATCTTGTATCTTCTATCGTACGAGTACAATCAGATTGATATCTTCGATAGTCAAGATATAAAAAGTAATCACAAAAATCTTCGTCTCATTGTTTGCGATTCCGCAACATCTTGTTTCGTTACCATACGATTAAGATTGTTGTGAGGTGATTGATAACTCTAGGTTGTTCTTCGGGAATATAAGACCATATTATCTATTGGTTCCTGTTCACCTTGATTATTATCAAAAGACAGAACAAAACCTTTCAGGGTTTATCTGTGGGAGACAGATTGATCCTTTGATAGACTTGTCTGTGTGAAACAGATTTGTTTATTGTCAAGTCTTCGACTTTGATTCGTAGCAACTCTTAGTTGTGGGTGAGATCAGCTAAGGGAATCAAGTACGCAATATCCTGCTGGGATCATAGGCGTAGGGATTACAACTGTACCTTGGATCAGTGGGAGACTGATTGGGGTTCAACTGCAGTCCAGTACGAAGTTAGCTTAGAGTAGGATAATGTCTGTAATGCATTAATACAGTGTGTGTTCAATCTGGACTAGGTCCCTGGGTTTTTCTGCATTTGCGGTTTCCTCGTTAACAAAATTTCTGGTGTCTGTGTTATTTCAATTTCCGCATTATATTGTTTTATCTTTATAATTGAAATAATACAGGTTGTGCGTTAGATCATCAATTAGAGTAATCCAACCTTTGGTTGTTGATTGTCATTGATTGATCTTTGGATATTTGTCTTTGGTACCATCCAAGTTATTCCTTGTATTTGATTAGAACTCGCAGTTCTTGCTTGAGTAAATCAAATCAAGAAGAGAGATATAAACTCGTTGATATGCTTTTAATTGATTGAGTCTTGTCGATTCTCTTAAAAGTATATTTGAGTTTGTCCATACAGATTGCTAAGAGAAATATTGGGTAGTGTTGTTAGACCCCCGCTTTTTCAATTGGTATCAGAGCAGGCAAACACGTTTAAGACTTTACAAGTCTGTGTTTGTAGCGATCTCACTCTATGGACAATAGTCCTATCTCAATGAATGCACCACCAGATCCAAGGATTTCATAATTCTCTTCCATGACCGATTTACTAAAATATGTAGAAGAAATTCTATCTAAACTTCCACCAGGTACAAAATCCCTTGAAATCTTTTCTGAAATTGAAAAGAAACTTGAAAGACTGTCTTTTGATGTTGAAATGTTTCTCCAGAATGAGCAAGAATCTCTTGAAAGGCTAAATTAAGCTATGACAAATAATATTTATGTAGAGGTTGACATTGATTCAATTATCAATGAGAGCCGTGCTCCTGTTCTGGGATCTTCTAGCCATAACCTGCAAGTCCTGGTTCAAGAGGAGTTTAAATCTCAGTCACATGAATATCTCGTTACGAATAAATTTTGTCATTACCCAATTCTTGATAATTGTTTTGAAGATAGTTTTAAAAAAAACTATTGTCAAGAACAACTTCTGTAGGATGGAAAAAGAGAAATCAGATCGTCAAATTAATTCTGATAATACTCTTTGATAGTTCTATAATTAGTATGTTCTGGGATGGTCTCAGTACTTCAAGGTGTAAGAGCTGTTGGAAAGAATCTCTCTCATGGTGTTATGATATGCAAACATTTTTAGACTAATGGTCCTTGTTGTACCAAACACGTCCTTCGTTGACACAAGCAGTTCGCACACCTTGGTTCAAGAACCGTCTCATGTACGAGTCTAGTACCCGAACGTGTCAAACTGTTTGCTTGACATCTTAAAAGATTTTTTTTTCTTTTTGTTTTTTTTCCTTCTCGTTCTCTTCACCTTCTTCTCCAATACGAGAACTCAAAGAGAAAAAAATCAACAGTTCGCATACTTCTGCCTTGTCGATTCCTCCTCTCAATCTTCTTGCCAATAGATTGTACCATTGGAATCAGAAGAAGACACTGCTTCTTGGGTCAAAAGCGGTTTGTTCATCTAAGTTCGTGTTTGTATTTCACTATTAGTACCAGTTCGCAAACCAAGTAAGTATCTTTACTTTCTCTTGAAGTTCTACTGCCATGGAACATAGAAGAAATAGACATGTAGGTAGCTCTAGCCAACAACCTAGAGACGAATCATTTTTCGACCCAAGTATTGGTGCTAGTTTTCTTAACCCTGCGGCTCGTGAACGGTATTTAGAATTCATGAACAAAACACTCATTCGTGAAAGGTTCTTTGACCCTTCAAAAATTAGTGTTCCTGAGTTGAACAATTTTTTCAATCATCACCATTGGGGAATCATCCATAGACCCTTAGGTACTGTTCACACTGAATTGGTTGCTCAGTTTTATGCAAACATTCACGGGGAGAATACTGATGACTACACTTTCAAAACCATGGTAGGAGGTACGTATATTAACGTGAACAGATCAATTATCTCATACTTGCTTAATGTACCTGTTGGAGGTACTAGGTTCCCTCCATCTGAGTATGGGAGAATGTCGTTGGAAAATCTGTTTGTCATGTTGTTTGATCAAAATATTGTTTGTAATGATGGTAAAGTTTACATAAGAGGAGTCAGCCTATATCTCAAAGTTACTGCAAAACTTATTGTGGAAAATATGATGCCAAGTACCTGTGACAGCAATCGTTGGACCAAGGATCTTACTGAGTTCATTTACCTTATCGTTGAAAGAAGACAACTTGATTTTTGTGGAATTATTATTAAATCTATGATTGGTGTTAGACACAGTGGTAGGAAACCTGGATTACCTTGTCTCATTTCAAGGATTTGTGCTAACTCCAATCTTCAAATGATTGGGTCCAATCTTGGAGAACCAGCTGTGCTGAAGATGTCTAGTATTGAAAAGATGAGGCCTTCTACTATCAGAAATGTCCCAATAAATCCATCTGTCTCAGCTGCTGACGAAATTGCCCTTCTCCAAGAAGAACTTGCCCAAGAAAGAGAAGAAAATGTTGTTCTCAGGGAGAAAGTTGAATATGCTGGAGATGTTTTTCCAGAACTCTTGGAAAAAACTTATGAGATTGAAAGAGATCACTATGGTTTGAGTGATTAATACCTGAACTTATTATGTTGTTTACTGTTTTTTTTTCTCTCATCAGTTTGAACTTATCTTAATACTTTATGGGCTGTAATAACTCATATGTTTAGCTTTTGAATGTTTATCTCTCAAATTAAAACTTGCTACATAAAATGCCCATATGTTGTCTAATGTTAACTCTTTCACCTGTCGATATGCAAATACTGATACAAGATCAATGAAATCTTGACAACAATTGCAAAAGTTAAGCCTATACTGTCAATTATTTGATGGAAGATAGGTTAAAATATTTTGTTTTCAAGGATTATGTCTATTAATATCGTTATGCAAATAGTGGTGGAAAATAGAATGAATCCTTGTGTATTCCGCAGTATTGATCATCCCTGATCCATATTTTATGTATTACTGTGAGGCTCCGTAATATATCTTATGTTGAGCACTATACAACCAAGTTGATTTTTTTTAGCTTAGTTGTTGTTCCGTGAGATATGTTATGTTGATCATATTGAACTAAATTAATCATCTTGTTTGGTTATTTAGTTATTACTCCGTAAGTTTTCTTATGTCGAGCAAAACAAATGACAATTAAATTGATTACTTTTGTGATTAGTTTGGTTGTGTATTCCAATTAGATTAATTATGGGTTCACTTGTAATTAATCTAGTTGAGTATTTTCGTGTCTCCATAAGTTCTCTTATGTTGAGCATAATCAATTGAATTGATCACTTTTTGTGGTTAATTTGATTGCGTATTCCGATTAAATTAGTCATGGGTTTACTTGTGATTAATTTGATTGAGTTTTTGGATATAGAAAATCATTCTTATGGTTTTTGGTGTCCAATAAAAATCCTTCTTTTCTTTCGAAATTAAGGTCGCTCTTGTTGTTCCTTTGGGAATGACATCAAATGGGGGAGAGTTCTTTTGAACTTGTGCTTAATGGTCATATCTTGAGGGGTGTGCGACTATGGAATTTTAGAGGGGTTATCTTGTATCTTTAAACTCCTTGATGAATGCATTTGGCTTCTGTTTTATGGTTGCATCTAAATTAGTTGGTATGTATTTTTTCTTTTAGTCATGAAATGTCTCTTTCGGAAATTTCATTATGATCCTGTTCTTGTACCTTTGCCAATTTTATTGACAAAAAGGGGGAGAATTAATATTTAGTTCACACTACAAATACATATGGTTTTAGGATCATTGTGTAAGGGGGAGTGGTTTCCATGTGAGATGGAGTATTGACTAAGGGGGAGTGATACATATCACCATAGTATTATTGTTGAAGTTATGATACAATTGAACTTTGACGCTCTGTAATAATACTATGACACTGTATAACAATGATCAAGAACTATGTTTTCTCATTATTATAGCTACGGATCTTGAACAGCGGGGATGCTAAACTTACAACCTTTGGGATCATTGGAGTACTTGGAAGTGACGAAGATTTCGAGGAATGTTGAAGATTATACATGTGGAATAAGAGCTACTAAAGTTTCTTTATCTTTTTTGTATTCCATATGTATTGATAGTTTTGTCACTAAAATTGACAAAGGGGGAGATTGTTAGAGAATTGCTTGGTCGAACTCGCATGCGTTGCTATCTCAAGCATGTTTGTCAATGTTAGTGATCAAAACTACAAGTCTTGATTTCTAGTGTTTTATACCTAAGTCTTGGACTAGGATAGAAAGTGTAGTTGAGCTCAAGGACTTCATGGCGATTCATCATACAAGAAGAAGACCTACTCAAGGAACCGGTGGAACTTCTCGACAAAAAGGTATGTGAAGACTTCAACTTATCTATCATTCAAAAGTATATCTACTCTATCTCCTATTCTTTGATACAAGAAGTCGTATGCTATATATATAGACTTCGATTATACACATTTGGTATTTCGAGCCGAGTATACCTCGCCTATATATATCTCGAAATATGAGTTGGTAAGATTTTCGCTTTAACCAAGTTTATCTTTACCATGTGAGGAAAGTCATGATATGTTTCAATCAACTTGAAAATTGCTTTGAAGAGAAATGGTGTAACAACTTTATAACGTCCTATAAGAATATTTCAATGATTGAAATGAGAGTTTAGATTACATAACCAATGGTGGACATAAGCATTGTTGTGGAAATACATTTATGTATAAGTCATATTCCTTGAACCAAAGTTTGCGAAATTTTTTGATCAAGAGAACCGGAAGAATGGCGTGAGCCAAGTCCGCGAACTCAATCTGCGAACTGCCGAAATTCTCAAACCCGAGAATTTCTGCTGGAGTTGACAAACTACTTGCGGGAACCCAGTCCGCGAACCGGCGAAGTTCTCATACCCAAGAATTTCTGCTGGAGTTTGTAAACTCTGCCCGGTAACTTAAGTCCGCGAACCTAGTCTGTGACATTGAGAAGGTTATATATCTGAAGATGATTTCTGAACTTAAACTTAAAAAGACTAAGGAATACAGTTTGCAAACCGTGGCTATAAAAGTTCATGAACCGATTCAAGTGAATCAAATCATCTTTGCTTCAATTGTGTCTTGTGTAGTACATGAGATTTCCTTGCAATTGAACAACTCACTAACTAGTTCATTTGAAGTCATTTGAACTAGTTATGGTGAAGAAGAACATGGTTGTTATGGAATGCTCATATGGCTAACCTTTTGGTTAACTATTATTGAACCAACAAGTGCATACGTTTGGGTACGGTTAACAAACCTAGAAGCGTGCATTGTCAAGTGTGTGTAACAAACTAAGTTTTCGATCTAACAGTTGATAAATATTAACTTGAATCTAAATCATGTTTTCATCTAACGATGGATATTGATTGCTTTAATACCAAGGTAAGTTAATTGCAAACCCTGATTTGAAAGACTATATAAGGGGAACTCTAGTATCTGTGCAAAACTAATCCCCATACCTCATGTGTGATACTAGTTTTCATACTAGAGTCGGTTCTCCTTTAACCTTTGGTTTTCTTCTTCTAAAACCAGGTTAACGACTTAAAGACTTCATTGGGATTGTGAATCCAGACCGGCACTACTTTTATCGTAGTTGTGTGATCTGATCTTGCATCTTCTATCGTACGAGTACAATCAGATTCATTGGGTTGAGACTGATATCTCTGATAGGCAAGATATAAAAAGTAATCACAAAAATCTTTGTCTCATTGTTTGTGATTCCGCAACATCTTGTTTCGCTACCATACGATTAAGATTGTTGTGAGGTGATTGATAACTCTAGGCTGTTCTTCGGGAATATAAGATCGGATTATCAATTGGTTCCTGTTCACCTTGATTATTATCAAAAGACGGAACAAAACCTTTTAGGGTTTATCTGTGGGAGATAGATTGATCTTTTGATAGACTTGTCTGTGTGAGACAGATTTGTTTATTGTCAAGTCTTCGACTTTGGGTAGTAGCAACTCTTAGTTGTGGGTGAGATCAGCTAAGGGAATCAAGTGCGCAGTATCCTGCTGGGATCAGAGGCGTAGGGAGTACAACTGTACCTTGGATCAGTGGGAGACTGATTGGGGTTCAACTACAGTCCAGTCCGAAGTCAGTTTGGAGTAGGCTAGTGTCTGTAGCGGCTTAATATAGTGTGTGTTCAATCTGGACTAAGTCCCGGGCTTTTTCTGCATTTGTTGTTTTCTCGTTAACAAAATTTCTGGTGTTTGTATTATTTCAATTTCCGCGTTATATTGTTTTATCTTTATAATTGAAATAATACAGATTGTGCGTTAGATCATCAATTAGAGTAATCCTGAGACGACCCAAATCCTAAACCTGCTTAGCTAATAGGATTACAAACTAATGAAGCATAAAATCCAGATTAACGATCTTAAGAATCTATACTACATAAGCTAAGCCCAAAAGCAAACCCATACACTCTGATACAGTAGGAATGAAGATCTCTCATGTGGTATGAATATAACCATGTGTTGTTTACAGAGAAAGAATACATATATAAAATATAAATAAACATCTTCAATTCGCTGAAACTTTACGCTACGGAAACGAATATCTTCACGTGTGCCTTTTCTTCTGAATACTGAAACTGAAGCGGGAACGAATGAGCACATCATCCCAAAAAGGGGGGCTCAACGAAAACATGCAACTCTCAAGTAATCACTAACATGCTTCACAGTTCTAAAAGAATATAAATCAAAAGAAAACAAGAAGGAATTAATCATTCGGCCATTTATGCATCATGAAGCATGTGTCACTCTAACCTCGCCGAACTCATTGGAGAAGACGACGCGAGAGCAACCCTAATCAATAATAATAACATCGTCCACACAGATTTCCCAAACAAACCATGATTCAGAATATTACTATCAAGATCAGAAAGTTAGACAAACAAGTATAATATGCACACGAGTGATTTACCCAAAATAAAATAGTATATATAATAACGAAACGGGGAAGAAGCCGCCCTACTAGGTAATATTATAACGGGGAAGAAGCCGTCCTACTATATATTATTTATTATATACTATCGAAACGGGGAAGAAGCCGCCCTACTAAGTAATATAAAAACGGGGAAGAAGATGCCATACCAAGTAATATCAAAATGGGGAAAAAGCCGCCATACAAAGTAATATTAAAACGGGGAAGAATCCGCCATACTTAACTTAGCAAAGAACCGTGGGGAATCATAGACACTCTTTGCGGGGAAACCGTACAACGCATATTACACGCATATCAAGATATATACAAACTTTTACATAGATAGTAAAACATACAAACATGCCAAAAGTATCAAAAACTCATCATGCTCGTCATAGAAAGAATGCTCAATGATTACAAGAAGGTTACAGAGTTCCCACCTGAATTGATGTCAAGCCATGCCTACTTCGAGATCCACGATCCACTGGTTCATCCTTTGAATCGATCGTTGTTAATAAAGACGAACTGTTAATCACACAAGCACCCTAAGAGATTACCCCAAAGGCTCATACAAGGATCATAAGATATTCTCAATTCTCTAGTTATAGGATAAGTGAACTATCTAATGGTTCTAAGCCCATTTATGGTTCTATACCTTTTCATTAGCCATCTTTAGTACATCTAAGAGTTTACTAATTCAATTGGATTGGTAATATAGTCCATTTGACTTAAGAAGATCCACAACTTTGTAGAAGAAAACAAAGGTCAATTCGGACCATAAGGGTCCAATTCATGTTTAATGCGAAAACAGGCTCTAAGTCCAACCCAACAAACCGGTCCGTTAAACTAAGGCCCAGTCCATCTGAGTCCGTTAAACTAAGGCCCAGTCCATATGAGTCAACTAATGGTCACTAACAGTCAGTAAGGTCAATAAACAGTCAACGTCCAAGGTCAGGGTCAAATCTAGGTCAACAGAGTTGAACCAGTTGAATCACTGAGTCAAGAAGGTCGACTCAGCCAAATATCTAAGTTAAGTGAAACAGTTAAACACCAGACTGAAATGAAAAGATACTCTATGCTAAAAACAATTCAGTTACACACACCATTCTAACAATACACATTTCTATAAGCTACATCTAACTTACATCTTCATTCCTAACAAGTTTTCAACAATAACATCCTTAGCTTCAGTTCTTCTCAATCAGATTCATACACCTCCATTTCCATATCATTTCCTTTCACCTCGCAATTCCCAAATCCTTGTATTGATCAACTCATTTTACATTTACAGCAACATCATTACCAACTCAGGCAATCCATAACTAGTTCCATTACCAATCCATAGTATCTCCATATCTATCACACATACATAACCCTTCAAAACACCACCACTTCTCTTCCTCAACAAACACAATCACCTGCACAGCTAATAGAACCAAATACCTCCAGTTTCTTCATTCCGTACACATCATTCCTAGCTGCAACCTGAATCACCAATCATACACCTTCCGTTCATCCCTTGGTTGCCAAGCCATTTCTTCTTATTGAGAATCCACTTGCACTATAAAACCCATCAGATGCGGCCACCACTAAATTCAGCTCTAACACCCATCTAACACACAATCATAACATCACCATCAGAATTGTAGTCAGAGCAAGACTAGTATCTCAACAACATTGAAGTATAACCCATTTCAATTCCTCTTCGGCCTTAACTATTGTATCAACTCCACCAGGAACAATTGTACTTTGCATTCATCAAAACATTACATCTTGTTAAGGAGAAGTTCATAATTTATTCAAAAATGTAAGCTCAGTTTACTTGCAATTTCACCACAGCTGCAATCTAACATAACCTCGATCTGAAACTTCATTGCAGACAACACTGCTCATTCAATCTTGACTCCCCATCATCCAAATAACCAAATCCACAACTCCGACTAACTCCCCCACCAACAGTTCTATACTTATATCTCAAGTCTCATTCAACTTCAATCATTAACACCCACAACAGTAGCATAAGCATCTATACCTAACTCTAGTTTCTAACTTTCACTAAGAACAACTCAATCCTCATCTTCCTCTTATTATATTTCAGCACAACAATTCCAATTTTCTTCACCACAGACCCAATTCCAAATCAACTAACCTTAAATAGGATGAACCCTAATTTCTTATCAAATTTTACAGAAACTGAAATTAAACCCAAAACATCTAACTATTCTTCAATTGAGAACAAACCCAAAACTAATTACTCAGTTATCAATAAAAAACACACGAATTGAACATTAAACAGAGGAACCCTAATTTACTTTCTTTTATGTCGATTCATCACCAGGACAGGTTCAGAACTTCAAATAAACCTCAACCCTTCTGATCTTCATCAAAAACAACCCAATAACTTATCAATTTTATAAAAATCAAACCCAAGTCACAAAACCCTAATTCAGTTCTCTCTGCTCTAATTCGTTGATCTCCGAGTGATTTTGCCATCATGAACTGCAACCACATCATCTCCTTCATCATCCATACATCTTCATCAACTAATTCTCTTCGATAAAATCTCTCAAATCGAACCTCACACAACAGCAGAAGAAGAGAATGAAGAAAGAAGAAGAAGTAAGAGAAAGACGAAGAGAAAATGTATTTCTCTTACGCAAGGTTTGGATAAAACCAAAGAAGATACGTGGGTGCCAAACGATCTGGATAACGGTATCCACACCGAGCTCCGATAAAATATCGATTTTTACCCTTTCATATTAACCTAATGATATCTTCTTCATCTGGTATCCAAATGACACGTTCGAGCGGTCCTTTTCGCATAACTTTTCGAGATCTGTTCAGTGATATTAGTTTCGTGTCTTTATCATTGTTAGATTAATATCTATAAATTAACATTCGTATTTAACTAATCGAGTCATTAATGGATAAATCGTCATTGACCAGTCTAATTGCGTTGACGTGCTTACGTATCCTTACATTCTCCCCATCTTATAACATTTTTGTCCTCGAAAATCGAACCATCCTTCTGAATCTCAAAAACTCCTCACCTTACAAACATAAATCATCTCTCGACTAAGTACAAGTACTTCTCATACTTACAAACGCGCGAACATTAACTCATTCCAAATGAGTTTAAAGCAACATGAAATGAAACAACATCCTATATGGATTTCTACAACCAACGTTTTAAATTTGTATCTCTAGGTTCACTAGAGTATTTTGTATTTTAATAGATTACTGGTTCAAATTAGATTAGAATATTCCTTAAAGTTGTTCTATGAATCGATAATCTAAAATCAAAATTATCAACACCAGCTATCCTAATTTAAACACTAACAGATAAATAAATCCAAGTTCTTCATACTAATTTCCAATATCAATAAATTGATGGCTCTATGTATAAGTCAAAGTATTCCATAAGTTTCCATATGATTCTCGAGTTCTAGTATTGGATTTGTCTATGTCTTCTTAATTTTCAAACTAATTAGTCTCTAATTTCAATCAGCAAACTATAATATAAGTGGTTTAACCTACAGTTTTACCTCATCATCCATATAAACAACAAAGAAACGAATCAATCAATCAAGCAAATATTTTAGTTATTGATAACTTTTAGTGATTAAGATTTATCTCACAACCCAATTCCGGTTTTAGTTTAATCTAGTTCATCATTTGATACTAACTATTATCAATTGTTTCCCATGTAAAATCTAATAGTGAGCTCTGATACCAAGTTGAGACGACCCAAATCCTAAACCTGCTTAGATAATAGGATTACAAACTAATTGAAACATAAAATCTAGATTAACGATCTTAAGAATCTAGACTACATAAGCTAAGCCCAAAAGCAAACCCATACACTCTGATACAGTAGAAATGAATATCTCTCATGTGATATGAATATAACCATGTGTTGTTTGAAGAGAAAGAATACATATATAAAATATAAATAAACATCTTCAATTCGATGAAACTTTACACTACGGAAATGAATATCTTCACATGCGCCTTTTCTTCTGAATACTGAAACTGAAGTGGGAACGAATGCGCACATCATCCCAAAAAGGGGGCTCAACGAAAACATGCAACTCTCAAGTAATCACTAACATGCTTCACAGTTCTAAAAGAGTATAAATCGAAAGAAAACAAGAAGGAATTAATCATTCATCCATTTATGCATCATGAAGCAAGTGTCACTCTTACCTCGCCAAACTCATTGGAGAAGACAACGCGAGAGCGACCCTAATCAATAATAATAACATCGTACACACAGATTGCCTAGACAAACCATGATTCAGAATATTACTATAAATATCAGAAAGTTATACAAACAAGTATAATATGCACAAGAGTGATCTCCCCAAAATAAAATAGTACCCCCTCCGTCCCCAAGATATAGGCGGAGTTTTCAATTTTTGTAGTCCCATTATATAGGCGGAATAACAATTCCAAGATGAGTTTTTCTTATATATGTCCTCATTTATTGTGCATTGATAATTGTAATAGGAACGAGACAAAGGTTAAAACAGGAAAGTAATGCATATTTAAGAAATCACGATAATTTCTAAATCTAAGAGATTTTGCTAAATCCGCCTATATAATAGGGACGAAGGGAGTATGTATAATAACGAAACAGGGAATAAGCCGCCCTACTAGGTAATATTATAACGGGGAAGAAGCCGCCCTACTATATATTATTTATTATATACTATCGAAACGGGGAAGAAGCCGCCCTACTAAGTAATATCAAAACAGGGAAGAAGCTTCCATACTAAGTAATATCAAAACGGGGAAGAAGCCGCCATACTAAGTAATATCAAAACGGGGAAGAAGTCGCCATACTTAACTTAGCAAAGAGCCGTGGGGAATCACAGACACTCTTTGCGGGGAAACCATACAACGCATATTACACGCATATCAAGACATATACAAACTTTTACATAGATAGTAAAACATACAAACATGCCAAAAGTATCAAAGACTCATCATGCTCGCCATAAAAAGAATGATCAATTATTACAAGAAGGTTACAGAGTTCCCACCTGAATTGATGTCAAGCCATCCATACTTCGAGATCCTAGATCCACTGGTTCATCCTTTGAATCGATCGTTGTTAATAAAGACGAATTTTTAATCACACAAGCACCCTAAGAGATTAGACCAAAGGCTCATACAAGGCTCATAACATAATCTCGATTCTCTAGTTATAGGATAAGTGAACTATCTAATGGTTCTATACCTTTTCATTAGCCATATTTAGTACATCTAAGGGTTTACTAATTCAATTGGATCGGTTCTATAGTCCATTTGACTTAAGAAGATCCACAAATTTGTAGAAGGAAACAAAGGTCAATTCAGACCATAAGGGTCCAATTCATGTTTAATGGGAGAACAGGCTCTAAGTCCAACCCAACAAACCGTTCCGTTGAACTAAGTCCCAGTCCATCTGAATTAAGTAACGGTCACTAACAATCAATAAGGTCAATAAACAGTCAACGTCCAAAGTCAGGGTCAAATCTAGGTCAACAAGTTGAACCAGTTGAATCACTGAGTCAAGAAGGTCGACTCAGCCAAATATTTAAGTTAAGTGAAACAGTTAAACACCAGACTGAAATGAAAAGATACTCTGAGCTAAAAACAAATCAGTTACACACACCATTCTAACAATACACAGTTCTATAAGCTACATCTAACTTCCATCTTCATTCCTAACAAGTTTTCAACAATAACATCCTTAGCTTCAGTTCTTCTCAATCAGATTCATACACCTACATTTCCTTTCACCTCGCAATTCCCAAATCCTTGTATTGATCAACTCATTTTACATTTACAGCAACATTATTACCAATTCAGGCAATCCATAACTAGTTCCATTACCAATCCATAGTATCTCCAGATCTATCACACATACATAACCCTTCAAAACACCACCAGACTATCTCATTCAACACCATCACCACTTCTCTTCCTCAACAAACACAATCACCTGCACAACTAATATAACCCAATACCATTAGTTCCTTCATTCCGTACACATCATTCCTAGCTGCAACCTGAATCACCAATCATACATCTTCCGTTCATCCCTTGGTTGCCAAGCCATTTCTTCTTATTGAGAATCCACTTGCACTATAAAACCCATCAGATGCGGCCACCACCACTAAAATCAGCTCTAACGCACAATCATAACATCACCATCACAATTGTAGTCAGAGCAAGACTATTATCTCAACAACATTGAAGTATAACCCATTTCAGTTCCTCTTCAGCCTTAACTATTCTCTCAACTCCACAAGGCACAATTGTACTTTGCATTCATCAAAACAGTACATCCTGTCCAAGAGAAGTTAATAATTTATTCACAAATGTAAGCTCAGTTTACTTGCAATTTCACCACAGTTGCAATCTAACATAACCTCGATCTGAAACTTCATTGCAGACAACACTGCTCATTCAATCTTGAATCCCCATCATCCAAATAACCAAATCCACAACTCAGATTAACTCCTCCACCAACAGTTCTATACTTATATCTTAAGTCTCATTCAACTTCAATCATTAACACCCACAACAGTAGCGTAAGCATCTATACCTAACTCTAATTTCTAACTTTCACAAAGAATAGCTCAATCATCATCTTCCTCTTATTATATTTCAGCACAACAATTCCAATTTTCTTCACCACAGACCCAATTCCAAATCAACTAACCTTAAATAGGATGAACCCTAATTTCTTACTCAAATTTTACAGAAACTGAAATTAAACCCAAAACATCTAACTATTATTCGATTGATAACAAACCCAAAACTAATTACTCAGTTATCAATCAAAAACACACGAATTGAAAATTAAACAGAGAAACCCTAATTTACCTTCTTTTATGACGATTCATCACCAGGACAGGTTCATAACTTCAAATAAACCTCAACCCTTCTGATCTTTGTCAACAACAACCCAATAACTTATCAATTCTATAAAAATCAAACCCAAATCACAAAACCCTAATTCAGTTCTCCCTGCTCTAATTCGTTGATCTCCGAATGCTTTTTCCATCATGAACTGCAACCACATCATTTCCTTCATCATCCATACATCTTCATCAACTAATTCTCTTCGATAAACTCTCTCAAATCGAACCTCACACAACAGCAGAAGAAGAGAAGGAAGAAAGAAGAAGAAGTAAGAGAAAGAAGAAGAGAAAATGTATTTCTCTTACGCAAGGTTTGGATAAAACCAAAGAAGATACGTGGGTGCCAAACGATCTGGATAAGGGTAGCCACACCAAGCTTCGATAAAATATCGATTTTTACCCTTTCATATTAAACTAATGATATCTTCTTCATGGTACCCAAATGACACGTTCGAGCGGTTCTTTTCGCATAACTTTTAGAGATCTATTCAGTGATACTAGTTTCGTGTCTATATCGTTGTTAGATTAATATCTATAAATTAACATTCGTATTTAACTAATCGAGTCATTAACGGCAAAATCGTCTAGAACCGGTCTAATTGCGTTGACGTGCTTACGTATCCTTACATTCTCCCCACCTTATAATATTTTTTTCCTCGAAAATAGAACCATCCTTCTGAATCTCAAAAACTCCCCACCTTACAAAGATACATCATCTCTAAACTAAGTACAAGTACTGCTCATACTTACAAACGCGCGAACATTAACTATTTCAAATGAGTTTAAAGCAACATGAAATGAAACAACATCCTATATGGATTTCTACAACCAACGTTTTAAATTTGTATCTCTAGGTTCACTAGAGTATTTTATATTTCAATAGATTACTGGTTCAAATTAGATTAGAATATTCCTTATAATAAAGTTGTTCTACGAATCGGTAATCTAAAATCAAAATTATCAAAACCATCTATACTAATTTAAACACTAATAGATAAATAAATCCAAGTTCTTCATACTAATTTCCAATATCAATAAATTGATGGCTCTATGTATAAGTCAAAGTATTCCATAAGTTCCATATGATTCTCGGGTTCTAGTATTGGATTTGTCTATGTCTTCTTAATTTTCAAACTAATTAGTCTCCAATTTCAATCATCAAACTATAATATAATTGGTTTAACCTACAGTTTTACCTCATCATCCATATAAACAACAAAGAAACGAATCAATCAATCAAGCAAATATTTTAGTTATTTATAACTTTTAGTGATTAAGATTTATCTCACAACCCAATTCCGGTTCTAGTCTAATCTAGTTCATCATTTGATACTAACTATTATCAATTGTTTCCCATGTAAAATCTAATAGTGAGCTTTGATACCAAGTTGAGACGACCCAAATCCTAAACCTGCTTAGATAATAGGATTACAAACTAATTGAAACATAAAATCTAGATTAACGATCTTAAGAATCTAGACTACATAAGCTAAGCCCAAAAGCAAACCCATACACTCTGATACAGTAGAAATGAAGATCTCTCATGTGATATGAATATAACCATGTGTTGTTTGCAGAGAAAGAATACATATATAAAATATAAATAAACATCTTCAATTCGCTGAAACTTTACGCTACGGAAACGAATATCTTCACGTACACCTTTTGTTCTGAATACTGAAACTGAAGTGGGAACGAATGAGCACATCATCCCAAAAAGGGGGCTCAACGAAAACATGCAACTCTCAAGTAATCACTAACATGCTTCACAGTTCTAAAAGAATATAAATGGAAAGAAAGCAAGAAGGAATTAATCATTCAGCCATTTATGCATCGTGAAGCAAGTGTCACTCTAACCTCGCCAAACTCATTCTAGAAGACGACGCGAGAGCAACCCTAATTAATAATAATAACATCGTCCACACAGATTGCCCAGACAAACCATGATTCAGAATATTACTATCAAGATCAGAAAGTTAGACAAACAAGTATAAATTGCACACGAGTGATTTCCCCACAATAAAATATATATATATATAATAGCGAAACGGGGAAGAATCCGCCCTACTATATATTATTTATTATATACTAACGAAATGGGGAAGAAGCCGCCCTTCTAAGTAATATCAAAACGGGGAAGAAGCCGCCATACTAAGTAATATCAAAACGGGGAAGAAGCCGCCATACTAAGTAATATTAAAATGGGGAAGACGCCGCCATACTTAAATTAGCACAGAGCAATGGGGAATCACAGAAACTCTTTGCGGGGAAACCATACAACGCATATTACACGCATATCAAGACATATACAGACTTTTACATTGATAGTAAAACATACAAAAATGCCAAAAGGATCAAAGACTCATCATGCTTGCCATAGAAAGAATGCTCAATGATTACAAGAAGGTTACAGAGTTCCCACCTGAATTGATGTCAAGCCATGCCTACTTCGAGATCCACAATCCACTGGTTCATCCTTTGAATTGATCGTTGTTAATAAAGACAAACTGTTAATCACACAAGAACACTAAGAGATTAGCTCAAAGGCTCATAACAAGGCTCATAACATAATCTCAATTATCTAGTTATAGGATAAGTGAACTATCTAATGGTTCTAAGCCCATGTATGGTTTTATACCTTTTCATTAGCCATCTTTAGTACATCTCTGGGTTTACTAATTTAATTGGATTGGTTCTATAGTCCATTTGACTTAAGAAGATCCACAACTTTGTAGAAGGAAACAACGGTCAATTCGGACCATAAGGGTCCCGTTCATGTTTAATGGGAAAACAAGCTCTAAGTCCAACCCAACAAACCGGTCCGTTAAACTAAGGCCCAGTCCATCTGAGTCAACTAACGGTCACTAACAGTCAATAAGGCCAATAAACAGTTAACGTCCAAGGTCAAGGTCAAATCTAGGTCAACAGAGTTGAACCAGTTGAATCACTGAGTCAAGAAGGTCGACTCAGCCAAATATCTAAGTTAAGTGAAACAGTTAAACACCAGACTGAAATGAAAAGATACTCTAAGCTAAAAACAAATCAGTTACACACACCATTCCAACAATACACAGTTCTATAAGCTACATCTAACTTCCATCTTCATTCCTAACAAGTTTTCAACAATAACATCCTTAGCTTCAGTTCTTCTCAATCAGATTCATACACCTCCATTTCCATATCATTTCCTTTCACCTCGCAATTCCCAAATCCTTGTATTTATCAACTCATTTTACATTTACAACAACATCATTACCAACTCAGGTAATCCATAACTAGTTCCATTACCAATCTATAGTATCTCCAGATCTATCACACATACATAACCCTTCAAAACACCACCAGACTATCTCATTCAACAGCATCTAACTATTCTTTAATTGAGAACAAACCCAAAACTAATTTCTCAATTATCAATCAAAAACACACGAATTGAAGATTAAACATAGAAACCATAATTTACCTCCTTTTATGTCGATTCATCACCAAGACAGGTTCAGAACTGCTATTAAACCTCAACCCTTCTGTTCTTCGTCAACAACAACCCAATAACTTATCAATTCTATAAAAATCAAACCCAAATCACAAAACCCTAATTCAGTTCTCCCTGCTCTAATTCGTTGATCTCCGAATGCTTTTTCCATCATGAACTGCAACCACGTCATTTCCTTCATCATCCATACATCTTCATCAACTAATTCTCTTCGATAAACTCTCTCAAATCGAACCTCACACAACAGCAGAAGAAGAGAAGGAAGAAAGAAGATGAAGTAAGAGAAAGAAGAAGAGAAAATGTATTTCTCTTACGTAAGGTTTGGATAAAACCAAAGAAGATACGTGGGTGCCAAACGATCTGGATAAGGGCAGCACACCAAGCTCCGATAAAATATCGATTTTTACCCTTTCATATTAAACTAATGATATCTTCTTCATCCGGTACCCAAATGACACGTTCGAGCGGTCCTTTTCGCATAACTTTTCGAGATCTATTCAATGATACTAGTTTCGTATGTATATCGTTGTTAGATTAATATCTATAAATTAACATTCTTATTTAACTAATCGAGTCATTAACGGCTAAATCGTCTATGACCGGTCTAATTGTGTTGATGTGCTTACGTATCCTTACAAATCCAACCTTTGGTTGTTTATTGTCATTGATTGATATTTGGATATTGGTCTTTGGTACCATCCAAGTTATTCCTTGTATTTGATTAGAACTCGCAGTTCTTGCTTGAGTAAATCAAATCAAGACGATAGATATAAACTCGTTGATATACTTTTAATTGATTGACTCTTGTTGATTCTCTTAAAAGTATATTCGAGTTTGTCCATACAGATTGCTAAGTGAAATATTGGGTGGTATTGTTAGACCCCCGCTTTTCAAGTCAATCAAATCAATCATAAACAAAAGATAAACCGCAGTTATCTAGTTTCCCAGCAACGGTACTAATAGAGCTTCTCAATCCCAAAGAAGACATTAAACTGAGCTGCCGTAAGAGATTTCTCCTAATTAGGTTACTCTCCTCTCCAAATAGGCGGTTACACCAGTAACAACACAACAAGAGGTAGTTTGTTGTCACGAAGGATTAGTTTGCTCGAAATGAAAACTTCAAGTATTTATAGACAAGGAAGTTTGGACACCAAGGAATTTCCAAAACTGAAAATATTATCAAGATATTCATTAAAGCACAAATTCGGTTTCCATAATTCCTGGAAATGCTCTGTCCAAAAATATTGACCGAAATCTCTTGGAAAATCTTTAATTAGTAAATGCACATTACTAATTTTTATTTTTCCTTAAAATGAAATTAACAACATTAATTAAAAGATTCTTAACTTATTTATGTTTCCATCCTGGGATTCTCTTCCTTTAGCTATTAAGGAAATAACTTTTAACGATAAAAGATAAACATTACTGTACGTGTTCAAAGTATGTTGACATTCTTACTTTGTAAGTCCTCTTTCATACTTACAACCTTGAAACCGATTCGCCACACTTCCAAACAAGTTTAGAATTGGTTCATCTGACTTTCAAGAACTATGCGATTTATCAAGAACACTCAATCACAAAACATGGGTGTAACGGTTCTACTAAAACAAGTTTCGGTTCTACCTCCATGTGAGTACTGTGCTAGCTTTCCAAAATTCGGTTGAATAGGTACTAGGATCGGTTCCCCACACATATATATATATGGTATCTAACTTATATGTGTTGCACATGTCCATAAGATCGGTTCCCCTTTTCCTACAAACGTGTTGCACATGTCCATAGGATTGGTTTACCTTTCTGCTATAAACATGCTGCACCTCATACAAGGATCGATTCCCATTTGTGATGTAATGCACCTATTACTAGGATCGGTTCCCCTTTACCCATATTTGGTCAGACACAAAACACAAACTCGATCATACCATCTCAGTTGATTACTTAAGATCGGTTTCACTAATAAAAGTCATACCAATAAGTAAGTCATGCCTTTGTGAATAGTTTTACCAAAAACACAAACAAGTCATGAATGGCTACACTAAGTCACACATATTGGTTGTCCACAAGATATTCAATGAATAACAATACCAATAACGCCTGGAAATTTCTTTTTCTATTCACAAACAAGTTTATGAACTTACTTCCTTAGAACACATGTAAAAAATTGTTCCCTATACCCATACATAATCACAATAGCATTTAAACGATTATGTCGATGTCTTATCTACAAAGTTTAATGGTTAAGTAATAAACCTTGCATTGTATTCCTTAATACTATGTCTATCTAGAGTTCAAACATACTTCGCAGTTATGTTTTCAATATCCACGACTTGAAAGATACGTTAGGGAATGAAACAGTTCAAGTCATATATCACTAACCTCAAGTGGAAGAATGATGTTGTCGTTGTAGCTCATTGCTTCTTCATATCTTCAAGTCTTCACAATACCTGTAAATTTTCAAATCCTAATACTTTCATGCTAACTTGTACGAAGTTGACTCTAGTACATAATAAAGCGACTCTTAACATGAGTTTTGATTTACTAAAATATGACAACCAAACTTGACATACCAACGCTTGGTGGGTTCAACCGAGCCATACTCTAACAAATTGCCTAAACCTTTAACAAACAGATGCACTGCACGGTTGTGCTTTGAGTTCGAGAGATAATTAAGTCTGTAGGATTTCGGCCTAAACCAAGACAATGGTCGTTGCAGAGTCAATTCGGTCACAAAAAGGGATGAGGGTCTGTTAGAGCATAGCTCGGTTGAACCTACCAAGCGTTGGTATGTCAAGTTTGGTTGTCATATTTTACTGAGTTAATAACTCATTTAAGAGTCGCTTGATTATGTACTAGAGACAACTTTATTTAGGTTAGACTAGAAAGTCTAGAAATATTAAGACATACAAGTATTACTCGAAGACCTGAAGAACGTAAAGAAGTAACGAGCTACAACGACGACATCATCCTTTCTCTTGAGGTTAGTAATATTGACTTGAAGTGTTTCACTTTTAACGTATCTTTCAAGTCGTGCTATATTGAAAACATAACCGCGAAGCTGTGTATGAATATATTACTCTAGTAGTGAGACATGATTACATGATCATAGTATTAGGGAATTAGACTATTGAAGTATAACTCTAATCTTTTGAACTTCGTATATATGACATCGACATAATCTTATGAATGATGTTTATGATTATGTGTATGGGTAAAGGTGAAGATTTCATCCCAGGAAACAATGTTTTACATTTTTTTAAAGAAAGTACATTCATGAACTTGTTTTATGAATCGAAAGGGAAATCGCTAGGCTTATTGGTACGGATATTCATTTCAAATCTTTGGATTACCAATATGTGTGAGATGGTAGAACCGATCGAAACTTTGTTATGTATCTAGGTGCAACTAATCACAATGCCTAACTTATGATTTTGGTATGACTAATTTTGATTAATTAGTGTAACTGATCCTTAGTAATCACCTGAGATGGTATGATCGATATTTGTAATTGGTGTGACCGATCATATAGAAGTTGCGTAATCGATCCTTGTAATTGGTGTAGACGGTCTTAATTATTGGTGTAACCGATCCTGTTAAATGGTGTAACCGATCCTAGTGACTAGTGTGACCGATCACAAGCAATATCATGTGTATATGGTAACCAGTCCTGGAAATTGATGTAACCGATCCTGGTAACTGATGTAACTGGTCCCAGTAACCTGTCTGACCAATCACAAGTGTTCCATATTAGGGTATAATCAATCCCAATAATTGGTAGAACCGATTGAACCCATGGATGTGATTTGATGTTTGATTAATCACATAGTTGTCTTGGAATACAGATGAACCAATTCTAAACTTGTTTGGAAGTGTGGTATAATGGATTCCAAGATTGTAAATATGAAAGAGGATTTATAAAGAATAGATGTCAACATTCTTTGAACACGTACAATAACTCTTATCTTTTATTGTTCAAAGATATTGATAGGAACTGGAGATACCTATTTATATAAACCACAATCGCACGGTGTCTAACTAGTAGACAGAGGCAAGTACGGGTCGAACCCACAGGGAGCGGTGGAAATACTGATAATCAATATATCTAATCAGGAACAGAAAGAATATTTTTGGATTTTTAGAATTGAAATGAAATAACAAAATTAAGTAAACTAATAAAATGAATCCAAAGGAAAAGTCGGTAACCAGGGTTTCACGATATCCACTAATATTTCTGTTTAATTACTGAAATGAAACATAATTACGAATATGTGTTTATCTTTCGCTCTATTGACATCACCTATTATAAGGATAGTATCGTAAATGTCACTAGTATACTAAAAGCATAGCACATCAAAATATTAAACCCAAGCATGCACTGTCAATTGTATTAACGAGAAAATCATACGAAACTAATATATTGATTCACAAATTGTATCTGGCTCTTCTAAGTATAACCCATCAAAGGATTCAACCCAAGCATGGACTATCAAATAACGAGACCAAAACTATTTGTAAAACTATCCAATTAGGTACAAAGGTTTATAAAACCGGAAACCCAACAACTCATACTTCAATTAGTCGATAAAAAATAATCAAAAATTAATCAGTTCAAATCATATTGGTCTATTGCTTCATAATTCAATTCAATCAAAAATGGCCTAATACCCATGTAGTTTGAACCATAAAAACCCCAGTTACAAAGAGTCTAGCAAGACATGGATTTCTTAAAACCCATAAACATATTCAAGAGAAATTGATTCCTCAAATCGAAATGGAACTAGGAAAATATACTGCAAACCCTGTTCCTCTCCTCGTCTCTCACAGCAAAGAAAACGCAGCCACAGCCGCCTCCCAAGAATCCCAGTCCGGCCTCCCTTGTTTCTTTGTCTCCCAGAACGGCCTCTTCCCCTTCTGTTTCTGTTCGTCTCATATATAGGTGATGCCAACGGATCCATTAAGCCCTAGTAGACTACAAAGTCCCAGTCTATTACTCTTCTCACACTCAACCACAACGCCAGTTTATATTCTTCTATCCCTTTCCAGACTCCAACCGTAAGGACATCACCTCCACTAATTGTAACCATCTACATAATGGCAACTGCAAGATGAAACTTAGCTTATATAAAGACAACTCTGTTTATTGATCTTTAGAAAATCTCTCAAAACTAAACACAAGCTCTAATCTTGCTCATATGATCAACCACAACTTTGGTGATCATATATATATATAGAACTATGAATTCCTTTTCCTAGTCCTATTACCTTATTACATGTCTTTCCTTTTCTTAGAACTAGATGACTTCTAATTCCCTTAGGATTACATCAATTTCCTAATCTTGTCCTAACCAGCTTGTTAGTGACTTCTATGTTGAAGTTTAACCAACATTCTCCCCGTTAAGCTTCAACCTTACCCGTGACATATCTTGTATTCCAATCAATTGTCTCATTTCTTCAAACTTGATCCGAGCTAATGCCTTTGTCAATATATCTGCTTTCTGCTCAGTTCCTGGTATGTGTTCAACGTTGATGATCTCCTTCTCGATACATTCTCGTATGAAATGATACCTTTTGTGAATGTGTTTCGTCTTCCCATGAAACACTGGATTTTTAGTGAGTGCAATTGAAGACTTATTATCAATCTTGATGAGAACTTTTCCAGGTTCTCTTCCTTTGATTTCACCCAACAGTTATTGAAGCCATATTGATTGTTTAGCTGATCTGTTGCGGCCATGAACTCAGCTTCGCATGATGACAGAGCTACTGTGTCTTGCTTCTGTGAGAACCATGTGATAGGTGCATCTCCTAGGTAAAATATATGATCAGTTGTACCTTTTCCATCATCTTGGTCAATATTATGACTGCTGTCACTATACCCAACAATTCCTTTTGATCCTCCTCGACCATACTTCAATCCACAGCTGATTGTTCCTCTTAGATATCTCAATATCTGCTTTATTACATCACCATGAGACTTGCGTGGACTCTGCATATAATGGCTTGCTACTCCCACAGAGAAAGCCAAGTCTGGTCTTGTGTGTAACAAGTATCTAAGGCATCCAACATTTCTTATATAACTCGTTGGATCAATCTCAGCTTCTTCTTGTGCCTTTGAAACTTTAAGTCCAAACTCCATTGGTATCTTAGTTGGATTACAAGTTTCAAGTCCTGCTTATTTCATAATTCTCCTTGCATAAGCTTCTTGTTTAATCTGAATCCCATCTACTCCTTGATGGACTTCTATGCCAATGTAATAAGTGAGTTTTCCGAGGTCTGACATCTCAAACTTTGATGACATTTCTCTCTTGAACTCATTGATCACCTTAAGGGAGTTGCCAGTCAAAAATAGATCATCTACATAGACTGCAATCACAAGAAGCGTTCCCTTTTCTTCTCTTCTATATACTGATGTTTCTTTAGAGCACTTAACAAATCTGATTTCTCTTAAGATTTGATCTAACTTTGTATTCCAGGCTCGAGGAGCTTGTCTTAGACCATATAGAGCTTTTGATAACTTATAAATCTTATGCTCTTGTCCTTTTACTTCAAAACCTTCTGGTTGTTCAACATACACATCTTCTCGCAATTCACCATGTAAGAATGTTGTCTTAACGTCTAAGTGGTGAATTTCCCATGAGTTTGATGCTTCCTCTGTCTTATCAACTAGAAACCAAGTCTTGTTTCTGTTGATTGAAATAATTTCTTCTCTACATGCTTGTGTCCATTTAGTCGAGACCTTTGCTTCCTGAAAATTCCTTGGTTCATCATTAACAGAAAGTAGCATAATCTCACATTCTTCTGCAGCTTGAAGAACATAATCCTCCAGATACTGTGGCTTTTGTATCTGTCTTGTTGATTTTCGCAGTGGAATGGGTTGAGTTATTTCATCGATCTCCTCTTCTTCTTCTTCTTCTTCTTCTTCTTATTCTTCTTCGTTATTCTCAGTGTTTTCATTATTCTCTTCTTCTTCTTGATTAACATCATTGTTTCCATTGGTATTGATGATTATGGGTCCTTCGCCTTCATCAGTTACTTGACCCCATCTCATGTGAAACATTC